>NC_069502.1:438288561-438642039 GCF_027579735.1 Bombina bombina | reverse complement strand
AGGAATAGTAGTACGTTTAGCAAGAGTAGAGATAGCCCCATCAATTTTAGGGATTTTGTCCCAAAACTCTAATCTCTCAGATGGCACAGGGTACAGTTTCTTAAACCTTTGAGAAGGAGTAAAAGAAGTACCCAGATTATTCCATTCCCTAGAAATTACTTCAGAAATAGCATCAGGGACAGGAAAAACTTCTGGAATAACTATAGGAGGTTTAAAAACCGAATTTAAACGCTTAGTAGATTTAGTATCAAGAGGAATAGAATCCTCCATTTCTAAAGCGATTAAAACTTCTTTAAGTAAAGAGCGAATAAATTCCATTTTAAATAAATATGAAGATTTATCAGTGTCAATATCTGAGACAGAATCCTCTGAACCAGAAATATCGCCATCAGAAATCAGAAACAGACAAATCAGAATGATGACGGTCATTTAAAAATTCATCTGAAAAATGAGAAGTTTTAAAAGACCTTTTACGTTTACTGGAAGGAGGAATAACAGACATAGCCTTCCTAATAGATTTAGAAACAAATTCTTTTATATTAACAGGAACATCCTGAGTATTAGATGTTGAAGGAACAACAACAGGTAAAGGTATATTACTAATGGAAATACTATCTGCATTAGCAAGCTTATCATGACATTCATCACAAACTACAGCCGGAGGAACAGTTACCACAAGTTTACAGCAAATGCACTTAACTTTGGTAGAACCAGCATCAGGCAGCGTCTTTCCAGAAGTAGATTCTGATCCAGGGTCAATGTGAGACATCTTGCAATATGTAAAAGAAAAAACAACATATAAAGCAAAATTTATCAAATTCCTTAAATGACAGTTTCAGGAATGGGAAAAATGCCAATGAACAAGCCTCTAGCAACCAGAAGCAATGAAGAATGAGACTGAAATAATGTGAAAAAAAGGTGGAGAAAAGAATGACGCCCACATTTTTTATCGCCAAAAAAGACGCCCACATTATTGGCGCCTTAAAATTTTTGGCACCAAGAATGACGCCACATTCGGTGACGCCGACATCTTTGGTGCAAAAACGTCAAAAATATGACGCAAACAGAACAACTTCCGGCGTCAAGTTTGACGCCGGAAATGACAAACAGAATTTTTTGCGCAAAAAAAGTCCGCGCCAAGAATGACGCAATAAATTGAAGCATTTTCAGCCCCCGCGAGCCTAACAGCCCACAGGGAAAAAAGTCAATTTGAAACAATTTTAAGGTAAGAAAAAAATTGATTAATCATATGCATTATCCCAAATAATGAAACTGACTGTCTGAAATAAGGAATATTGATCATCCTGAATCAAGGCAAATATAAGTTTAAAGACATATATTTAGAACTTTATAAATAAAGTGCCCAACCATAGCTTAGAGTGTCACAGAAAATAAGACTTACTTACCCCAGGACACTCATCTACATATAGTAGACAGCCAAACCAGTACTGAAACGAGAATCAGTAGAGGTAATGGTACATAAGAGTATATCGTCGATCTGAAAAGGGAGGTAAGAGATGAATCTCTACGACCGATAACAGAGAACCTATGAAATAGATCCCGTAGAAGGAGACCATTGAATTCAAATAGGCAATACTCTTTTCACATCCCTCTGACATTCACTGCACTCTGAGAGGAAAACCGGGCTCCAGCCTGCTGCGAAGCGCATATCAACGTAGAATCTAGCACAAACTTACTTCACCACCTCCAAGGGAGGCAAAGTTTGTAAAACTGAATTGTGGGTGTGGTGAGGGGTGTATTTGTAGGCATTTTGAGGTTTGGGAAACTTTGCCCCTCCTGGTAGGAATGTATATCCCATACGTCAATAGCTCATGGGCTCTTGCTAATTACATGAAAGAAAGAAATTTATTAACCCCTAATCTGCCGCCCCGACATCGCCGACACCTACATTATATTTATTAACCCCTAATCTGCCGCTCCCGACATCGCCGCCACTATAATAAACATATTAACCCCTAAACCGCCATACTCCCGCCTCGCAAACATTAGTTAAATAAACCCTAAGCTAGCTACAATATAACTAATAGCTACATTGGCCTCTAGTTATCAAAGTCTGGCGGACCTGATCCGACAGTGCGGATCAGGTCCGCCAGACTTCGCTGAATACGGCGAGCAATACGATTGCCGTATTCAGCATTGTACCAGGAGCTCACAAGAGCTGCTGGTGCAACGCCGCCCCCTGCAGACTCGCGGCCAATGGGCCGCCAGCAGGGGGTGTCAATCAACCTGATCGTACTAGATCGGGTTGTGTATTGTGGCGATGTCTGTCCGCCTACTCAGAGCAGGCGGACAGGTTATGGAGCAGCGGTCTTTGTGACCGCTGCTTCATAACTGCTGTTTCTGCTGAGCCTGCAGGCTCGCCAGAAACACAGGGCATCTACGGAGCTTGATACATATGCCCCATTGTATCTATCTTAGGTTTTATTTTTATTTTATAGGCAAGTTTGTATTTATTTTAACTAGGTAGAATAGTTACTAAATAGTTATTAACTATTTACTAGCTACCTAGCTAAAATAAATACACATTTACCTGTAAAATAAATTAAATACAATTACCTAAATTACAAAAAAACAAACACTAAATTATACAAAATAAAAAAAAAGAAATTATCAGATATTTAAACTAATTACACCTAATCTAATAGCCCTATCAAAATAAAAAAGCCCCCCCCCCCAAATAAAAAAAAAAACCCTAGCCTAAACTAAACTACCAATAGCCCTTAAAAGGACCTTTTGCAGGGCATTGCCCTAAAGAAATCAGCTCTTTTACCTGTAAAAAATGTTAGAGGCGGCAGATTAGGGGTTAATAATATTTAACTAGTGTTTGCGATGCGGGAGTGCTGCGGTTTAGGGGTTAATATGTTTATTATAGTGGCGGCGATGTCCGGAGTGGCAGATTAGGGGTTAATAAGTATAATATAGGTGGCGGCGATGTTAGGGGTGCAGATTAGGGGTTAATAAGTATAATGTAGGTGTCGGCGATGTCGGGAGCAGCAGATTAGGTAGGGGTTAATAAGTGTAAGATTAGGGGTGTTTAGACTCGGGGGTTCATGTTAGGATGTTAGGTGTAAACATAAATTTTGTTTCCCCATAGGAATCAATGGGGCTGCATTACTGAGCTTTACGCTGCTTTATTGCAGGTGTAAGGCTTTTTTTCAGCCGGCTCTCCCCATTGATGTCTATGGGGAAGTCGTGCACGAGCACGTAAAAACTAGCTCACTGCTGACTTAAGCAGCGCTGGTATTGGAGTGCGGTATGGAGCACAATTTTGCTCTACGCTCACTTCTTGCCTGTTAACGCCGGGTTTATGAAAACCTGTAATACCAGCTCTGTAGGTAAGTGAGCGGTGACAATAACTTGCAAGTTAGTACTGAGCAGCTCTTACTGCAAAACTCGTAATCTAGCCGTATGTTTTCTTTGTGGTGGTGCTGTGGGCTCCCTTTTTGTCAATTCCTGCTGGTGACATTAGCTTGTTTTTCTTTAAACAATAAACTATTTTGTATCTGTTGATTATAGTTTACTACCTGCATATTTGAACCTGTGTGGTGCTTGCATATATAATGGCAAAAGTTTGGCCTTTAAAGTAACGGGGTATCCTGTTTTTATATTTTAATATATATTTTTTAATTTTTATAATTACCTTTGATTCTGCTATATGATATTCACTGCATTTTATCACTATGCCACTTAGTTTTTGATTTTTGTTTATGGTATTTGAAAAGTTGTTCAATAAATAAATGTTCTAAAATATATCACAGCATTTCAACAATGTATGTGGGAGTTTTCCATATCAGCAGATAAGCAGTATACATATCTAAGGATCAGTTTTACACAGACATGCAATTCTTGCTAGTTTCACTTAAATTCAGACAGCTTTTAATTCAATTATTTCCTTGTTAAATAATGTGTTTGCATATTTAACTGATAATAATGAGGAAAAAAATACAACTTCCTGTTTAAGCATTATGTGTATATATATATATATATATATATATATATATATATATATATATTGATAATATTGTCACAGCAATTTTTTTTACATATTACCCTTTTAGAAGTCGAGTTAAGAATATTTAAAATGATTTAAAGAAAGAATTCCAGAAAAGAAAAGCTGCGCTTTCTGACAAACGTATGCTACCAGCAGCTATAGCATGTCCTGCTGTGTGTCAAATGAACACAAATTAATAGAATGATAAGCTGGATTGAAACAGAGCAGTTTAATTATGTGGAATTTCCCTGAAACTCCGACTAACTGAGCATAGGAAGCTTTGAATTTTTAATGTAATGTATTTCATTGCCTTAAAACAGACAACTATATAAACTGCTGAGGGGAATCTAAATTATAGCAGCTATTAAACTCACTTTTATGCCCAGAGCCTTCCATTAAGTCTGATCGATATACTTTGCTACTGAGCAGCTCTGCAGAAAGTAGATTACGAGCGACATTTAAGTAAACTGTTATAATAAGTACTCTTTTTGTCGCCTCTTAATTTCCTAAAAATGTTACATTTAGTTTATCTCTAGGCTAGAAGTAAGCAACAACACTTTGTCTGATTATTTCACCGCTGTGAAGACAAGACCACTCTCATTATTTCCTGTTGAAAATAAATAAATAAAATAACCTTTTTGCTTTTCAATAAAGGCTCAAAAAACTTAACAATTTAATTTCATGATTCAGATAGAGCAGTGGTGGCGAACCTTGGCACGCCACATGTTTCAGAACTACATTTCCCATGATGCTTGGGCACTCTGAATTCCAGTCGAGCATCATGGGAAATGTAGGTCTGAAGCATTTGGAGTACCAAGATACGCCATCACTGAGACAGAGCATACAATTTTAAAGGGACATGAATCTCAAAATTTTTCTTTAATGATTCAGATAGAATATATAATTTTTAACAGCTTTCCAATTTACTTCTCATCAAATTTTCTTCATTCTTTTATTATGGCCACATCGTCAATATTTGTTTGATCTCTGAGGAAATAATTTATGTAATTTTTATGGTGTGAAGTACCATCTAAGTAAAATGTTGTAGCTAATAGACTAGTGTGTGGTGGAAAAATTTGTTTTGTTTCGTTTCGGATCGAGTCGGATGTTTTCGAATTTCGTTTTCGGATCGATTCAAATTCGGATACATTCGAATATATTCGTTTTGTAATCATTCGGATTCAAATAGATTCGGATGGATTCGGTTCGGATTCGATTCGTAAATTCGGAAGTTCGGTATGTGTTAGGTGGGATGTACTGTGTATTAGATTAGTATTATGTACTGTAATAATAGGTGTAACCCATAGCAGAGCGATATAACCTAATATACTGTACAATACTAGTGTAATTGTGATTAGTCCATGGCCATCCGAATGTAACGAATAAATCCGAACTAAATCGGAATTATTCGTTAGTTTCGATGCTACGGTAATTCGGAAATTCGAATCGATCCGAAGCTTCGAATTTGACAAATTCGTACGAATTTTGATTCGGAACGAAACGAAACGCACATGTCTAGTAGCTAATCTCTAACATCAGTGCTGATATAGAAGACTCAATTGTATTTATTAACTGTCTGTTCTAACAGAGACAGAATGGTAAGTCCTAAATCAGTTTTATATATATATATATATATATATATATATATATATATATATATATAAAAACATAATTTATGTAAGAACTTACCTGATAAATTCATTTCTTTCATAGTGGCAAGAGTCCATGAGCTAGTGACGGAGGGGACAAAGTTTCCCAAACCTTAAAATGCCTATAAATACACCTCCCACCTCACTCATACCTTAGTTTAGCCAAGAAGTGAGGTGTAAAAGAAGGAGTAAAAAGCATACAAAAAGAGGAACTGGAAAAAATAAAGTGCTTTATACAAAAAATCATAACCACAGAAATTAGGATGGGTCTCATGGACTCTTGCCACTATGAAAAAAATGAATTTATCAGGTAAGTTCTTACATAAATTATGTTTTATTTCATGTAAGTGGCAAGAGTCCATGAGCTAGTGACGTATGGGATATAATACCCAAGATGTGGAAATCCACAAGTCACTAGAAAGGGAGGGATAAAATAACAACAGCTAAATCCACTGAGAAATTAAATCCAAAAAAATGAATTAAGTTTTCTTAAAAATATAAAAAAAAACTCAAATCAAAGGCACTAGGGGCGCGATCCGATATCGATCGCAGTTTGCGGCGCAAGCGAGGGAACCGGCGTCGCCCGCAGTTTCAGCTCGCAACTCGAGCTATCCCATATAGGTCGCCGTCAGATGCTAACGTGCCGTAAGTCCCACAAACCAGCGATGTCCAGAAATCTGCGTAAGTACAAATTTCTGGCGTCGCCAGTGACTTGCGCCACGTTAGAAACTGCCGGCGCCTATAAAACCTGACTAAAGTTTAAAACACCCGCACTGTCTAACACGCCTCCCTAACATAGCCCGCACTGTCTAACACGCCTCCCTAACATAGCCCGCACTGTCTAACACGCCTCCCTAACATAGCCCGACACGTCTAACCCTCTATCCGCTATCCCCCCTCACTAGCCTAACAATAAAAATGCTATTAACCCCTAAACCGCCGCTCCTTTACCCCGCCGCAACCTAATAAAGTTATTAACCCCTAAACCGCCGCTCCCGTACCCCGCCGCCAGCTATATTATATCTATAACCCCCTAAAGTGAGCCCCTAACACCGCCGCCATCTATATTAAAATTATTAACCCCTAATGTAAGCCCCTTACACCGCCGCCATCTCTATTAAAATGATTAACCCCTAATTTAATCTACCTACCCCGCCGCCAGCTATATTATCTATATTAACCCTAAGTATATTATAGTTAATATAGGTATTACATTATATATATTAACTATATTAACCCTAATTATATTAGGGTTAATATAGTTAATATAGTTACTATAGTATTTATATTAACTATATTAACTCTATCTAACCCTAACTAAATTTATATTAAATTAATCTAATTCATTTATAAACTAAAATATTCCTATTTAAATCTAAATACTTACCTATAAAATAAACCCTAAGATAGCTACAATATAATTAATAATTACATTGTAGCTATGTTAGGGTTAATATTTATTTTACAGGTAAATTGTTAATTATTTTAACTAGGTATAATAGATATTAAATAGTTATTAACTATTTAATATCTACCTAGTTAAAATAATTACCCAATTACCTGTAAAATAAATCCTAACCTAAGTTACAAATACACCTACACTATCAATAAATTTAATAAACTACAAACATCTATCTAAAAATACAATTAAATTAACTAAACTAAATTACAAAAACAAACAAACACTAAATTACAAAAAATAAAAAAAAGATTACAAGATATTTAAGCTAATTACACCTATTCTAAGCCCCCTAATAAAATAATAAACCCTCAAAATAAAAAAAATTCCCTGCCCTATTCTAAATTCAACAAATTTCAAAGCTCTTTACCTTACCAGCCCTTAAAAGGGCCTTTTGTGGGGGCATGCCCCAAAGAATTTAGCTCTTTTGCATACAACAAATACAATACCCCCCCCCCATTACAACCCACCACCCACATACCCCTATTCTAAACCCACCCAAACCCCCCTTAAAAAAGCCTAACACTACCCCCATGAAGATCTCCCTACCTTGTCTTCACCACACCGGGCCGAACTCCTGATCCGATCCGGGCGATGTCTTCCTCCAAGCGGCAAAGAAGAATTCTTCCTCCGGCGACGTCTTCCTCCAAGCGGCAGCAAAGTCTTCATTCTTCCGGCGGCATCTTCAATCTTCTTTCTTCGCTCCGCCGCCGCGGAGCATCCATCCCGGCCGACTGCTGAACTTGGAATGAGGTACCTTTAAATGACGTCATCCAAGATGGCGTCCGCCGAATTCCGATTGGCTGATAGGATTCTATCAGCCAATCGGAATTAAGTTAAAAAAATCTGATTGGCTGATTGAATCAGCCAATCAGATTCAAGTTCAATCCGATTGGCTGATCCAATCAGCCAATCAGATTGAGCTCGCATTCTATTGGCTGATCGGAACAGCCAATAGAATGCGAGCTCAATCTGATTGGCTGATTGGATCAGCCAATCGGATTGAACTTGAATCTGATTGGCTGATTCAATCAGCCAATCAGATTTTTTTAACTTAATTCCGATTGGCTGATAGAATCCTATCAGCCAATCGGAATTCGGCGGACGCCATCTTGGATGACGTCATTTAAAGGTACCTCATTCGTAGTTCAGCAGTCGGCCGGGATGGATGCTCCGCGGCGGCGGAGCGAAGAAAGAAGATTGAAGATGCCGCCGGAAGAATGAAGACTTTGCTGCCGCTTGGAGGAAGACGTCGCCGGAGGAAGAATTCTTCTTTGCCGCTTGGAGGAAGACATCGCCGGAGGAAGAATTCTTCTTTGCCGCTTGGAGGAAGACATCGCCCGGATCGGATCAGGAGTTCGGCCCGGTGTGGTGAAGACAAGGTAGGGAGATCTTCAGGGGGGTAGTGTTAGGCTTTTTTAAGGGGGGTTTGGGTGGGTTTAGAATAGGGGTATGTGGGTGGTGGGTTGTAATGGGGGGGGGGGGTATTGTATTTGTTGTATGCAAAAGAGCTGAATTCTTTGGGGCATGCCCCCACAAAAGGCCCTTTTAAGGGCTGGTAAGGTAAAGAGCTTTGAAATTTGTTTAATTTAGAATAGGGCAGGGAATTTTTTTTATTTTGGGGGTTTATTATTTTATTAGGGGGCTTAGAATAGGTGTAATTAGCTTAAATATCTTGTAATCTTTTTTTTATTTTTTGTAATTTAGTGTTTGTTTTTTTTTGTAATTTAGTTTAGTTAATTTAATTGTATTTTTAGATAGATGTTTGTAGTTTATTAAATTTATTGATAGTGTAGGTGTATTTGTAACTTAGGTTAGGATTTATTTTACAGGTAATTGGGTAATTATTTTAACTAGGTAGATATTAAATAGTTAATAACTATTTAATATCTATTATACCTAGTTAAAATAATTAACAATTTACCTGTAAAATAAATATTAACCCTAACATAGCTACAATGTAATTATTAATTATATTGTAGCTATCTTAGGGTTTATTTTATAGGTAAGTATTTAGATTTAAATAGGAATATTTTAGTTTATGAATGAATTAGATTAATTTAATATAAATTTAGTTAGGGTTAGATAGAGTTAATATAGTTAATATAAATACTATAGTAACTATATTAACTATATTAACCCTAATATAATTAGGGTTAATATAGTTAATATATATAATGTAATACCTATATTAACTATAATATACTTAGGGTTAATATAGATAATATAGCTGGCGGCGGGGTAGGTAGATTAAATTAGGGGTTAATCATTTTAATAGAGATGGCGGCGGTGTAAGGGGCTTACATTAGGGGTTAATAATTTTTATATAGGTGGTGGCGGTGTAAGGGGTCAGATTAGGGGATAGATAAGGTAGATGGCGGCGGTTTTAGAGGCTCACAGTAGGGGGTTAGTTTATGTAGATGGCGGCGGGGTCCGGGAGCGGCGGTTTAGGGGGTAATAACTTTATTAGGGATTTCGGGGGGGATCGCGGTTGACAGGGAGATAGACATTGCGCATGCGTTAGGTGTTAGGTTTATTTTAGCAGATCGCGGTTGACAGGGAGATAGACATTGCGCATGCGTTAGGTGTTAGGTTTATTTTAGCAGATCGCGGTTGACAGGGAGATAGACATTGCGCATGCGTTAGGTGTTAGGTTTATTTTCTAGTTAGTTTAGGGAGTTACGGGGCTCCAATAGTCAGCGTAAGGCTTCTTACGGCTGCTTTTTGTGGCGAGGTGAAAATGGAGTAAGTTTTCTCCATTTTTGCCACGTAAGTCCTTACGCTGCATATTGGATACCAAACTGCGCGGGTTTGGTATACCTGCCTATGGCCCAAAAAACTACGGGCGACGGCAGAAATATACGCGCGCAACTTCTAGGTTACGCCGTATATAGGATACCAAATCCGCGCAAATATTGGCGTCGCCGACTTTTGCGGGCGACGATTTATATCGGATCGACCCCTAGAATTTAAATGAGACAACTGCCTGGAGAACCTTTCTACCAAAGGCTGCTTCAGAAGAAGCAAATACATCAAAATGGTAAAATTTAGTAAAAGTTTGCAAAGAAGACCTAGTTGCTGCATTGCAAATTTGATCAACTGAAGCCTCATTCTTTAAAGCCCAAGAAGTGGCAACTGATCTAGTAGAATGAGCTGTAATTCTCTGAGGCGGAGACTGCCCCACCTCCAAATAAGCTTTGTGAATCAAAAGTTTTAGCCAAGATGCCAAAGAAATGGCAGAGGCTTTCTGACCTTTCCTGGAGCCAGAAAAAATAACAAATAGACTAGAAGTCTTTATGAAATCTTTAGTAGCCTCAACATAATATTTCAAAGCTCTTACCACATCCAAAGAATGTAAAGACTTTTCAAGAGTATTCTTAGGATTAGCACACAAGGAAGAAACAACAATTTCCCTATAAATGTTGTTAGAATTCACAACTTTAGGCAAAAATTTTAATAAAGTCCGCAAAACATCTTTATCTTGATCAGATAAGGAGACTCAAATTAAGAACAAATTAAGAAATTAAGAACCAAATTAATAGTCCAAGGAGGAGAAATAGATTTAATAACAGGTTTGATATGAATCAAAGCCGGAACAAAACAGTGAATATCAGGAAGTTTAACAATCTTTCTATGAAATAAGACAGAAAGAGCAGAAATTTGTCCTTTAAAAGTATTTGCAGACAAACCCTTCTCTAAACCATCCTGAAGAAACTTTAAAATCCTAGGAATTCTGAAAGAATGCCAAGAATAATTATGAGTAGAACACCATAAAATATAGGTTTTCCAAACCTGAAGATACATTTTCCTTGAAACAGACTTACGAGTCTGTATCATAGTGCTAATCACTGAGTCAGAGAAACCTCTATGACTAAGCACTAAGCATTCAATTTCCATGCCTTCAAATTTAGAGATTTGAGATCCTGATGGAAAAATGGCCCTTGAGACAGAGGGGCCCATTTATCAAAGCGTCAACTGTGCTGCATTCGCCAGCACCAATACGCTCACCTAACATCGCCTAACATGGCTGCTGCGGCCCGTAATATGTTCTTCATATTTAACAAAAAAGCTGTCAAAAAGCTGCGCACCAAGTACGGGGCGATGAGCAGCAGACTGTTGATAACTAACAGTCATCAATCTCGCTGCTATTAGGCTTTTTCCCAGCTTTATTTGTATACTGTCATTAAGCACCCACACTATACTAAACTGTTTAACCCCTAAGCCACTGATCCCGGACCCCGCCGCAACTAAAGTTATTAACCCCTAAACCGCCGCTCCCGGAGCCCACCGCCACCTACATTATACTTATTAACCCCTAATCTGCCACCCCCTATACCGCCGCCACCTACATAAAGTTATTTACCCCCATCGCCATAAACTAAATTAAACTATTAACCCCTAAACCTGACAACCCGCTAACTTTACATTAAATATTAACTCATTCCTATCTTATAATAAATTTAAACTTACCTTTAGATTTAAATGAAACTATATTAAACTATTAATTAACCTACCCTAACTATTATACTAAAATTACATTAAACTACAAATTAAATTAAATCTATCATATATTTAAACACCTAACCCTACTCAAATAATTTAATTCTACACTAAAAAATTACAAAGTTACAAAAAACTAACTGTTACAAAAAATAACAAACACTGTTACACAAAAAAATAAACACTAAGTTACAAAAAAGAAAAAAGAAATTATCAAAGCTTTAAACTAATTACACCTAATCTAAGGGCCCTATGAAAATACCCCCCCCCCCCCAAGTAAAAAAAACCCCTAGCCTACAATAAACTACAAATAGTCCTTAAAAGGGCCTTTTGCGGGGCATTGCCCCAAAGTAATGAGCTCTTTTACCTGTAAAAAAAATACAAACACCCCCCCAACAGTAAAACCCACCTCCCACACAACCAACCCCCCAAATAAAATAGTATCTAAAAAAACCTAAGCTCCCATGGGCATTGCCCTTAAAAGGGCATTTAGCTCTATTGCAGCCCAAGTCCTAATCTAAAACTAAAACTCATCCAATAAACCCTTAAAAAAAAGCTAAATTTATGCTTACCTGATAAATTACTTTCTTTTACGATATGACGAGTCCACGGATTTCATCCTTACTTGTGGGATATTAACCTCCTGCTAACAGGAAGTGGCAAAGAGCACCACAGCAGAGCTGTATATATAGCCCCTCCCCTTCCCCACCACCCTCAGTCATTCGGCCGAAGGTATAGGAAGAGAAAAAGGAAAGGCTAAAAGGTGCAGAGGTGACTGAAGTTTACAAAAAATATAAAGAAAAACTGTCTTAAAAAGAACAGGGTGGGCCGTAAACTCGTCATATCGTAAAAGAAAGTAATTTATCAGGTAAGCATAAATTTAGTTTTCTTTTACAAAGATATGACGAGTCCACGGATTTCATCCTTACTTGTGGGAAACCAATACCAAAGCAATAGGACACGGATGAAAGGGAGGGACAAGACAGGAACCTAAACAGAAGGCACCACTGCTTGAAGAACCTTTCACCCAAAGATAGCCTCAGAAGAAGCAAAAGTATCAAATTTGGAAAATTTGGAAAAAGTGTGAAGGGACGACTCGCAGCCTTACAAATCTGTTCCACAGATGAATCGTTTTCAAAAGCCCAGGTGGAAGCCACAGCCCTAGTAGAATGAGCCGTAATTCTTTCAGGAGGCTGCTGTCCAGCAGTCTCATATGCCAGGCGGATGATACTTCTCAGCCAAAAAGAAAGAGAGGTAGCCGTAGCTTTCTGACCCCTACGCTTTCCAGAATAAACAATGAATAATGAAGATATTGACGGAAATCCTTAGTTGCCTGTAAGTAAATCTTTAAGGCATGGACCGTGTGCAAGTTATGTAACAGACGCTCCTTCTTAGAAGAAGGATTAGGACACAAGGAAGGAACAACAATTTCCTGATTAATATTCTTATTCGAAACAACCTTAGGAAGGAACCCAGGTTTGGTACGTAAAACCACCTTATCAGAATGAAATATGAGATAAGGTGAATCACACTGTAATGCTGAAAGCTCAGAAACTCTTTGAGCAGAAGAAATAGCAACCAAAAACAGAACTTTCCAAGATAATAGTTTAATATCTATGGAATGCATAGGTTCAAACAGAACCCCTTGCAGAACTCGAAGAACTAAATTCAAACTCCAGGGAGGAGTAATAGGTCTAAATACAGGCTTAATTCTAGATAGAGCCTGACAAAAAGACATTTGCCAAACGTTTCTGAAACAGAATTGACAAAGCTGAAATTTGTCCCTTTAAGGAACTTGCTGATAACCCTTTCTCCAATCCTTCTTGGAGAAAAGACAAAATCCTAGGAATCCTAACTTTACTCCATGAGTAACCCTTGGATTCACACCAATAAAGATATTTACGCCATATCTTATGATAGATCTTTCTAGTGACAGGCTTTCTAGCCTGTATCAAAGTATTGATAACTGAATCAGAGAATCCTCGCTTTGATAAAATCAAGCGTTCAATCTCCACGCAGTCATCTCCACGCAGTCAGTTGCAGAGAAATTAGATTTGGATGTTGGAAAGGACATTGAATGAGAAGGTCCTGTCTCAACGGAAGTTTCCACGGTGGCAGAGAGGACATATCCACTAGATCCACATATGGCGTGGCCATGCAGGCGCTATCAGGATCACTGAAGCTCTCTCCTGTTTGATTTGAGCAATCACGCGTGGGAGGAGAGGAAACGGCGGAAACACATAAGCTAGGCTGAATGACCAAGGTACTGCCAAGGCATCTATCAGTTCGGCCTGAGGATCCCTTGACCGGGATCCGTATCTTGGAAGCTTGGCATTCTGACGAGATACCATCAAATCCAATTCCGGTCTGCCCCATGTGAGAATCAATGAGGCAAATACCTCTGGGTGAAGTTCCCACTCCCCCGGATGACAAGTCTGTCGACTTAGAAAATCTTCTTCCCAGTTCTCTACTCCTGGGATGTAGATCGCTGACAGATGCCAAGAGTGGGCCTCTGCCCAACTGATTATCTTGGATACTTCTATCATCGCTAAGGAACTCCTTGTTCCCCCCTGATGATTGACATATGCCACAGTCATTATGTTGTCCGACTGAAATCTGATGAATTTGGCTGAAGCCAACTGAGGCCACACCTGAAGCGCATTGAATATTGCTCGCAGTTCCAGAATATTGATTGGAAGTAGAGACTCCACCTGAGTCCAAACACCCTGAACCTTCAGGGAGTTCCAAACTGTACCCCAGCCCAGAAGGCTGGCATCTGTTGTCACTATCACCCACGAGGGTCTACGGAAACAAGTCCTCTGGGACAGATGATCTGGCGACAACCACCAAAGAAGAGAGTTTCTGGTCTCTTGATCCAGAATTATCTTTGGGATAAATCCGCATAATCCCCATTCCACTGACCGAGCATGCACAGTTGCAGTGGTCTGAGATGAAAGCAAGCAAGCGGAACAATGTCCATTGCTGCTACCATTAATCCGATTACCTCCATACACTGAGCCACTGATGGCCGAGGAATGGACAGAAGTGCTCGGCAAGCATTCAAAATCTTTGATTTTCTGACCTCCGTCAGAAATACTTTCATGGCTACCGAGTCTATCAGAGTTCCCAAGAAAGGAACCCTTGTCTGTGGAACAAGTGAACTCTTCTCTATGTTCACCTTCCAGCCGTGAGTTCTCAGAAAAGACAACACTGTGTCCGTGTGAGATTTTGTCAGATGATATGTTGACGCCTGAATCAGAATATCGTCCAGATAAGGCACCACCGCTATCCCTTGCGGTCTGAGAACCGCCAAAAGAGACCCTAGAACCTTTGTGAAGATTCTGGGTGCTGTGGCCAACCCAAAAGGAAGAGCCATGAACTGATAATGTTTGTCCAAGAAGGCAAACCTTAGAAACCGATGATGATCTTTGTGGATTGGAATATGAAGGTAAGCATCCTTCAAATCCACAGTAGTCATATATTGACCCTCCTGGATCATTGGCAAAATCGTTCGAATTGTCTCCATCTTGAATGATGGAACTCATTTTCCTCTTTTTTGGGGACCACAAATAGGTTTGAGTAAAACCCCTATCCCTGTTCCAATTATCTGGTTTGCAGATAATTTTGAAAGATGTAATCTCCCTCTTGGGAGAAAATCCTTGAATTCCAATTGATAACCGTGGGTCACTATTTCTAGTGCCCAGGAATCCTGAACATCTCTTGCCCAAGCCTGAGCAAAGAAAGAAAGTCTGCCCCCTACAAGATCCGGTCCTGAATCTGGGGCTACCCCTTCATGCTGCTTTGTGGAAGAAGAAGCGGGGGTCCTCCTTTAAAGTTCAGAAAGAAACGAAAATTATTCTGTTTACCCCTCATTTTAACCGACCTATCCTGAGGTAGGGCATGGCCCTTACCTCCTGTAATATCAGAAATGATCTCCTTAAATTCTGGCCCAAAAAGGGTCTTACCTTTAAAGGGAATAGCTAAAAGCTTATGTTTTGATGACACAGCAGCAGACCAAGATTTGAGCCACTATGCTCTATGTGCTACAATAGCAAATCCTGCATTTAGCAATTTGAAAAGCGGCATCAGTAATAAAAGAATTAGCTAGCTTAAGAGCCTTAATTCTATCTAGAATGTCATCTAATGGAGTCTCAACCTTAAGAGACTCTTCTAGAGCCTCAAACCAAAAAGCTGCTGCAGTAGTTATTGGAACAATGCAAGCCGTAGGTTGTAAAAGAAATCCCTGATTAACAAATAATTTCTTTAGTAGACCCTCTTATTTCTTATCCATAGGATCCTTGAAAGCACAACTATCCTCAATGGGTATAGTAGTACGCTTAGCTAGGGAATATATAGCTCCCTCTACTTTAGGGACCATTTGCCATGAGTCCCGAATGGTATCTGATATAGGAAACATTTTCTTAAAATTAGGAGAGGGAGAAAACGGTATACCTGGTCTATTCCATTCCTTTCTAATAAATTCCGAAATTCTCTTAGGAACTGAAAAAACATCAGTGTAAGTAAAAACTTCCAAATGTTTATCCATTTTACACAATTTCTCTGGAGGAATCACAATAGGATCACAATCATCCAGAGTAGCTAAAACCTCCCTAAGCAACAGGCGGAGGTGTTCAAGCTTAAATTTAAATGACATAGCATCTGAATCTGTCTGAGGCAAAACATTCCCTGAATCTGAAATTTCACCCTCAGACAGTAATTCCCTGATCCCCAACTCAGAGCACTGTGAGGGAACATCGGAAATAGCTAATAAAGCATCAGAGGATTCAGTATTAACATTAATACTTGACTTACTGCGTTTACCCTACAACACTGGTAATTTAGACAATACCTCTGTAAGGGTAGTTGACATAACTGCAGACATCTCCTGCAGAGTAAAAGAATTAGACACACTAGAAGTACTAGGCGTCGCTTGTGTGGGCATAAAAGGTTGTGACACTTGGGGAGAATTGGATGGCATATCCTGATTCTCTTCAGACTGAGAATCATCCCTAGGCACACTTACTTTATTTAAAATATGCTTTTTACATTGTATAGCCCTTTCAGTACAAAAGTTACACAATGTTAGAGGGGGTTGCACAATAGCTTCTAAACACATAGAACAATGAGAAACATCAATTTCAGACATGTTGAACAGACTAGTAATACCACAAAAGTCGTTTAAACACTTATTTATAGCATAAAATAAACATTAGAAAAAACGTGTACTGTGCCTTTAAGAAAAGAAAAAGTGAATAATTTTTCCAAAATGCACAAAAAACATTAAATTATTCCCAAATTTAACTTAATATGGTTGGTTAATCCAAAAATTACTGCACCCAGAAGCAAGGGCAGAAATAAGGCTTTAGAAGTACTTATATCAACATGTAGTCAAAAGATAGATAAAAATACACTCTGCACCTAGCCACAGCTCTGCTGTGGCTCCTACCTGCTCCCAGGGTACTTTGAATCAAGTTTCCAACCCTTCAGACCAGCTACACAGTCCAGGAGCCACAGAGTTACTGTTTGCTGCTGCTAAGCCTGAAGAAATTGCGCCAAAATAGACTCCGCCCCTTAAGGTCAAAAGTCAGAGTAGGCCCAAACAACACCACATGGAAATGCAGTTTTTCACTAAAGTAAAAATACACACACAATATAACCTTCAAGCATAAAACCAATAAGTTTTAAGTGCCAAAAATAAAAACATCGTTTTTTATATTGTCTCCCATGTCACATAATGCCCAAATATCAACTAATGATAAATATAAAATAGGGACTCCAGTAACACCCCTCTTATTAAAATAGGTTTTACTGCTTACCCCATTCCCATACAGGGAAATAATGCCAGCCAATCCTGATACATCAAGTCTCCTCAGAAAAAAAGGCTGCACATACGTTAATGCTGCTTGTAGCATGAAACCAGTCTCCACACTGAAGATGTCTCATGGTTACCGTCAGAAGTCTTGTGGGAACCAGCGTGGATCTTAGTTACAAATGCTAAGATCATCAAACCTCAGGGCAGAACTCTTCTTCCATATCCCCCTGAGGAAAATAGTACACACCGGTACCATTTAAAATAAAAAACTTCTTGATGGAAGAAACTAAAACTAACACCTCACTTTACCATGTCTTCCTAGTATAATACAGGCAAAGAGAATGACTGGGGGTGGAGGGGAAGGGGAGGCGCTATATATACAGCTCTGCTGTGGTGCTCTTTGCCACTTCCTGTTAGCAGGAGGTTAATATCCCACAAGTAAGGATGAAATCTGTGGACTCGTCATATCTTTGTAAAAGAAATCCTAACACTAACCCAAGAAGATTTACTTAGAGTTTTTAAGATCCGACATCCATCCTCCAAGAATCCGGGAGAAGTCCTCAACGAAGTGGTCGAAGTCTTCATCCAAGCCCGTAGAAGTCTTCACCCAGACGGCATCTTTCATCTTCATCCATCCGGCGCAGAGCGGCTCCATCTTCAAGACATCCGACGTGGAGCATCCTCTTCCGACGACTACCGACGAATGAAGGTTCCTTTAAATAACTTTATGTAGGTGGTGGCAGTATAAGGGGTGGCAGATTAGGGGTTAATAAGTATAATGTAGGCGGTGGCGGTGTCAGGGTGGCAGATTAGGGGTTAATAACATTATTTAGGTGGCAACGATGTCGGGCAGCAGATTAGGGGTGTTTAGACTCGGGGTACATGTTAGGGTGTTAGGTGTAAACGTAACTTTTATTCTCCCATATGAATCAATGGGATATCAGGTAGCAGCAAACATAAGCTTTTGTTGCTTTCAGACTCCCATTGATTCCTATGGCATCCACGGGCAGCGCATTGAAAACCAGGTACGCTGGGCCGGAATAGTGGTGAGCGTACCTGCTAGTTATTTGATGACTAGCAAAAGTAGTCAGATAGTGCAGAATTTGCATTCAGAACATCTGTAGTGAGGTAAGCATCGATCTGTGTCTGACTGAGACCGGCGGACCGTATGTTACGTCACAAAATTCTACTTTTGCCGGTTTGTAGCCTTTGATAACTAAGGCGAATTAAGCTCTCCACAATTACGCTGTGGAATTCCAGCATATTTGCGGTTGACGGCTTGATAAATAGGCCCCAGAAGGTCTGGCCTTAAAGGAAGTGGCCAAGGCTGGCAACTGGACATCCGGACAAGATCCGCATACCAAAACCTGTGAAGCCATGCTGGTGCTATCAGAAACACATGATATTATTCCATTATAATATTGGGGATCACCCTTGGAAGAAGAACCAGATTCAGAAAAATATAAGCAGGTTGGTAAAACCAAGAAACTGCTAATGCATCCACCATCTCCCCCTGACAATCCCTGGACCTGGAAAGGTATCTGGGAAGCTTCTTGTTTAGATGAGAGGCCATCAGATTTATTTCTGGAAGACCCCACAACTGTACAAGATGAAAAAACACATCTGGATGGAGAGACCACTCCCCCGGATGTAAAGTCTGATAGCTAAGATAATCCGATTCGCAATTGTCTACACCTGGGATATGAATCGCAGAAATTTGACAAGAGTTGGATTCTGCCCAAGAAAGTATCCAAGATACTTCCTTCATTGCTGAAGGACTGCGAGTCCCTCCTTGATGATTGACATATGCCACTGTTGTGATATTGTCTGTTTGAAAACTAATGAAAAGTTCCCTCTGCAATAGAGGCCACGCCTGAAGAGCTCTGAAAATAGCACAGAGTTCTAAAATATTAATTGGTAACCTCGCCTCTTGAGGATTCCAAACACCTTGTGCTGTCAGAGTCCCCAGACAGCTCCCCAACCTGAGAGACTTGCATCTGTTGAAATCACATTCCAGGAAAGACAAACAAAGGAGGCCCCTTGAACAATAAGGTTATGGTCTAACCACCAAGTCAGAGAGAGTTGAGTGTTGGGATTTAAGTATATCAGTTTTGATATCAGAGTATAGTCCCTGCACCATTGGTGCAACATGTAAAGCTGTAGAGGCCTCATATGAAAATGCGCAAAGGGAATCGCGTCTGATGCTGCAGTTATGAGACCTAAAACTTCCATGCACATAGCCACTGAAGGGAATGATAGAGACTGCAGGTTTAGACAAGCTAAAACCAACTTCATTTGTCTCTCACTAGTTGTTTCATGTGAGATTCTACTAAATGATATCGTCCAAATAAGGAAACACTGCAATACCCTGCTCTCTAATTACAGATAGAAGGGCAC
This sequence comes from Bombina bombina, assembly GCF_027579735.1. NCBI lineage: Eukaryota > Metazoa > Chordata > Amphibia > Anura > Bombinatoridae > Bombina > Bombina bombina. The sequence continues at coordinate 438,622,210 of NC_069502.1, read as the reverse complement.
CTAAAACTATTAAGAATATTCTTGGTGCTGTTGCAAGGCCAATCAGAAGAGTGACAAATTGGTAGTGCTTGTTTAGAAAAGAGAATCTCAGAAAACGATAGTTATCTGGATGAATCGGATTGTGAAGGTAAGTGTCCTGTAAGTCTATTGTGGACATGATACTGACCTTGCTGAACAAAAGGCAGAATAGTCCTTATAGTCACCATCTTGAAAGTTGGGACTCTTACAAAACCATTTAAAGTTTTAAGATCCGAAATAGGTCTGAAAGAATTTTCCTTCATAAGTGCAATGAATAGATTTGAAAAAAAAAAACCCCAATCCTTGTTCATGCTGTGAAACTAGGAAAAATTACCCCTACACATATCAGAAAGACTTGAGCTTTTACTGGGGTTTTTTGTTACATGGGTAAGAAAGAATCTTCCCAAAGGAAGTCTTATTTTGAATAATGTTCGACACCCCTAAGAAATTATATTCTGAATCCACTGATTTTGGACAGAGTCTGTCCAAACTCTTTGAAATAGCTTTAGTCTGCCCCCTACAAGAAGAGCTGGCTTGAGGGCCGCACCATCATATAGGTTTAGAGGCAGGATTTGGTTTCTTATAAGGCTTGGATTTATTCCAATTCGGAGATGGTCTCCAATTAGAGCCAGAGGCCTTAGGGGAAGGAGTGGTTTTCTGTTCTCTATTCTGATGAAAGGAACGAAAACGATTGGGATATTTAAATTTACCCTTAGATTTCTTGTCTTGGGGCAGAAAAACTCCCTAACCCCCAGTAACAGTGGAGATAATAAAACCCAATTGTGAACCAAAAAGGTCTTTACCTTGAAAAGAGAGAGATAATAATCTAGTTTTATAGACCATGTCAGCATTCTAAGATTTAAGCCATAATGCTCTTCTAGTTAGAATGGCTAAAGACATGGATTTGACATTGATCTTCCTAACATCAAATATAGCATCATAAATAAAATGATTTACATGTTGAAGTAAAACAATAATGTTAGATAATTCAGAATCTAAAGACAACTGCTGTTCTAAACTGTCCAATCAAAAAGAAGCAGCAGCAGCAACATCAGCCATAAAAATAACAGGTCTAACAATATAGCCAGAATGTAAATATGCCCTTCTTGGATAAGATTCAAGCTTCCTATCTAAAGGATCCTTGGCTACAGGTAAAGGATACAATTTCTTAAACCTAGAAGAAAGGTTAAAAGAGGAACCAGGCTTAGACCATTCTTTAGCAATCACATAAGAGATAGTGTCAGGAATAGGAAATACTTCAGGAGTAATAACAGTAGTCTTACATACAGAATTTAGACCATTACTAGCTTTATCATCAGAAGATTTAGACTCCTCAATACCCAAAGTAAACAAAACTTCCTTTAAGAGAGAACAAATATATATTATAACTTTAATAAAAATGATTTGTCTATATCAGTCTCTAACGTGGCATCCTCTGAATCAGAGGAGACCCCATCAGTAGAGGATACGTCAGTATGCTGAAGGTCAGAACTTTATTCACTAAGTTTAGGAAAATGTTGAAAAATCCTTATACATTTATTTGAAGGCAAAATAGCAGTAATTGCCTTCTCTGTAGCTGTAGCAATAAAATCTTACATTTCTGCAGTAATGCTATGTACATTTAGACTGAGATAAAATAACAGTGTGTGTATTTTTACTCATAGATATATTTAACAATTGGTTAAAAAAAGAGCCACATAATAGAGCTGAATAATTTAGATCAGCTTAATTACAACATGCATACTTAGCTTTGTTAAAAACCTGTTTAGTCAGCTCAACTACTATGGTACCATCAGAAGCAGGTTCAGTTTGAGACACAATTGCAAACAAACTAAATTAGAAAAAAAAAAAATATAAATTAATTCTGCAAATTTATATCCATACTACTATATATGATAAATATATAACAGGCTTGAGAGAATGGGAAACAGAGCGAATTTTTTTTATAAAAAAGAGAACTGATTCATAAAATTCTTCATGAAAGCTCTCTAAGTGTTTACTGATAACACTGAATGAGCTGGGGGCAGAGCTTATAATGGCAATTTTGGCGGGAAATATTTTTGCGCCAAAAAAATGGCACACAATGATGACATGTCACCCTATGACATAAATAGCATCATCACATGCGCAACATGCAAAGCTGAAGAGGATAAGAAAAGGTAAGAAGTTTGATTGTATATACAAAAAAATTGTACCAAAATAAAGCCTAATGGATACTTCTATTATAGCTGCATAAAATGTGATTATCAACATTCCATGAGGCTAACATAATACTTAGCATCCTAATTTATAAATAAATTACTAGCTCTAAAAAAACTGTATGTTTCACAGACTCTACCAACCTTGACAAATGTTTAGCCACAAATAACGTCGCTAAAAAAGAGCAGTGAATTACTGACTCAAGGCATGTATACCAACAAGTTATAACAACTTTACTTAAAAAGTGCCCAATCCATAGCTGACAGTGTCTTATATAATAAAAGTATATACTTACCGTGTAAGACACCCATCCACATATAGCAGACAGCCAAACTAGTACTGAAACATATCAGCAGAGGTAATGGTAGAGGAGTATAATGTCAATCTGTAAAGGGAGGAAGCAGATGAATCCCTGCGACCGATTTACAGAGAGCCTTAGAATAGATTTCCCATAGGAAAAAACATGGTGTTGTCTGGCAATACTCCCTTCACATTCCTCAGACAAACACTGCATTTACAGAGGAACTGGGCTTCAATATGCTTAGAAGCACGTTTCACAGAAGAAAATCAAGCACCTCTTGCTTCACCACCTCCAGAAGGAGGCAAACTTTGCCCCCTCCTGGTAGGAATGTATATCCCATACGTCACTAGCTCATGGACTCTTGCCACTTAAATGAAAAAAATAAAATAAATATATATATATATAAGTATGAAGGAGGGATAGGAATAGGAAGGGTCTGGAGTACATAATGTACATGGAGTACATAATAGGTTAATTTTAACAACAATTATTCTCTCTAACCATGAAATTCTTTTTGATTGCAACAGGTTTTCTTTATTGCGATCTTTGATTTAATTAATCAGAGTGTTGGATAAGCTCAATTTACAGCTATCCCACTGGAGCAATTTCTTTCAATACAATTACTTGCCTGCAGAGGACTTAAACACATAGCTAAAAGAACATTAATCACCTCTTTGTTTTGAATACAAATTGTGCTTCTACCACACTCCTTATAGAGGACAACAAGCACATTTGGTAATTTGTAAATGCTGCAATAATAGCTGGTTGCAGCATTTTGAAAACCTAGGTTACAGATTTTTCTTGTTGGCTTATCTATGTAGCGTGGGACAAAGCACAATATTTACACAAAAGCAAGAAGTGTTTAATATCCTTTTAAGATCTTAATTAGTAATGCAATGTTCAGTTTAGGAGTTTTCGCATGGGTTAAACACAGACAAGCAATCGTGCAATAAGAAAATGTTGTTATAGACTAGATAATTTCTTTATTGCACAAAAATGCAAGGATCAAAATCAAGAAACAAGTTTCTGCCAGCTGGAAGAAGCAAAAAAATCTTAACCCCAATTACAAAAATGGTAAATTTGTGGATCTATTATTTATCATGTATTTTATTTTGTGTACATTGGGGGTTCTTTTGCTATGGTACTGGATCACATAGAAGGAGGACTCTAATAGACAAAATGGACAGGGCTTGTTCTAGTGTTGGGTATTTGCAAAGGTGACTGTGTAGAAGGTGTTTTACAGTGGGAGGTTGTATGCTGGAAGTTTCAATGGGGGATTAGATCACAATAAGGTGGAACCAGTGATTTTTTCATGTAATTAGCAAGATTCCATGAGCTAGTGACGTATGGGATATACATTCCTACCAGGAGGGGCAAAGTTTCCCAAACCTTAAAATGCCTATAAATGCACCCCTCACCACACCCACAATTCAGTTTTACAAACTTTGCATCCTATGGAGGTGGTGAAGTAAGTTTGTGCTAGATTCTACGTTGATATGCGCTCCGCAGCAGGTTGGAGCCCGGTTTTCCTCTCAGCGTGCAGTGAATGTCAGAGGGATGTGAGGAGAGTATTGCCTATTTGAATGCAATGATCTCCTTCTACGGGGTCTATTTAATAGGTTCTCTGTTATCGGTCGTAGAGATTCATCTCTTACCTCCCTTTTCAGATCGACGATATACTCTTATCTATATACCATTACCTCTGCTGATTTTCGTTTCAGTACTGGTTTGGCTTTCTACAACATGTAGATGAGTGTCCTGGGGTAAGTAAGTAAGCTTATTTTCTGTGACACTCTAAGCTATGGTTAGGCACTTTTTTATAAAGTTCTAAATATATGTATTCAAACATTTATTTGCCTTGACTCAGGATGTTCAACATTCCTTATTTTCAGACAGTCAGTTTCATACTTGGGATAATGCATTTGAATCAATCATTTTTTCTTACCTTAAAAAAATTTGACTTTTTCCCTGTGGGCTGTTAGGCTCGCGGGGGCTGAAAATGCTTCATTTTATTGCGTCATTTTTGGCGCGGACTTTTTTGGCGCAAAATTTTTTTTCTGTTTCCGGCGTCATACGTGTCGCCGGAAGTTGCGTCATTTTTTGACGTTTTTTTGCGTCAAAAGTGTCGGCGTTCCGGATGTGGCGTCATTTTTGGCGCCAAAAGCATTTAGGCGCCAAATAATGTGGGCGTCTTATTTGGCGCTAAAAAATATGGGCGTCATTTTTGTCTCCACATTATTTAAGTCTCATTATTTATTGCTTCTGGTTGCTAGAAGCTTGTTCACTGGCATTTTTTTCCCATTCCTGAAACTGTCATTTAAGGAATTTGATCAATTTTGCTTTATATGTTGTTTTTTCTATTACATATTGCAAGATGTTCCACGTTGCAACTGAGTCAGAAGATAATTCAGGAAAATCGCTGCCCGGTGCTGGAGCTACCAAGCTAAGTGTATCTGCTATAAACTTTTGGTATCTGTTTCTCCAGCTGTTGTTTGTATTGCATGTCATGACAAACTTATTAATGCAGATAAAATTTCCTTTAGTACTGTTACATTACCTGTTGCTGTTTCGTCAACATCTAATTTTCAGAGTGTTCCTGATAACATAAGAGATTTTATTTTTTAAATCCATTAAGAAGGCTATGTCTGTTATTTCTCCTTCTAGTATACATAAAAGTCTTTTAAAACTTCTCTTTTTTCAGATGAATTTTTAAATGAACATCATCATTCTGATACTGATAATGGTTCTTCTGGTTCAGAGGTTTCTGTCTCAGAGGTTGATGCTGATAAATCTTTGTATTTGTTCAAGATGGAATTTATTTGTTCTTTACTTAAAGAAGTATTAATTGCATTAGAAATAGAGGATTCTGGTCCTCTTGATACTAAATCTAAACGTTTAAATAAGGGTTTTAAATCTCCTGTAGTTATTCCAGAAGTGTTTTCTCTCCCTGATGCTATTTCTGAAGTAATTTCCAGGGAATGGAATAATTTGGGTAATTCATTTACTCCTTCTAAAACGTTTAAGCAATTATATCCTGTGCCATCTGACAGATTAGAGTTTTTTGGGACAAAATCCCTAAGGTTAATGGGGCTGTCTCTACTCCTGCTAAACGTACTACTATTCCTACGGCAGATAGTACTTCATTTAAGGATCCTTTAGATAGGAAAATTGAATCCTTTCTAAGAAAAGCTTACTTATGTTCAGGTAATCTTCTTAGACCTGCTATATTTTTAGCGGATGTTGCTGCAGCTTCAACTTTTTGGTTAGAAGCTTTAGCGCAACAAGTAACAGATCATAATTTTATAGCATTATTATTCTATAACATGCTAATAATTTTATTTGTGATACCATCTTTTGATATCATTAGAGTTGATGTCAGGTATATGTCTCTAGCTATTTTAGCTAGAAAAGCTTTATGGCTTAAAACTTGGAATGCTGATATGTCTTCTAAGTCAACTTTGCTTTCCCTTTCTTTCCAGGGTAATAAATTATTCGGTTCTCAGTTGGATTCTATTATCTCAACTGTTAACTGGGAAGGGAACTTTTTTACCAAAGGATAAAAAATCTAAGGTAAATTTAGGTCTAATAATCGTTTTCGTTCCTTTCCTCACAACAAGGAACAAAAGCCTGATCCTTCATCCTCAGGAGCGGTATCAGTTTGGAAACCATTTCCAGTTTGGAATATATCCAAGCCTTATAGAAACCTAAAGCCAGGTCCTAAGTTCCCATGAAGGTGCGGCCCTCATTCCAGCTCAGCTGGTATGGGGCAGATTACGTTTTCTTCAAAGAAATTTGGATCAATTCCGTTCACAATCTCTGGTTTCAGAACATTGTTTCAGAAAGGTACAGAATTGGCTTCAAGTTAAGGCCTCCTGCAAAGAGATTTTTTTCTTTCCCGTGTCCCAGTAAACACAGCAAAGGCTCAGCATTTCTGAAATGTGTTTCAGATCTAGAGTTGGCTGGAGTAATTATGCCAGTTCCAGTTCTGGAACAGGGGCTGGGGTTTTATTCTATCTCTTCGTTGTACCAAAGAAGGTCAATTCCTTCAGACCAGTTCCGGATCTATCACTATTGAATCGTTATGTAAGGATACCAACATTCAAGATGGTAACTGTAGGACTATCCTGCCTTTTGTTTAGCAAGGGCATTATATGTCTACAATAGATTTACAGGATGCATATCTGCATATTCCGATTCATCCAGATCACTTTTAGTTTCTGAGATTCTCTTTTTAGACAAGCATTACCAGTTTTGTGGCTCTACCGTTTGGCCTAGCATCAGCTCCAAGAATTTTTTCAAAGGTTCTCAGTGCCCTTCTGTCTGTAATCAGAAAACAGGGTTTTGGTATTTCCTTATTTGGACGATATCTTGGTACTTGCTCAGTCTTCACATTTTCGCAGAATCTCATACGAATCGACTTGTGTTGTTTCTTCAAGATCATGGTTGGAGGATCAATTTACCAAAAAGTTCATTGATTCCTCAGACAAGGGTAGATAGATTCAGTGTCTATGACTCTGTCCTTGTCAGACAAGAGAAGTTTAACATTGATATCAGCTTGTCAAAACCTTCAGTCACAATCTTTCCCTTTGGTAGCCTTATGCATGGAAATTTTAGGTCTTAGGACTGCCGCATCGGATGCGATCTCCTTTGCTCGTTTTCACATGCGATCTCTTCAGCTCTGTATGCTGAACCAATGGTGCAGGGATTACACAAAGATATCTCAATTAATATCTTTAAACCGATTATACGACACTCTCTGACGTGGTGGACAGATCACCATCGTTTAGTTCAGGGGGCTTCTTTGTTCTTCCGACCTGGACTATAATCTCAACAGATGCAAGTCTTACAGGTTGGGGAGCTGTGTGGGGGTCTCTGACGGCACAAGGGGTTTGGGAATCTCAGGAGGTGAGATTACTGATCAATATTTGGAACTCCGTGCAATTTTCAGAGCTCTTCAGTCTTGGCCTCTTCTGAAGAGAGAGTTGTTCATTTGTTTTCAGATAGACAATGTCACAACTGTGGCATACATCAATCATCAAGGAGGGACTCACAGTCCTCTGGCTATGAAAGAAGTATCTCAAATTTTGGTTTGGGCGGAATCCAGCTCCTGTCTAATCTCTGCGGTTCATATCCCAGGTATAGACAATTGGGAAGCGGATTATCTCAGTCGCCAAACGTTGCATCCGGGCGAATGGTCTCTTCACCCAGAGGTATTTCTTCAGATTGTTCAAATGTGGGAACTCCCAGAAATAGATCTGATGGCTTCTCATCTAAACAAGAAACTTCCCTGGTATCTGTCCAGATCCCGGGATCCTCGGGCGGAGGCAGTGGATGCATTATCACTTCCTTGGAAGTATCATCCTGCCTATATCTTTCCGCCTCTAGTTCTTCTTCCAAAAGTATTCTCCAAGATTCTACAGGAATGCTCGTTTGTCCTGCTGGTAGCTCCAGCATGGCCTCACAGGTTTTGGTATGTGGATCTTGTCCGGATGGCCTCTTGCCAGCTGTGGACTCTTCCGTTAAGACCAGACTTTCTGTCGCAAGGTCCTTTCTTCCATCAGGATCTCAAATCCTTAAATTTTAAGGTATGGAGTTTGAACGCTTGATTCTTGGTCAAAGAGGTTTCTCTGACTCTGTGATTAATACTATGTGACAGGCTCGTAAATCTGTATCTAGAGAGATATATTATAGAGTCTGGAAGACTTATATTTTTTAGTGTCTTTCTCATCATTTTTCTTGGCATTCTTTTTGAATACCGAGAATTTTACAGTTTCTTCAGGATGGTTTAGATAACGGTTTGTCCGCAAGTTCCTTGAATGGACAAATCTCTGCTCTTTCTGTTCTTTTTCACAGAAAGTTTGCTAATCTTCCTGATATTCATTGTTTTGTACAAGCTTTGGTTCGTATAAAACCTGTCTTTAAGTCAATTTCTCCTCCCTGGAGTTTGAATTTGGTTCTGGGGGCTCTTCAAGCTCCTCCTTTTGAACCCATGTATTCTTTGGTCATTAAATTACTTTCTTGGAAAGTTTTGTTTCTTTTGGCCATCTCTTCTACCAGAAGAGTCTCTGAATTATCTGCTCTTTCTTGTGAGTCTCCTTTTCTGATTTTTCATCAGGATAAGGCGGTGCTGCAAACTTCTTTTGAATTTTTTACCTAAGGTTGTGAATTCTAACAACATTAGTAGAGAAATTGTGGTTCCTTCATTTTGTCCTAATCCTATGAATTCTAAGGAGAAATCATTGCATTCTTGGATGTTGTTAGAGCTTTGTATTATTATGTTGAAGCTACTAAGTCTTTCCGAAAGACTTCTAGTCTATTTGTCATCTTTTCCGGTTCTAGAAAAGGCCAGAAAGCTTCTGCCATTTCTTTGGCATCTTGGTTGAAATCTTTATTTCATCATGCCTATGTCGAGTCGGGTAAAATTCCGCCTCGAAGGATTACAGCTCATTCTACTAGGTCAGTTTCTACTTCCTGGGCGTTTAGGAATGAAGCTTCGGTTGATCAGATTTGCAAAGCAGCAACTTGGTCCTCTTTGCATACTTTTTCTAAATTCTACCATTTTGATGTATTTTCTTCTTCTGAAGCAGTTTTTGGTAGAAAAGTACTTCAGGCAGTGGTTTCAGTTTGAATCTTCTGTTTATGTTTTTCATTAAACTTTATTTTGGGTGTGGATTATTTTCAGCAGGAATTGGCTGTCTTTATTTTATCCCTCCCTCTCTAGTGACTCTTGCGTGGAAAGATCCACATCTTGGGTAGTCATTATCCCATACGTCACTAGCTCATGGACTCTTGCTAATTACATGAAAGAAAACATAATTTATGTAAGAACTTACCTGATAAATTCATTTCTTTCATATTAGCAAGAGTCCATGAGGCCCGCCCTTTTTTGTGGTGGTTATGATTTTTTTGTATAAAGCACAATTATTCCAATTCCTTATTTTATATGCTTTCACACTTTTTTCTTATCACCCCACTTCTTGGCTATTCGTTAAACTGAATTGTGGGTGTGGTGAGGGATGTATTTATAGGCATTTTAAGGTTTGGGAAACTTTGCCCCTCCTGGTAGGAATGTATATCCCATACGTCCCTAGCTCATGGACTCTTGCTAATATGAAAGAAATGAATTTATCAGGTAAGTTCTTACATAAATTATGTTTTTTTTATTTACAGTGGGGAGGTTATTGCTAAAGTTAATGGTAGTGGCTCAATCATTTGGATTATTTGTAGTGGGGGAGGCTACAGGTAGGGTTCATTTACACTGGGGGGATTGAGTGAGCGACATTGAGTTTTACATAACTAAAACCAGTTGTATGACAGCTAAAAGCATCGGTACAATTGCTTTTAGGAAATACTGTTATAAATAGGTCAGTGTGAGCTTTGGGAGCTGCCATACATAATAACAACCATCATAGGACACTGTTTTAATGACTGCCATAGAAAGTAATAGCTGCCACTAGCGCTGAGAGCTACTATACCACATGAGCCACTCAAGAGGAATGTAGCTATACTGGAAAATATGTATTTACTATCATTAGGAGCTTAAAGGGACATGCAACCCAAAATTTTTGTTTCATGATTCAGATAGAAAATACAATTTTAAACCGTTTTCCAATTTACTTCTATTGTTTAATTTGCTTCCTTCTCATGTTATCCTTTGCTGAAAGGTTTATCTAGGCAAGCTCAGGAGCAGCAAATAACCTAGGTTCTAGCTGCTGAATGGTGGCTGCATATACTGGACTCTATTTAACAAGGTCTGGCGGACCTGATCCGACAGTGCGGATCAGGTGCACCAGACCTCGCTGAATGCGGAGAGCAATACGCTCTCCGTATTCAGCATTGCACCAGCAGCTCACAAGAGCTGCTGGTGCAACTCCGCCCCCTGCAGACTCGCGGCCAATGGGACTTCAGCAGGGGGGTGTCAATCAACCCGATCGCACTCGATCGGGTTGATTTCCGGCGATGTCTGTACGCCTGCTTAGAGCAGGCGGACAGGTTATGGAGCAGCGGTCTTTGTGACCGCTGCTTCATAACGGCTGTTTCTGGTGAGTCTGAAGACTCGCCAGAAACACGGGCCGTCAAGCTCCTTTCGGAGCTTGATAGATAGGCCCCACTGTATATACTGATTGTCATTGGCTCACCCATGTTTTCAGTTAGAAACCAGTAGTGCATTGCTGCTCCTTCAACAAATTATACCAAGAGAATTAAACAAATAAGATAATAGAAGTAAATTAGAAAGTTGTTTAAAATTGTATTATCTGAATCATGAAATATTTTTTTTGGGTTTCATGTTCGTTTAACTATGATCTAGGCCATAGTTTATCTATTGTGTTATTTTCAACTCTGGGTAGGATTTTTTTTTACTTAAATATCACAGCAGAATTTCTGAATGTAAATGCTCTCATTAATAATGTTTACAGTGTCTTTTTCCTTGGTCCGTTATATTTTATTAATGAATAGTAATGGTTTTGCACAAAAGTCACATTTTAACTTTAAAGCATATCATAGAATATACTGTATATACTGCCTATTAAGATTTCCCTAATTCAGGAGAATTTTAATTCCACAAAGAAAACATAAAAAAACAAACAAATGGATCTAAGAGAGGGCAGCCTCCAAGTCCCTGTTAGCAACGTTGATATTATTTTTTGGAGAGCAGCCTTTTTAGAATACTATGATAATTAAACTGTCTACAAAATAATGTCTCCTACTTTGGCCAGTTGAAATATTGGAAGACAAATTAAGGGTTAACTGCATCAGTACTTGTGTGTGTTGAAGAATAATTTACTGTTAGAAAAATAAGCAAAATGTGTTTTACCTTTGCTAAATAAGCCTAATGTTGAGACTGTAAGCCCTTTATGAGATATGTCAATACCATACACAGTGCTGTGACCTCTGCCAATGTTTGCTGCATAATTAAAGTCTTTATTTTGTAACTCCCATGTGCTCCCCCAGCTTATATCAAATAATACTGACACTGTATTAATGTACTGCACTGATGTAGTCACCAATCCTAAGAGAAATCTGATGCCATTTAGTGTACTTATGGTATTATTTATTGTCTGCTATCAGGTTTTAATGTGTGACTCAACACTATGTAAAAAGGTGTCTCTTTCTCAGTTATGCTTGATAAGTAAAAAATAGTGAGCATCTATTTGAAGAAAATTATAGCCAGGGCCGCCATCAGGGGGTGACAGGGGTGACTCCTGTCAGGGGCCCAATGGGTCAGGGGGGCCCCATTTTGTCAAGAACTAAAGAACTAAATTTGGCAGCCACCAGTGGGTACTACAGCAGAGTGCTAATTGAGCATGGGAAATGTTAGTAAAGTATTAGCATTTGAGAGGATTTCTGAGTGTGCACTAAACCACTATGCACAGTGTGAAACAGACTTGGCGCTTTGTTTGTACAGTGTGTGCCTGAGTCAGACGGCAGATCACTTTCATTTGCAGAGGAGGTAGGACTTACTTAGCAAATGTTTTTTATTTCTTTGTGCAATTTCGGATTGTAACTTCAGTGTGGTAGTAGTTGTATGGTGGGGCCTGGGGTCCATAAAAACAAATTTTTTAGCAGCAGTGTATGTATGATTATTTGACAATGCTGTAGAAATTCTATATTTAAAACCATGCAGAAATGTTTCCTCCTCAATACACAAACAGTAGGTGCCCTTTAGGCAGATATGTATTTTTTTTAATTTGAAATGAGACAGGTTAACTCAAAACTGTTCAGTTTACACTACAGCTGACATAATTTTGAAATACATACCAACAAGCCTAAATCCTGCATTTAACCAGATCTAATGGTATGAGTACCACAGCTTATGGTTCCACCAAGACCATATAGAGTACAGCATTTTCAAAATCCATAAGTACAGCTGACAGATGGGAACACTTGTACACTATATTTGAAGTAGTGCTCTTGTTTGGGGAAAAAACAAACTGTCAACCTTATAAAAGTACTTTTCTTCATCTAGCCATCTACCCAGATCATGAATGTACTATTTTGAATTCACAGAATTATTTTTGTTTGCACATTTACAAATATGATTCTTTAAAAAGTGATCTCTTAATTTCTGCATTTTTTTTTATCATGCAAGTCACACACTGTTGATTTAGGGGATACAAGGTGCATAAATGTTTCCTCCTGTGAGTGTTTCTGTGGGTGTCTGTGTTTATATCTTTGAGCTTTGGTTTGTGTCTCTATGAGTGTGTATGCATTTTTATTCTGTGGGTCTCTCTGTGAGGGCGGGTGTGTATGTCTGTGCATTTTCTGTGGATGTCTGTGAGGGTGTGTGCATATGTCTTTGAGCTTTTTCTATGGGTGTCTCTGTGAGGGTGGGTGTGGATGTCTGTTTTCTGTGGATGTCTCTGTGAGGGTGTGTGTATGTCTTTGTGTGTTTTCTGTGGATGTCTCAGTGAGGGTGTGTAAATGTATCTCTTTGTGTGTTTTCTGAGGCTGTCTCTGTCGGTGTTTCCTTGGGTGTATGTGCAAGTTTGTGTTTGAGTTTGTGTGTGTGTGTCCATTGTCTGTTCCTTTTTAGGACATTTTGACCTTACTACTGATTATTCACATCTTTCTACAGACTTTGATACCTTTCCGGAAGTCACCTAATCCACCATTTAACATTTAAATTATTGTTTAGGCAGTTCAGGGCCCTTCCATTCAGCCACTGCATGCTGTTGTCATCATTTAGTTGGCATCTTCCTTTACAAAAAGATAATCAGAACTCCATATTTTGCTTTCTAAATCTCTTTTTTTTACAAAGCTGTAGTTTACCTCATTACTTGTCAGGTCAATGTAAACAAGTGCTGAGTGTCTGTTTGGGTGTCTGAGTGTGTTTCTTTGCATGTCTGCTAGAATGTCTATATGTGAATCCTTATGTGTGAGTGTGTGTGTGTGTTTGTATGTTACTACCTTTACAACATTTCCAAGTTTAAATAGACACTTAAGAATAAAGTGCATATACGTTTTAGTCACTTGGTCAAAAATTGCACATGTCAAAGGGGGGGTGGCCCTGATCAATGGTTAAGTCAGGGGCCCCAAAATTTCTAGTGGCGGCCCTGGTCTTCAGACTCGCCAGAAACAGCAGTTATGAAGCAGCTGTCACAAAGACCGCTGCTCCATAACCCTGTCCACCTGCTCTGAGCAGGTGGACAGGAATCATCGGAATTCAACCCGATCGAGTACGATCGGGTTGATTGACACCCCCTACTGGTGGCTGATTGGCCACGAGTCTGCAGAGGGCGGCGTTGCACCAGCAGCTGTGAGCTGTGAGCTGCTGGTGCAATGCTGAATACGGAGAGCGTATTGCTCTCCACATTCACCGATGTCTTGCGGACCTGATCTGCACTGTCGGATCAGGTCCGCAAGACCTTTGATCATTCGGCCTCAATGACTATAGTGTACTAAAATCTAGATTTTATATTGGCAAGACATTTTATACTCATAAGATGTTAATATCACAGATTTTGCAATGGCCCACTCCTAAAGGGAGAGAGAAAAGTCAAAATGAAACGTTCATGATTCAGATGGAGCATGCAATTCTAATCAACTTTCCAGTTTTATTTGCTTCATTCTCTTGATATCCTTTGTCCCTAAGTATACCTAGGTAGGCTCAGGAGCAGCAATGCACTATTGGGAGATAGCTGCTGATTGGTGGCTGCACATGTATGCCTGTTTTGATAGGCGCACCAGATGTGTCCAGCTAGTTCTCAGAAGTGCATTCCTACTCTTTACCAAAGGAAAAGGTGTTAAATATACAATGTACCTAATACCCCCTGATTGATAACTAAACAAACTGCCCAATATTAAATATAAACCAGATTTAAAGCTCTTTCAGATTATGAATAAGAGTATCAAAGTTCTACTAGCCTGGAGTTGCTGTTCTAGCGGGATTATCCTGTCAAGGTGCCTTAGTTGAATTAATTCTAATATTTAGGACCAGCTGTTTTCTCTTTTAACTGTTACTTATTTTTGTAACAGGAAAGTTTCATGATCCAGTAGATTTTACAGTTGTGACAGGAGCTGCTTTTTCCAATACCTGTATGTATAAACTGTTTGTATTGTTCATTTTTTTTTTACTAACTAACAGCAAGATTACAAGTTTTGCGTTATGGTGCGGTAAGGCTATACCGCTGAAAAACTGGCCATTGCGTGTGCAATGGTAGGTCTCCGTATTACAAGTCGCTGCGGTATAGCGTTTTAGCCTGTAACGCAATGATCCGTTCCGCACTCAAAAAATTGTGTTTGAGTGTGGGATTTCCATAGCGCCATAATACAGGTTGTGAGGTCCGGCTAAAATGCTTGTGTTACAGCCTATACCTCCCTGATCCATACCGCGATCTGAGACCAGTAGTTATCATTTTGCAAACAAAAATGTTTCACAAAACTCATAACTAAAATGTTACAAAGTACACTAACACCCATAAACTACCTATTAACCCCTAAACCGTCACCCTCCCGCATTACAAATACTATATTAAACTTATTAACCCCTAATCCGCAGCCCACCCACATACCCAACACTATATATACTATTAACCCCTAAACCGCCAGCCCCCCACATCGCTACTACTATAATAAACCTATTAACTCCTAAACTGCAGGCCCCCCACATCACCACTACTAAACTAAACCTATTGACCCCTAAACTGCCGGCCCCCACATTGCAACACACTAAATTAATCTATTAACCCTTAAACCTAACACCCCCCTAATTTTAAATTAAATTTACAATATAACTATCGTTAAATAAACAAAAACTTACCTGTGAAATAAAAAAAAACTTACGTTTAAACTATAAAGTAATCTAACATTACTATTTTAAAACAATAAAATTAACGAAAAAGAAAAAAAACTAAATTACAAATTAAGAAAATCCTAACACTACGAAAAAAAGGGCCTTTTGTAGGGCATTGCCCTGAAGCAATCAGCTCTTTTACCTTAAAAAATTACAAAGTCCTCCCTAAAAGTAAAACCCCCCCACCCAACCAACCCCCAAAAATAATAAAACCTACCGATTGCCCCTAAAAAGCTCTTTTGTGCCCAAAGCCCTAATCTAAAAAAAAAAAACACCCCAGGAAATCTACTCACAGTTCCTGAAGTCCGGACAGCCATCTTTATCCAGGCAGCGACATCTTCATCCATCGCGGGCCATCTTCTATCTTGTTTGGAGGATCCTCTTCACACGATCACCGCCATACATTGAAGCTTGAATGCAAGGTACCCATTTAAAAATGGAGTACCTTGCATTCCTACTGGCTGACATTTTCAAATCAGCCAATAGGATGAAAGCTACTAAAATCAGTAGCTCTCATCCTATTGGCTGATTTGAAAATGTCAGCCAATAGGAATTCAAGGTACCCCATTTTTAAATGGGTACTTTGCATTCAAGCTTCAGTGTACGGCGGTGATCGTATGAAGAGGATCCTCCAAACAAGATAGAAGATGGCCCGCGATGGATGAAGATGTCGCTGCCTTTTATTTTTTTGGGTGTTTTTTTTTTTTAGATTACTGCTTTGGGCACAAAAGAGCTGAATCCTCTTTTAAGGGCAATGCCCATACAAATGCCCCTTTAGGGGGAATGGGTAGTTTAGTTTTTTTTAAGAGTTGTTTTTTATTTTGGGGGTTGGTTGGGTGAGGGGTTTTACTTTTAAGGGGAACTTTGTAATTTTTCAAGGTAAAAGAGCTGATTGCTTCAGGGCAATGCCCTACAAAAGGCCCTTTTAAGGGCTATTGGTAGTTAATTGTTAGGTTAGGGGGTGTTTTTATTTTGGGGGCCTTTTTGTTTATATAGGGGTATTAGATTAGGTTTATTGTTATTACTTTGGATAATTTTGTTTATTATTTTTTGTAATCTTAGAGTTTTTTATTTTTCCGTAATTTTAGAGTTTTTATTTTTTGTAATGTCATTTTTTTTTTTTTTTTGTAGTGTTAAGAATTTTTTAATTTGTAATTTAGGTTTTTTTATTTTTCGTTAATTTTATTGTTTTAAAATAGTAATGTTAGGTTACTTTATAGTTTAAACGTAGGTTTTGTTTATTTCACAGGTAAGTTTTTATTTATTTATTTAAAGATAGTTATATTGTAAATTTAATTTAAAATTAGGTTTAGGGGTTAAAAGTTTAATTTAGTGTGTTGCGATGTGGGGGCCGGGGGTTTAGGGGTTAATAGGTTTATTTGATTATTAGCGTGTGGGGGGCCACACGTTATGGCTGACATTTTCAAATCAGCCAATAGGATGAGAGCTACTAAAATCAGTAGCTCTCATCCAGTTTTTATTTATTTATTTAAAGATAGTTATATTGTAAATTTAATTTAAAATTAGGGGGGTGTTAGGTTTAGGGGTTAAAAGTTTAATTTAGTGTGTTGCGATGTGGGGGGCCGGGGGTTTAGGGGTTAATAGGTGTATTTGATTATTAGCGTGTGAGGGGCCGGCAGTTTAGGTTTATTTAGTGTCGCCGATGTTGGGGGCGACGTATTAGTGGTTAATAGTTTTATTTAGTGTCAGCGATGTCGGGTATCGGTGGATTAGGGGTGTTTAGACTAGGGGTTTATGTTAGGTGTTAGGTTTTAACATAACTTTCTTTTCCCCATAGAATTTCAATGGGGTTGCGTTACGGCGATCACCTTCCGCAATTGCAGGTGATAGTTTTTTTCCTGACACTTTCTCCCCATTGATGTCTATGGGGGAAAGCGTGCACAAGCACGTAAAGTAAGGCCTTGGGTTTTGTGCGGTAAGGAGCTTATCGCACCATACCGCACAACAAGAGAGGTTTTTCAGTAACTTCTAATAGCAGCGCTATGAAAGGTGCGATACCGCTAATTTTTTTGCGTTATTTAAGCACCCTGTATAGCGCAAAACTTGTAATCTTGGTATAATAAAGTTGGATTATGGCAAAAAAACAAACAGCAAAACAATAAAACAAAAAGATGACCATGTGCTTCGGCCAGAAGAAAGTGAGAATGGCAATAGACTTTTTCCTAGCAGCTCTATTATAAAGACATGCATAGGATCTAGCCCTGCATCACTTGTGATAAAACTTGGGGTTCAAAGCAATAAGCATAAGTATTTAGGGATAATTCACTGAAGATTTAATTTCTTTTTAATTAAAACTGCATACTACAAGTGTCACATACACAGCAAGATTACAAGTAGAAAGCAAGGGTATAACCACGCTCAAAGGTGCGTTATAAAATAAAATATGCAATGTGGTTTTTTTAAATGTGTTTTTATTAAAGCTTTTTATATTACATCCCTGCTCTGTTTTCACCATTTGTTATCGGACCTGTTCCGTGAGTGTGACACACCTCTCCTGTGAGTAGTCTGATTGAGATGACTCTGCATCTGACGCATCGTACGAGGTTAATCCCGATTGGTGGACGTTACACCTTGTGACTGACGTAGCTGTGCTGGTAGTGAGTCTGCCGGGGGGCTCTGAGGCCTCAGCATGCTCGTGATAGCACTGTTTGTGCTCATACCTATGTGAGTTGACAACTGTTATTTTACTTTCATATGTCTATATGACTGACGATATTACACCATTAGACGCTTCCTCTTCTGTCTTTTAGGACATTTTCTTAAGATTAAAAGAAGCGCGTTATGAGTTTTCCGCGCAATGTCACCATCAATTTCCATTGCACAGGTATAACAAGTCTTGAAAAATCACGATTGCGCACATGCATTCGCATTTTATGCAACAATCCTTTGCGCCCTCGAAGAGCTGTAGTTAATAGTTTTGCGCAACATAAAAGTTTCACGAAACACTTCAAAATACATTACACAGTACAGCTACACTCATATTAACACAGTCTAATAAAAATTATTTAAAAAAAATATTGCACAAAAAAGTTATAAGGGATCAGATACAAGATCACAGGTGTTTGAGAAAAAAAGCAGACGTTGACATACATACACATACATAGAGAAACATGGATTTATATGTATAGACATATGTTTAACTATGGGGATAATGAAAATATTTTACATTGCAATCTTATGCACATTAAACAATATCTCAGATGTATTTTCAATGTGATATTTGCATATAGATCTCGAAATATCTAGACATATATATATTCATATACATATCTTGCAAATATCATCAAATATATAGAGAAATATTTATTTGGAAATAAATAGAACATACTCCGTTGCAAAAACATTTTCACAATATGAAATATTCACATTTTCATGTGCACTTTTCAAGGAGAGTATGTCATGTGCTTTGCACAACATATTAGGGTTTTTGTGTTTTTTTTTCTTTTTGCCTTTTTTCTTTTTTTTCTTTTTGCCTTCTCCATTGACTTCAATGGGGAATACGTGAACGCTCACGCAATTTCGCGGTTTGCATTATGCGGCTTAACGTGCACACACAATAATTTATTTTGCAACTTCTAATAGCTGCGCAATGTCAAATACGAAAAAGCCATAATGCGCGCAGAGTTTTCGCAACTAATTTGCTACGCGACTTGTAATGTTGCTCACAGCATACTAAGCCAACAAGGTCATTTTTCATTCTTCAAAACCCTAAACTATTTTTTTTTATCTATTTTGGAGGTGTAGGTGTGATACTGCCTTTTTCTGTTCATATCCTCAATTTAATAAACAGACCTGGCCTCTCTTGCCCTTATTGAAAGACCTTGCTCAGTGTTCCATATCAATTAATGACAAACATGAAAGTGTTCCATTCCAGGCCGGTCAGTGAAGGTTGAGGTGTCAGGTCAGTGTCCGGTAGGACGTAAAAGTTAGAAGTACAGTGCTTATTAACCCTTTAAAGTCCCAGAGCTCCATTTATTGATATACGGTATGAGAACATGATAGCTAGCTGGAATTTCCCACTACAGAGGGAGCACAAACACTTTTATGATAAAAAAATAACAATAGCAGTATAGAGGTGATAACTTCATTGACTAAGTGAAAGCAATGTTTACATAAAGTGACCTGAGACATGCAGTTTCTTCCTTTAGTCATAAAGGTATTATCTCTAGACCACTTTTGTTAATTTTATAGTAATGGTATTTATAAGGGTATATTTATGGTATTTACATTTTCCGTTGTCAGATATACTAATAAAACAAGTCTACTACACACACACAGCAACACAACAGATAGATAAACATAGTTACACACAAAAAGAGTACATTACAAAAGAACCAACACAAATGTACACAATAAAGAGATTAAAATAAAAGTTTATTTATATGTGGTCACACTTAGCGCTTCTCATGTCTAAATGAAAAAAATAACATTATTTATATATTGCACACCTTTTTTTCACAGGTAAAGATGTCTACTTATTTTATTATAATACAATGTAATGTAATATCACAAGTTTATGTTTAACAGAAGACTTCTGTTTTTAACACAGGGCTACAATCTCATGAGATGCAAAACTGTAGTGAATGCTAGAAATACAAACAGCAACACATTTTAACAGTGGCTAAATTTTTTGTGTATTATTTAGTGACCACCAGCCATGATAAATATCAACAACACCAGCCCTTCATAGCAATACATTTAAACAATGATGTTTTCCCCACAGTACCTGCAGACAGGGGAAGAGCTACCATTGGTGCAGCAGATGCAGTTTCCCCAGGGCCCAGTGCTGGGGGCATTAAGTAGCCAGTCTATACATAGGCGTGTGCAGAATGTGTACAATCCTAGTGCAGTGGAGCCTTTTATTAGTGTAGGGTGCAGGTCCATCTATCTATCCTCAAAATGATTATATATTGCAGCATGCCTATTGTTACTATTGCTTACTACTGAGTTACCTTTGGGGTAAGCTGCCTGCAGCAGGGTTAGACCCATTATCAGCAACACTTACACCAGTGAGGGGCCCATAACAGCTAAATACCCCCTTTATGTTTACAAAACCCAAATAAAAAGCTGAACACTGATCCTAAAAACCTTTTCTGAGCCCTAGATACCTCATTAAACAGCTAATAAACTTGAAGTCTGCTGCTTCCTTCTGTTAACATTTTTTTTAAAGAATCCTGATTGTTAATGACTAATCTTTTCTTTGGATGCATCATTCAATATAGCATTTATTTAGTGTTTAATGTCCCTTGAATATAATTTGGTTGAAGCATGGAGAGTTATTACAATTGGGGATATACTAATTATAATAATATATATTAGGTCATTGCATAGCCCATCTGTACATCCACAGAAAACCCGAACTACCTGTTTTTGTACACACACACACAAACGTGTATATACATATCTAAATATAGAAATCCAAGAAGATCAGCACTCACCAACACCTCCATCCACTGTGTGCTCTGCCAAAATCATATCCATCATGAATAGGTTTGTTGAACTGGACTCTGTAAAAATCCCAACTGAACAACAAGTAAGCAGGCACCACAGATTACTTTAACCACCTTTATTGTGTCAAAAAGCATTTGACACAATAAAGGTGGTTGATGTAATCTGCGGTGCCTGCTTACTTGTTCAGTTGTGATTTTTGCAGAGTCCAACAAACCTGTTCATGGTATATATATATATATATATATATATATATATAGAGAGAGAGAGAGAGAGAGAGAGAGAGTATATATATATATATATGTTACAGTTAAAGTGCAGAAACAGTTAATGTGCACATTACCTAGCTAATCTGCAGATTAACTGATTTGCTCAGTTAAAGTGCACATTAACTGCTTCCGTGTAGTTAAAGTTGGAAAAGTTTGTTTCTCTCATGTAAACTGTTTATTGAAAAAGAAGCCGAAGAATGTTCCGATTTCGGCCGAGGGCAGATACGCTCCAGAGTGCTCTGTTCTAATCACCTAGGTAATGTGCACATTAACGGCTTCCGTGTAGTTAAAGTTGGAAAAGTTTGTTTCTCTCATGTAAACTGTTTATTGAAAAAGAAGCCGAAGAATGTTCCGATTTCGGCCGAGGGCAGATACGCTCCAGAGTGCTCTGTTCTAATCAGAGCCTAGGGCGCCGCAACTGCTTCTGGGAACCTTACCATGGGTCGCAGCCCACACATCTTGAAATTCTCTATCTGGGAAATTACCTATTGAATCTATCTATTTATTATAGATTCAATAGATAGATAGATAGATAGATAGATAGATAGATAGATAGATCATTTCCCAGACAGAGAATTTCAAGACATGCGGGCTGGGACACATGGTAAGGTTCCCAGAGGCAGTTGCGGCGCCCGAGGCTCTGATTAGAACAGAGCACTCTGGAGCGTATCTGCCCTCGGCTGAAATCAGAACATTCTTCGGCTTCTTTTTCAATAAACAGTTTACATGAGAGAAACAAACTTTTCTAAAAAGCTAAAGTGCTTGAAAGTGTATTATTTGTTTTTCAACTGTATTATCACAGATACATTACTGCTAGAATGGCAGATATTTCACATTCTCAGTACGATGTTCTTACATTTATTTGTGCTCATTGCATAATTCCACAATGGGTTGTAGGGAAGTCAATTCTGTAACAATTCAGAATGCAGAATGGGAAATATACAATGCTTAGAAGTGTAGAGGCCAAGATGCTAATAAATGCAAAAACAGAATGAGAGCAGTTGTTATACCCTTGGGAAAACTACTATAAACTTGTTAAGAAGTTGAAGTGTGTCTGGGCAATGAATGATGCATAAAGTGCGCCACACTGTCCTTTAAGATTTTGTTTTTACCTCCATGTTCAGAAGAAAGTGCCCCAGGCTCTCTAAAAAAAGTGATATGAACTGATTATCATAGGAAAAACCATGGGACTCCCTTTAGTTTATATATATGTTACCGCTAAAGTGCATTTTTTGCACTTTAACTAGTGCCTAGTAGGTAATGTGCAGATTACCTAGGTAATTTGAGAAATTAAACAATTTTTCTGCACTTTAACTGATCACCCTAGTTAATCTGCAGATTAGCTAGGTAATGTGCACATTAACTGATTTCTGCACTTTAACTGTAACATATATATATATATATATATATATATATATATATATATATATATAAATCCATATACAGTATTATACAATTTATTACAAAGCAATACTTTTCTTTTGCATATATCTCATTACTATTATTTTAATTTTATACTTCTGTTAAATCACAGAAAATTCGTTTTTTAAGTTTGTTTAGGTTGACATGTCTGTGGTTTGTAGGAATAATAAATAAAAATATAAAATAGAAGCCCTAGTTATTTTTCAATTAGAGACTTCAAAGATGAACTCCAACCACATGCAATGTGTTTATTTATGAAGATCAATGAACTTAAAACCATGGCCTGGTCAGTCAAACACCAGAAGCTGAGGCTTTGCAAGACTATGGGCTTGACAAAGTTCATCATTTCTGGAGCAGAGAAGAACGTATTGCAGCTGTGGACAGTAGAGCAAGATCTGTCAGAGGATTCAGAAGGAAATGGGATCCCCAGATCATAAATCAGACCCCAGGTAGAGCCTTTTTCACACTCAACTTTGTACTCTCTCCGCTTTATCACTTACACTTTGTCATTTTTTGCTCAAACGCTACTATTATTATAATGGGGAACACTCACTGCCCTAGATTCATTAATACAAGAATGATTTATACAATCCTTACCACTGCTGTTATTCCATGGAGCCTTTTACAGAAGGGGCTCTTGAACATTAAAATTTAGGTGCAAAAAGTTGACTACAAAGCAAAATATAAAACATGCAGAGGGTCCTCATATTCTACTACCTATCCTTACCTTTATTTTTCTTTAATCCCCCATTCTCTTTATAGATAACTGTAATGTACAAAATGTACAGCTTGTGGTTTAAGGGCAACTGGCACCTTAGAGACTTTGAGTAATAAATGTACCATCAGAACCCACCTAGACCTGTCTCTAGCCTATGTACCCCCAGAACCCACCTAGACCTGTCACTAGCCTATGTACCCCCAGAACCCACCTAGACCTGTCACTAGCCTATGTACCCCCAGAACCCACCTAGACCTGTCTCTAGCCTATGTACTCCCAGAACCCACCTAGACCTGTCACTAGCCTATGTACACCCAGAACCCACCTAGACCTGTCACTAGCCTATGTACCCCCAGAACCCACCTAGACCTGTCACTAGCCTATGTACCCCCAGAACCCACCTAGACCTGTCACTAGCCTATGTACCCCCAGAACCCTAGACCTGTCACTAGTCTATGTACCCCCAGAACTACACTCATGGCACATGTGCTTTTGTAGATTAGCATATGATATGATGAAACTGGAGAGACCAGGCTAAGTGAAACTGGAAGACTGTGATTTAAAAAAGAAAAAAGTGTGTTAATCACTACCTGATTCTTAATCCACACAGCGATTAGCAAAATATGTTTGATTAGTGCTATGTGAACATTACATAGGAAATGTGATAGCAGAATATATTTCAAGAGCACAATAAGCAGCAAATTTGCGGGCAGTAGAACTGAATGTACTCACATTGATTCACTAATACAAAATTTTCTATTTTGCAGTTAAAAGAATAATTTTTAAATATGATACATTTTTTACATGATCCAAGATGTAGAGTATAGAAAACCTTGTTTATGTTGCACTTGATATTCCAGTGAGCCCCCTCACTAGATTTTATAAAATTATTATATTTTGTTCAACAAAGCATTTACAACTAGATATTGGATATGGAATAAAGATACCCTCTTAGTGCAAGTGGTTAAATCTGTGTTTACAAAACCACGTATGTGCTGATTACGTATGTAATCTTCAGGTCACTCATTCATGTAAAAAAAATATTATGATTAAAACCGTCTCATTTTAATTAATGACATAAATGTGTTGCTTTTAATATCCATTAGAGAAATTTTATCTTTAGAATAAAATGTGTAAAAAAAGGAAGATCAAGTGTGCAATGAGCAAATATGGAGTTGTCAGAGTTTAGATAACATTTCAGGGTCTGTAAATAAAAGGGTTGGCAGTGGTAGTCCTGAAAAATTTTGGTTGGGAAAGAAGTAGATCAGGAACAGATCTCCGATCAGATACAATGCCCCTGCAAATTGCTAGCCCAATGACCTCATCAAACCTCAGATTAGACCCAATTACCTGCAGCCCATGTCAGTTATTTGCCAATATCAGACCCATATCTGCAATACCCACAAGATCTGATCTATAGTTCTGAAGCTAATTACATACCCTCATGTAACCTCATATCAAATCTAAGGTCCTGTAGCCCCTGTCACACCAAAATGTCCAGATATGTCCTAAGCAATTAGGAGTTAATATTTTTTTACCTACAGTTCACTGAGCATCCAACTGAAATACCCCTCCATTTAAATACAGGATGCTTAGCAACCCTTCTAAATAGTAAGAGCAGGACTTCAATATTTAAAATGTTTGTTGTCAGATTGAAATAATCAAATTTTGAGGATAATCTGATCTTTAGTCTGTCTAGAAATTATATTAATAATCAGCTAGTGATCATTAGCAATTATGAAACCAAGATAATTATGAAAATAATAAAAACGAGAACCAGTCAGCAATATTTGGTTAAAGATTTCCAGTTACACACTTTTTCCAGGCAAAGTTATTTTTGTAGTCTAGGTTTAGCGCAGTTAAGTGCAGAAACTAGAGTGTGACTCTTGGCAGGGCCTGCTACCGGTTTGATCCCTATAAATGTTTTGTTGTACTCCCCTTTTGTTTATAGCGCTGCGGAATCTGTTGGCGCTCTACAAATAACCGATAATAATAATAATATAACATGCAGTATTTGGTCATCATAGGTACCTTATCACCAAAGTGATTTTCCAGTGCCTTCAAATCCTACTTTTTTGCCCTTAATATTGTACCTATGTTTTATTTTTCCAACGTATTGCACCCTTGTATAGCTTTAGCCTCTTTTAAATAAATAAATAAATAAATAAATATAGAAATAATAAAATGTATGTATTATTATTAGTATAATTATTAAAATAATAATACTAATAATAATAATAATGGTCCTTGTCCTTCCCTTCAACCTGTTCAGTTCTTACACAGTTTTTATGCATTACTTGATACAGGTGGTTGAATGCAGGTACTTTGTCATTAGTAACATCATGACTTCAGTTAGGTACTGTGACATGTTATGCAAAGAATCAACTGTTCAATAAAAAAAATTGTCATGTTTCTGATGTTAATAATGTAGCTGTGGGCAAAAAACTGAGTATAAAGTGAAAGGAGGCAAATACAATTTGTACAATTACACGAGTATCATCTTACTCCACATTTATAGTTAACATTTACCAATGATCTTTTGTTCCTTTAAATATATATTATTCATTCAGTTTGGCCATACAATACACATTCTTATTATAGATGTTTTGAAAAATATGAGTAAACTCTAGAACAATGGTATCCAAATTTTTCAGCAAAGAAGGCCCACTTGAGGCTATCTTCAATTGAGGTTTTAAAGCTTGGAAACTGGTGGTAACATAAAAATTCTCCATAGACTTTAGTGGAGATAATTGTTTTTACCATGAGATACTAGGCCTTATTCAGGGTTCATTTCCATTGAGCCATAGTTAGGTTTTCGAGAAGTCGCAAACCGTCAACTATGCTGTCAAAAGCAATTTTGTTTATCGACTGCTTCCGATGGCACGTTTTACTTCAATATAAAATATTTTCATGTCCCATAGAAAGTATTAGAATCCGTTAAGTGATAACTTATACCAAGTTTCCAATGAAAGTGCAAACCATTAGTACACTGTCTGAGGCTGTTGATATATTGAAAAAATTACACCCAGCTCATTTAGGTGTAAGAGAGGAAAAAATTAGCTTTTTAAAGACCTATGTCTTATTGAAATTTTAAAATGCAATGTAGAAAAAAATTGTTTCCCATGTATAGGAATAGTTGCTCTTATGTTCTTATGGAAATATCAGTATGTTTTTACTTATACATATAATTGTAAGCACATATCTACAAAATTCAAACTAGGCCTATGCCTAGGGCAACAATATATATGACAAATATTAATACCAAATATTTGCTTACAGTTAAAAAATATGTATTATAAATAAGTGTATCTTTGTTTCTCTTTAGAGGTGATCACAGGTAAGGAGCGCAGACGTTAAACGTAAATTTTATAGTGAAAGGTCGGGTTACCATAGCAACTAATTGATTTTCTTTCAAGAAATCCGAAATTGGGTGAAAGCGTTAACACAGCTTTAACTTACACCTACACGAAAAGAGCAACTGCACGAAATGCGCAACATATTTTAATGGATACTTGGTACTAAAATTGAGCCATAAACTACTTTCAGCTGTCGGCCACTTCGGTAGCTTATGGCTCCATTTATTACGGCTCAATGGAATGAGCCTTCAGTTGGTAAAAATTGAGCCATAAGCTGCCGATGCAGCCAACAGCTTAAAGTTATTTACGGATCCCCTTTAGTACCAGGTTTCCACTAAAATATTTTGTGCTATCCATGCAGTCGATCTTTTCATGAATACATAAAGAAATGTAGTGTTAATCCTTCCATCCTACGTTGGATTTCTCAAAAATTGTGACATAACAAATTTGTTGCTATGGTAACCTGACCTTAGATTATAAAAATTCATTTTAGTCCCTGTGCTCCTTACCTGTGAATGGCTCGAGAGGGAAAAAAACTTGAGTGTTAGGAGTTTGGTTCCTTTTGAGCTTGATAGAGTGATTTGGTCACCTAATAAATAATCAACGAATTTAAAGAATTAATTTTAAATTAAGGCCAGCCATTTTTTTTTTTGCTTTCATTTATTATAATATGTAATATTTACTGTTGTACCAGGCATATGCCTAGATGGAGTTATGTGCTTGATTATATTTTTATATGTAAGTACATATTGAAATGTAATTAATAACATAACTCCAGCTAGGCCTATGCCTAGGGCAGCACTAAATATTACATATTAAAAAAACTGCTTGCATGTTTTTTGAAAAACAGGCCACAAAAAACATATTTTTCCCCTTTTACACCTCTCTGAGCATGCTGTAATATCTGAGACTTTAACGACAGCACCCAACAGTGCCTAGTTTCAATTGAAGTGGTAAAGTGTGGAAAATGGTGGCAACATAAACATTCTCAATAGACTTTAATGGATATAAATATTTTTATCACCAGTTTCCACAATTTATCACATAAAAGGAAACTAGGCCACAGGCCTTAATGGAGATAAATGCATTTATAGCCTGTTTTCAAACTTTACCACCTTAATGGAAACTGGGCCTGTAATGGAGATAAATTCTTTTATTTCCAGTTTCTACACTTTACCATAATAATGGAAAGTAGTCCAGTGTTTTACCTATTGGCACCTTGAATGGAAACCGAGTGTAAAATTTTCGATTTTTGGCTTCACTTATTTTCTATTGGACATGTCATTTTATTCAGCAGCTATTATCCGTAATAGACAGCTTTTTTTGTTTTGTGAGCTTGCTCAAACCCAATTACGGCTCAGTGGAAAATAACCCTTTATTTTTTTCACAAGGGCATATCTAGGCTCAGGAAAAGTGCATATGTCTTTTGAACTATACTTATTAAATGGTTGCAAATATTGTTGCATACACTGCTGCCATACATGCTTAAAGGGACATTAAACGCTTTGAGATTGTAATATAAAATGTTAAATTATATGTAGTAAAATTATTTTATTAATTTTGCACCCTCTTCCCGTAATTTAAAGTGAAAGTCAACCATAGCGTTTTTGAAACGCTAGGGTTTACTGTTGAAACAAATAAATGGCACTTTCATTCATGAAGTATAAGATACTTCATGCAAAAATTGCCTTTATTTGTTTCAACTGTTCGCCGTTCTAAGCTGCTATGCAGCCCACGGGCAAAAATTTTTTTGGTAAGAGGTGACGTTTTCACCTCTTAGCCAATAGCCGTGCGGTAAATCCGGTTTGGCGCTCATGGGAGCCGGATTTACCACACAGCTATTTGCTAAGAGGTGAAAACGTCACCTCTTAGCAAAATATGTTTTTGCCGTGGGCTGTTGTAGCAGCTAAGTACGGAGAATGGTTAAAACGAATAAAGGCACTTTCTGCATGAAGAATCTAATAGTTCATGAATGAAAGAGCCCTTTATTTGTTTCAACAGTCAACCCTAGCGTTTCAAAAAAACGCTATGGATGACTTTCACTTTAATTCTGAAAATTGTGGCTTTTCTAATTTATAGAAACATTAAACATAAATAGATCCATAGGCCCAAAAAGTTTGCCTGTATTTCCCATAAAGTATAAGCTTAGTGTGTAGGACAGCCTCATGCTTATACTAAGCTTTTCAAGGTCCTCTACGGTGTTTATTTAACAAATGAATCTCCCTTCCTGTGAAGAAGTGTAACAGCAAAATACTCCTGAACCTATTACTCTTCAGCTTGAGTACACAACCACTTGTTCTGGTGTTGCCTTTCCTGCAAATACATACTTTCAACATAAGCTTTATTGATTCCCTTAATATCATATCACTTCTTTCCCTTCTTGTATCTAAGCTATACATATTAAGATCATCAAGTCTTTCTTTATACGTTTTATTTTTTAGACCATGAACCATTTAGTAGCCCTCCTTAGAACATATTCCATTTCATTTAGACCTTCTGGAGATACAGCCGCTAGAACTGCACACAATACTCAAGATTAGTACTAATTAGTGATCTGTAAATTGGAATGAAAACCTTATTATTTCTACTGCAAATACCTATACAACTAATGCTCATCAACCAAGATTTGACAGTCATAGCAGCACCCATTGCTTTATTTAAACAAATATGATATAAAATATCTACACTTTATTCTTGGGCTAATCTTTGTTTTGAATGCATTATTCCATCCAGCATTTATTTAGAGCTTAATGTCCCTTTAACACACATGCACACTCATAAGCCTACCTCTGTATGCTCTCATTGAAAAGAGCTAAGATTGGCCAAAGCATACCAAGACAAAGTGGTAAATTTGACAACAGACATGTTTTCGTTTTTACAAGGTTTACCCTCTGTCTGAACCACAAATTTAAATTTTGACTTCTAAATCCTTTTAAATTTTGCAGTCCCCTTTAATATCTAAATACAGATGGTAAATCAAAGCTTATAAATCCCCTGTTCCAATGATCATTATTTCATAAAGTAAGCAGGGGCATAAATATAGGGGTCTCAGAGGTCTCAATTGAGGTAGGGCCCACCCCTCAAGGTCGGCCACCAAGACTCTGCAGTCACTAGTGGCATCACTCCACCTGCATCATGACTGGTTCCTTTGTGTTCTCCCTGCATATCAAGCTCACAGTTTACAGAAAACGTATGCATTTGCTTATACAATATGGTGGCAGGGTTGCCAAGATGACACTACGGTGTTGCTGTACAGAAAAAAATTGCTGCCAAATGTTTACAGGAAGGCTGCGTATTTCCTCTAACTAAGGGGGAAGGACGACATTCATATTCCTATTTCCTATTTGCTGTCAAAATAGGGGGCCCGTCACAGCCTTTGCTCTGGGACCCAGCAGGGTGTAGTTACACCTTGAAAGAAAGCATTTCATTAATTAAAATCTACATAATCTCCCTGTGAACTGAAAAGGAATCAGAAAAACCTAAAGCAGTAATGTTAAAGTGAGGGATACTGGTCTTTAAAGTTAAATATTTTATCAGTTATCGAGTTCCTTATAGCCTGCTTGACATGTGCGCAAATATAAGTAGAGTCAAGAGTCTACCAGTTCCATAAGACAAATTGTATACCTATGAATTATCTAATAAATAAATCCTGTTTAATGTTAATGCAATGTTGAGGAATAAAATATTTAGCAGACCTTTCATGCAGACACTTTTGACAACTGCAAATACTGAGCTAAATTATGTGTGGTAAAAATGAGTTTACATTAGAACCATTTTCTACATATGTTCTTTTAGTGGATGCACATTATACTATACAAATTAACTACTCATATATACTGTTAGAAAACTAAGGGCCAAATTAGAAGTGGGGCGCTAATTAAAGCTTTCACTTGAGTGTTAATTGCGCTAGAAGTATGCTCGTATTACTAATTCAAAGCAAACTGTTTTCGTTTGAGCATTAACCTGAAGAGCGCAAAAAGACAAAGTTAGAATATTGCGTTGGTGTTAACGTTTTCCCCCATAGGCGTCAATGGAGAACAAAAGTGGGGGAAAAAACTAACACGCCACTCTCCTGCAAACCTGATCTCATATTCTCATGTGCGCTAACACGACATGAAAATATGAATATTTCACATTCCAGTGTTCTGCACAGAGAATATATGTTATATTTATTCATAAATACATATATGATGGTTTTTTGGTGCAATATATATTAATACCTATATATATAAAGATGATTAGATATAGGTATAAATATATACAGATATATATAGGAATAGGTATTTACAAATACATAGAACATATTCTGCTATGTGCAAATATTTATAGTAAATACATAGTAAATTTTTTTATTAAATATGAATATTGCATAAATATGTTTTTTCATATTTTCATCTACTTGACTGCAAAGGGCTCCAATGCACTATATGCATATATATATATATATATATATATATATATATATATATATATATATATATATATATATATATATATGTCAATATATGTATACATATGTTTATATGTGTATATATGTATTTACAGACATATAAATATATACACAAATAAATACATATGTTCACATATATAGACATATATATATATATATATATATATATATATATATATATATATACTGTATATACATAACATACATATTTAGAGATGTATATGTGTGTATCTCAATGTTAAAGCCATTTTCCTGCCTTTTTTTTAACATCTGAGATCTCATATCGTTGAGCCCTTATAACTTTTGTGTGCAATATTTTTTTTAAATAATTTTTAATATATGTGTTGTTATTATTAGTGTAACTGTACTTTGTAACATATGTTTTCTGTGTTTTGAGCTCTGAGAATGCGGTTATCATTCTAGCGTAAATCGTGATTGCGTTCAAGTGATCACATTTACTTACAACTCATAATGCCAGCGGTAAGCCCGATGAGCACAAAACCCTGCGATAAACCCCTTACCACTCATAATATGGCCTTAAATCTGTATACGGTTGAACTAATCTTCATCTCTGATAATGAAGTCTGTAATACAGGAGCATCAAAGAAACGCGTAACTTAATTTGTTTGTTTTTCAGGCTCCCTCCACAGCTGGTTAAACTGTTGATGACCAATTACAGTATCCCAGAAGATTGCTTCTCTGAGCCTCCACCCTCATCACAGCTCCCATATAGTACGTAATGAAATATGATTTATTGTAAGCTTCATCTCTGAAAAAATATTAATCTCTAAAATACTGCTATCTGTGTGAAAGCAAAAAGCAAAAATGATCTCAATAATATCCAAAGGGAAGTTTCCACTGCATTTGTTAAAGCACAATATCATCCAACATCAGATACGATTGAATGAAGCTTGTGCCACCCAATCAAATAGAGAATAATAGTTTATCTGGCGATACGCCAATTGTTTCTGTGCCAATATCAGGATAAAGAAATGTCACATTTAATGTAATTGTCCTTTAAATGTATTGAATATTTACTAATATGGTTTGAAATGCTTATTTTTGGATGTAGCTTGCCTTTTGTATTCCCATTACATATTTATATATATTATATGTACGGAAAAGGGCTTGTTCCAGACCCTGGATGCTAACAAAGATGACCTTCAGTGTGGAGTTTACTACTGCTGCATTGTCCTGTTTATTTTATTTTTTTGGTTTGTTTTATATATATATGTAGATGTAAAATTCCCTCTTTACTTATACTTGGCGTTGGAAATTTAGGACTTTTGGGACTATTGATTGGTTGCTACAATAATAACTGTAGGTGCTGTAACACTCTCCAGCATCCCTGATATCCATAGCTACCAAGAGAACTCAAATCAGGGTTCTTCAAACTTTTTTCCCAAGACCCAGTGCCATAATACCATATACCTTCACAACCTTTTTTTTATGCTTGGTCTGACAATTTCTGAAGCAATATACAACAAGATAGCTGCGACTTTTGGCAAAGTGACTAAAATGTGTGCACACTTTTTTCCTGAACTTGAAATTGTTGTAAAAGGTAATAACACACACAAACAAGTTGCGACTCAGTAAACATGGTGTTGCGACACAGTAATGGTTCCCGACCCGTGGTTTGAAGAACCCTGCCTTAGGCAGATGTATAGATCCTTTATAAATTTTCATTAAAGGTCATATATTTCACATTTAATCAATTGTTGTATATATTCCTGCAAATTTTCAGTACTAAAGAAACACTTATCTGTCCGCTCTATCAACAATAACAACAAAACAAAAAGAGATCAAAGGTTGTTGCTAGGTGTTATTACTATGTGGATCACTTGGTCTCGGAAAGGTAGATCTCAAGAAATTACTGTTTAAGGTGATTATTTCTTACATACTATAGGGACAACCTACCTCTCAAGGCAGAATTCCCCTTTTCAAATCAGGTAACATATCCGTCTAAATTGTGAGAGGACCAAGATATAGGCAGAAAAAAGGCCATCTCTCTGTATTCTCAGAGAAATTAGGAAGAAAACCTCTGACATTGCATGTGAAGTCATCATGTGTCTCGTGACTTGAGTGTGATCCTCCATACAGAAGTGTTTACTGCTTGAAAATAATGTAACTTAACTTAAGCTGCTAGATATAAGTGTTCATGGTTAGCCAAATCAGTATTAGCAGGAAGTACCTATCAGCAAGTTATCATTAACAGGCAGTGCCTTTCAGCCAATTAATTTTAACAGTAAGTACACAACTAATACAGCTGTATTAAATTCATGATACTTTTAAACAGCTTTTACCTCACACTTTAAGCCAACCCCCCCCCCAAAAAAACAAAAAAAAACGCAATGTGTAAAATTAGTATAGGGTCCCTTTAAGTATTATACAATTTATGGGAAGAGATTATCAGAGAACAAGTTTAAAAGTCTTGTTAATAGAATTTTGTAAGATTTCGATTAAACAGATTTGGCCCTTTTATGTGAACGGAAAATTTTTTGCATCATTGGACTAAAATCCCATTAGGGACAGGGCAAACTGAATGCTGTATTATATCATACTTGCTAACATTTTAATATATATCATGTGACCAGGGTAAGGGGCAGTGTCCAGGCAGACTAGGTTTGGAGTCCAGAGGTCTACAGGGGAGATTTAGCAATCTGGATACATTATTGGCAGTCATAAGTATTCCAGTATTGACACTGTTCTCAAGCAGAATGTGTATAACCAGTGCTTATGGCAGTGTGCTATTTTCTCTCCCAGTCAGGCATAGGACTGCGGCACAGAGGCTACATTTTAAAAACTACAAAAGGCATTCTTGTATAAACAAACATATTGATGATGTTATTCTCTATTTAATCTGGAGTATGTGGGGGTCTATCCAAATGCACATTTGTTACATTTTTTTCCATAATGCTGAAGCCAGCAGCAGGTACATATAGTACTAAAGCAAAGATCATGCAAAAAAGAATGCTTATGAATAAAATGTTACGGATCAGGACAGTTTGTACAGGCTATAAGTTTAGACTAAGCAGAAAGTCAGGGTAGGCATAGCTGGATCAGTGGTCGGGAACAGGTTATTGCTCAGTGACAACTCAAGTCCTAAGACTTAATACTTTCTTAGAGCTAGTGATTAACAAACAAACTGAAACCATTATTGAGTTTTCGAAGAACTCTAGTTGTTTATTTCAATATACAGGGAGTGCAGAATTATTAGGCAAATGAGTATTTTGACAACATCATCCTCTTTATGCATGTTGTCTTACTCCAAGCTGTATAGGCTCGAAAGCCTACTACCAATTAAGCATATTAGGTGATGTGCATCTCTGTAATGAGAAGGGGTGTGGTCTAATGACATCAACACCCTATATCAGGTGTGCATAATTATTAGGCAACTTCCTTTCCTTTGGCAAAATGGGTCAAAAGAAGGACTTGACAGGCTCAGAAATGTCAAAAATAGTGAGATATCTTGCAGAAGGATGCAGCACTCGTAAAATTGCAAAGCTTCTGAAGCGTGATCATCGAACAATCAAGCGTTTCATTCAAAATAGTCAACAGGGTCGCAAGAAGCGTGTGGAAAAACCAAGGCGCAAAATAACTGCCCATGAACTGAGAAAAGTCAAGCGTGCAGCTGCCAAGATGCCACTTGCCACCAGTTTGGCCATATTTCAGAGCTGCAACATCACTGGAGTGCCCAAAAGCACAAGGTGTGCAATACTCAGAGACATGGCCAAGGTAAGAAAGGCTGAAAGACGACCACCACTGAACAAGACACACAAGCTGAAACGTCAAGACTGGGCCAAGAAATATCTCAAGACTGATTTTTCTAAGGTTTTATGGACTGATGAAATGAGAGTGAGTCTTAATGGGCCAGATGGATGGGCCCGTGGCTAGATTGGTAAAGGGCAGAGAGCTCCAGTCCGACTCAGACGCCAGCAAGGTGGAGGTGGAGTACTGGTTTGGGCTGGTATCATCAAAGATGAGCTTGTGGGGCCTTTTCGGGTTGAGGATGGAGTCAAGCTCAACTCCCAGTCCTACTGCCAGTTTCTGGAAGACACCTTCTTCAAGCAGTGGTACAGGAAGAAGTCTGCATCCTTCAAGAAAAACATGATTTTCATGCAGGACAATGCTCCATCACACGCGTCCAAGTACTCCACAGCGTGGCTGGCAAGAAAGGGTATAAAAGAAGAAAATCTAATGACATGGCCTCCTTGTTCACCTGATCTGAACCCCATTGAGAACCTGTGGTCCATCATCAAATGTGAGATTTACAAGGAGGGAAAACAGTACACCTCTCTGAACAGTGTCTGGGAGGTTGCTGCTGCACGCAATGTTGATGGTGAACAGATCAAAACACTGACAGAATCCATGGATGGCAGGCTTTTGAGTGTCCTTGCAAAGAAAGGTGGCTATATTGGTCACTGATTTGTTTTTGTTTTGTTTTTGAATGTCAGAAATGTATATTTGTGAATGTTGAGATGTTATATTGGTTTCACTGGTAAAAATAAATAATTGAAATGGGTATATATTTGTTTTTTGTTAAGTTGCCTAATAATTATGCACAGTAATAGTCACCTGCACACACAGATATCCCCCTAAAATAGCTATAACTAAAAACAAACTAAAAACTACTTCCAAAACTATTCAGCTTTGATATTAATGAGTTTTTTGGGTTCATTGAGAACATGGTTGTTGTTCAATAATAAAATTAATCCTCAAAAATACAACTTGCCTAATAATTCTGCACTCCCTGTAGGTAAAGATTAGTTTAAACCTTCCCACCACCACTTTTAAGTGGGCACCTGAATATTCTCTTTCTGTTTTATGGACATAAACTATATTGGCTATGGACTTCAGTAAATTCTGGACATTAAAGTCTCACAATGTAAAATTCATAAAATGCATTAACCATTTCAATAGAGCAAGAAAACTACACTTCACCTTCCTCCCCTGACCAGTTATTCCTGGCTGATAGCAGGAAACTCAGCTTCAGGTCTTTAACATGAACGTGCATAAATCTGATAGAGCATGACATTTTAAAGTGATGGTAAACACTGCATATATTGAATTGTTTATTTCCACTCTGCATATACATAAAATGCTTGTTTGCTTCGCCCCACTGAAGTAACGTATATTGCTGTCCCACACACTCTATGCGCGAAAGCCTCTGCACGTTCCCAAAAGCCTCTGCACGTTTACAAACAGTGCATGCACAAGGCTGTCAGTGACATATGCCAAGTGAACATTGAATCACGAGATTCAATGTTAATTGGTTTTCAGAGCAAAGTGATCATTATGAGTGAGTGAGCAATCGACCCCTTATTGAAAAATTAGCATATTTTGAATACATTTAGGGCCCGATTACAAATGGAGCGCTATTTTAATGTGCGCCAGTAAAGGGGCAAATTTGCCCATTTATGAGTGCACGTTAAATAACCAGCCATTACTAGCTTTTCGCTACAAATCATTGCCATGTCTATCTGCATCAGAACGAGGCTCCCAATGAAGCCTACGGAAGCATGATCTCGTGAGTGCTTGGCTTCCCAGCATCGTTCAAATTGCATGCGCTGGTATTACTGAGGGAAGCGCACATATCGTGCTCGCATAAGCACAATATTGCACTCCACTCATAATATAGCACTTAGAGGGGGCTCACAATCATGTCAAACATAAAAGCTTGCAATCATGTCAAACATAAAAGGTAAAATTGTTAAATATTTCTCAAACACTTTATAAAGCAAAAACTGGTATGTGAGGTCCATGGGACTCATAGATTTAGTTAACAGCAAGATTGGACACAGAGTTTACCATCACTGTAAGACACTTTTAAGTTCACTTCTATTTTCTAATGTACTTTGTTCTCTTGGTATCTGTTGTTGAAAAAGAATATGTACATATCCTACACTACTGGGTGCTAGCTGGTGATTGGTGCCTGCACACATTTTTTCTCTTGTGATTCGCTCATTAGATATGTTCACCTAGCTCTCAGTAGTGCATTACTGCTCCTTCAGCAAATGATACAAGAAAATTAAGCAAATTTGATAGTAGAAGTAAATTGGAAAGATGTTTAAAATAGCATGCTCTTTCTGAATCATGACAGAAATATTTTTCAGTTTCATGCCCCTTTAATACTTATATTATGTTTATATAATTTAATCCCCCCCCCCCCCCACAATGGGGCCACTAATATTTGTCAAACGCAAACATCTACTAATTAATTAATGAAGTATTATTTATTTTACGTGCCATTTGTCCCACTAGAGACACAAATTTATTCTCTTAAATATTTAAAGACATGTCATGTGCCTTTAAATAGTTATTTCTTTCAGCAACTCCTCATATAATGTGTTTCACTAACAATTGTATTTATAACACATGGATATCATTTATCATCCTGTTTTCTAAGCTTTGCTTTCTGATTCCAGAATTGGGCACAATACAACTCTGTGTTTTTGGTATTTTGACCTTCCTCACCTTATTCTCTGTGGTAATTTTCTTGGAAGATGCTTTTTACATCACCAAAAAAGTACGCTGTCAAGCTAAGAGAAAAACATATCTGTGGAGCAGTTCTGCACCCACGGTAAGTGGGAAAATAATCAGTTATCTCAGAGAGTCATTACAAACACTAAAAGCAAGTCCATTACTTGGTAGTAGGCTGACCATATTGCCGCTTTAAAAAGGGACACATATGAAAAATACATATGTCAGGGCTGTTTTCAGGGCTGTTTAAAAGAATGGTTTTGTATAAGAACTCTCACATATGTATTTTTCATATGTGTTCCTTCTTAAAGCGGCAATATGGTCAGCCTACTTGGTAGTCAATTGTAGAAAACTGACTGTAGCGATTTATTTTATGATAACATAACTCAGAGTGATGTATTTTTTAGGTCATTTCAGTCTTTACCTGTTTCAGTCTGTGGATCCCACGTTCAGCCATGTTTGTGGATGTTGGCATCAGCACGTGAGTAGCAGTTGAATTGTCAGTAAATGTTATATAATAATGAAAAAGTTGACTCCAGAGGATATGTGGTACACTCAGGGTTAGATTTCTGCTACTAACAAAAACAAAACTCTTCATGGACATAATAGTTTTTTTTTTTTTTTTAATGTGTCCATAAATTTCTGCCACATATAACATTTGCCTTGATCCTTAGTAATGATAGAATCCTATGCAGAAGTGCAGACTGGCATTTGTACCATGTTTACATATGTACAGTATGTGTGTGTGT
Source organism: Bombina bombina (assembly GCF_027579735.1). Lineage (NCBI taxonomy): Eukaryota > Metazoa > Chordata > Amphibia > Anura > Bombinatoridae > Bombina > Bombina bombina. The sequence goes on along the minus strand of NC_069502.1, from coordinate 438,583,986 downwards.
GTATGTATGTCTATGTGTGTGTGTGTGCATGTGTATGTGTGTGTGTGTATGTGTGTGTATGTGTGTGTATGTGTGTGTGTGTGTGTGTATGTGTGTGTATGTATGTGTATGTGTGTGTATGTGTGTGTATGTATGTGTATGTGTGTGTATGTGTGTGTATGTGTGTGTATGTGTGTGTATGTATGTGTATGTGTGTGTGTGCATGTATGTGTATGTGTGTGTGTGTATGCATGTGTATGTGTGTGTGTGTGTGTGTGTATGTGTGTGTGTGTGTGTGTGTGTATGTATGTGTATGTGTGTGTGTGTATGTGTGTGTATGTGTGTGTGTGTATGTATGTGTATGTGTGTGTGTGTATGCATGTGTATGTGTGTGTGTGTATGTGTGTGTATGTGTGTGTATGTGTGTGTGTGTATGTATGTGTATGTGTGTGTGTGTATGCATGTGTATGTGTGTGTGTGTATGTGTGTGTATGTGTGTGTATGTGTGTGTGTGTATGTGTGTGTATGTGTGTGTGTGCATGTATGTGTATGTGTGTGTGTGTATGCATGTGTATGTGTGTGTGTGTATGTGTGTGTATGTGTGTGTATGTGTGTGTGTGTATGTATGTGTATGTGTGTGTGTGTATGTGTGTGTATGTGTGTGTGTGTATGTATGTGTATGTGTGTGTGTGTATGCATGTGTATGTGTGTGTGTGTATGTGTGTGTATGTGTGTGTATGTGTGTGTGTGTATGTATGTGTATGTGTGTGTGTGTATGCATGTGTATGTGTGTGTGTGTATGTGTGTGTATGTGTGTGTATGTGTGTGTGTGTATGTATGTGTATGTGTGTGTGTGCATGTATGTTTGAATGTGTATGTCTGTGTGTATGTGTATGCATGTCTATGTGAATGTGTATGTGTGTGCATGTCTGTGTGTGTACATGTAAGTGTGAATGTTTATGTGTGTGCATGTATGTTTGAATGTGTATGTCTGTGTGTATGTGTGTGCATGTCTGTGAATGTGTATGTGTGTGTATGTCTGTGTGTGTACATGTAAGTGTGAATGTTTATGTGTGTGCATGTATGTTTGAATGTGTATGTATGTGTATGTCTGTGTGTATGTGTGTGCATGTCTGTGTGAATGTGTATGTGTGTGCATGTCTGTGTGTGTGCATGTAAGTGTGAATGTGCGTGTGTGTTTGTGTCAGGTGAGTATTTAGGTTTAGGGCTGCGCTAGGCATTGAGAAATCTGATGCCCCAACAAACCCCCTGCATCCACATCTTTTATATATATTTTACACAAACTGAGTAGTTAATGATTAATTCCTGCCATAAATACATAAAAAATGTATTATCACCTTGTGTATCTTTAGACTAATTACAAACATCTATATCCTTGGAGAGCAAAGAAGCTGCAAAGAATCAGGAAACCTAGGCCTAGTTTCCATTGATGTGGTAAAATGTAGAAACTGATGATAAAATAATCTTTGCCTACTAGGCTTAGTTTCCATTGAGGTGGTAAATTTTGGAAACTGGTGGTAACATAAAACTGCCCCATAGACTTTAATGGAGATAAAAAAAAAATACCACCAGTTTCCAAACATTACCACATTAATGGAAACTAGGCCCAAGCTGCCATTGAGGTGATACAGTGGTGATAACATAAAACATCTCCATAGACTTTAATGAAGATAAATGTTTTTACCAACAGTTGCCAAACTTTAGCACCTCAATGGAAAGTACTTGATTCCTTTTGGAAACTGGTGATAAACACATTTATATCTATTAAAGTCTATGGAGAATTTTTATCTTACAACCGGTTTCCAAAATGTACCACCTCAATAGAAACTAGGCCCTAGTTTCCATTAATTTGGAATTGGTGGTAAAAACATTTAGCTCTATTAAAATCTTTAGATATTTTTTATGTTACCATCAGTTTCCAAACTTTACCACCTCAATAGAAACTAAGCCTTTAAAGGGACAGTCTACTCCAACATTTTTATTGTTTAAAAAGATAAATAAAAATACCTTTATTACCCATTCTACAGTTTTGTATAACCAACTCGGTTATATCCTTTGGCTGCTAAGCCATTTCCCACCTGTGTGCTAAGCTGGGTTTGAGCTTTTTCTTGCAGTTCACATTTAAACACTTTTAGAAGTAAAGTTTGTTTGAATAAACTATACAAACTATATATTGTATTTTTCAGCAGACCTAGCAGATTCCAAATATACCATTATTATATGTGTATGTCTCAACAGGTTTTTTAAAATAAAGCATAAAATATGAAAAAAAGTGTATTTTTTTACTCCACATTTAATAAAAATTAGTTTGTAATTTTATTTTTCTTAACTCTATCATCAAAACCCGTGTTGCTAAATATTTGCAGCATGTAACCTGTCTAAAATAAGCAAAAATTGAAAACATGTCACTGTTTTATTGCCGACGTGTCAATTTGATAGACCTTAACAAAAAGCATCTTTAAATTGAATGTACAGTATTGTTGCCAGCAATTAAACAGCTTCAGCTGCCTTTGAAGTTAAGATATGACAACAAAACTATATATTTTTTAGAAACTATACCCCCAGCTGCATCAAATAAAGTCTTATTTGTATTTCTATCACAAATCTGTAGTGTGTAACAAATAAGCGAATAAAAGCGACATCTTCATTTATATCTTACGCACTCCAAATTTGTGCTAGCAATACATGCAGCCCCTCATTTTATGCGCCAACGAGTGTACTTTCCAAAACTGTGTACCTTGTATACTGTATCTTAAATTCCCAGGTGGCTACAGCTAAATAATCAAGGTTGCTATATCTGCAGTTAAACAGCTTTAGCCACCTGGGAAGTTAAATTAGGATACATAAAGTACCCATTTGTAGAAAGTACACCTTCTGACGCATCAAATGAGGGGCTATATGTACTTCTAGCACAAAAGTGGATTGCACAAATATTCATGGCATATGGTGCTTTGCTGAGAAAATATTTTTTTCTAAGCAACTTGACATGTTCATTTATGTCTTACGCACTCCAAATTTGTGCTAGCAATACATGCAGCCCCTTATTTGGCGCACCAAGGAATGTACTTTCCAAAACTGTATACCTTGTATACAGGGAGGAGCTTGAGGGCCTGTGTTTCTGGCAAGCCTGTTAATAAAAGCATCTCTCTAAAATTGATTAATTTGTTATCACATGATCCAGGTGTTCATCTGATTACAAATATTATATTGGTATCCATATAGTAAGAGAATGTCATTTTTCTTAGCTAGGTGATCACTCCGGTTACTTTTGTAATCATTTAGCTAATATACTTAAATTGATTGGACTCATTTATGTTAGGGAAATCTATTTTGGGGGTCTCTAGGCAATTTTGATCTTTATTTATATGCCTTTAGAGACCCCCTTATCATTTTTTAAAATTATTTTTTAATGTATTTATTTTTAACTTTTTTTTTTTTACTACACTTTAAATATGTATACCATTGGAAAGGTGAGGCGATTACCTTTTCAATGGTGTGTCTTGGGGGGTCTGCAGCTGCTTAGATGCCCAAAATATGGGCATCTAAGCAGCATGCCCCAATCTCTCCATAACTGTTAAGTGACAGTTGTAAATAAAGTTGTGTGATGACATTATTGCGTCAATGTGTGATGACGTCATCGCGTCAATGTGTGATGACATCATCATGCTCCGTGTGAAGCCCTGAGCCTGCTCTTCAATATGAGGGCAAGATTGGAAGGGTGGAGGGAGATGAGGGCCCTCAGGCCCCCCTCAAGGTTAGTGAGTCCTTGCGATGTCATGGAGCCGCCGTTAGCACCTGAGGGTGAAACTTAGCGACAGCGCCATGCCGTTGTTAGCACTCAAAGGGTTAATGTACTCTTTACCTCTCTAATTACCTTGTATCTAAGCCTGCTCTCTTAGCTCAGTGCTATTTAAAGACTTGTATTTTAGCCAATTAGTACTGACTCATGAATAGAAATGTTATCTATATGGCACACATGAACTAGCAATGTCTTGCTGTGAAAAGCTATAAAAATGCACTGAGATAAGAGGAGGTCTGTAGTGGCTTAGAGGCAGTTATAAAATATATTAATACAACAATGTTGGTTATGCAAAGCTGGGAAATGTGTAGTAAAGACATTATCTATCTTTTTAAAAATTGAGAATTTTTGAATATGCTGTCCCATTAATGTTGATACTTGTTGTTACCACTAGTTTACACAGATTACAACAGTATTGAGGTGGTTACGTGTGGAAACTGGTGGTAACATAAAAAAATATCCATAGACTTTAATGGAGATAAAAAAAAATATTACCAATTTCCACAATTTACCATCTCAATGGAAACTAGGCCTTTGTGTTTTGAGTAATTTAAATCTAGCTGCATACAAATGTAGCATCTTGAGATTAGCCAAAGTTGTAATTATATAGCTATTAATTATAGTACACTGCATTAAAGTGTCATAACTGTTACTATTTGGTAGTATTGGTTACAGTGGTGTTCATTTCTGAGCCAGGTGACTCATGGAGGAGTCTGGGCAGTCTGATGGGCAAGTAAAGGAGTTATAAGGAAATCCTTGATGGTCAAGGACCATAGTAAAAATAATCCTGTGGTTGGGATTTGGGAGCACCTGGGCAGTGTATGAGTGTCCAGGGAATTGGGTGCTCTTGGGTGGGGTCTGGGTGTTCAGAGGGGCTTGGCCGCTCCTTGGCAGGGAATGGGAACATAAGGGGGTTTGGGCGCTCCTTGGTAGGATGTGGAGAATCTGAGACCTAAATAATATACCATAAATAATAATATGGTTTGGGGTTAAATATATACATTGTTAAAAACTAAATAGCAGTTGCTACAAAATTGTGTTTCATATACATATTCTAATTTTATTGTTAACTGGATATGTATAACAAGTTTACTTTAAAGAGAATATTTTCATACTACCCTTATTTTTATGTCTCTCCCAGGTACTTTGCAGTTTGTTTCTACCTAATACTGATGGTGATTATTGAAGGTTATGGAGGTAAGGACGCACTGGTCAAGAAGATGGAGAACACAGAGTTAAACATCAACACTGGACCTTGCTGCTGCTGCTGTCCCTGTCTGCCCCACATCAAGCTGACAAAGTGAGATTGTATAAATGAATGAAAAGAAATGTCTTACAGTTTTATACCAAACCTAATCCTAATGCTCAGTGCCCAAAAAAAGATTAGATGGGGGTCAGGGAACGGAGGGTGCCAGGGAGAGAGGATGGGGGTGCAAAATGTAAGGTTCAGGAGTGAGAGGACAGTGGTACTGGAAGTAAGATAACGAGGAGAGACAAATGGACGAGGGAGAGGGGACAGGATGTTAGATGATTTTGGAAAAGGAAAATGAGTGTGCATGAGTGAGAGGATGGAAAAATAAATTCATGCAGTGATGAAGCCTTTAGTTTGTGAATCAGTCAGTGATTTAACCTTTGATTGACTGAAAAGTCATTTATGTTTGTAAACCATGTGCAAGATTAATTAAATGAATGAAGTTTCACACAGAATATCAAATGACAAGATATTTAGAGATAAAATTATAACTTTAACATGAGTGATGTATTAACTTAAAAAAGCAGACACATGGGGGCATATTTATCAAGCTCTGTATGGAGCTTGCTGCCCCGTGTATCTGGCAAGCCTGCAGGCTCGCCGGAAACACAAGTTATGAAGCAGCGGTCTAAAGACCACTGCTCCATAACCTGTCCGCCTGCCCTGAGGCGCCGGACAGACATCACCAGAAATCAACCCAATCGAATACCTCCTGCTAGCGGTCGATTGGCTGCGAATCTGCAGGGGGCGGTATTGCACCAGCAGTTCACAAGAACTGCTGGTGCAATGATAAATGCTGAGAGCGTCTATGCTGTTGGCATTTATCGATGTGCAGCAGACATGATCCACAATATCGGATCATGTCCGCTTGCACAATTATAATTCGGCCCCATGGAGTGTGATAGCAGTGCTAACTGCAACAGTTTATTTCATCCGAAAAATATATACGTGTCTTTAATTGTTATTATTCTGGAACTACAAAACAAAAACTTCTGTACTGAAAATGCATCATAAAAATACCACACAAGACAAGTTGTGCAATACAATAAGAATTATCATCATACTGTAAAAAACTATTTCAGAAAGAGAAGATAAAAACCGTTACTGCAACAAACTGCATAATATTTATGGAGCAGACAAGTAAGTTATTGGTATCCGTTTGTAATTTCAGTAAATCCTAAGGAGTCCAACTGCAAAACAAAAAACTAAAATGTATAAAAAGTAATAAAGTATTTTGTATGAAGCTTCCCTGACAAATACATTCTGAGACACCACATACTGTAATCAGATTGCAGCAGGTCTATGTGAAGTTTATTTACCTCACATTGTTACTGTTTATTCTTCTGTAATCACTCTTAGAGACATAAAAGAGCAAAACAAAAATGCTTTAATGCGTTATTATTGCACTATCGTTTGCTTATTACTATGTGAGTAAGAAAACATACTGTAAGTAAAGGTACATTAAAGTAACATTTTTATTTTTGCACCAGAGATTATTCACTGCATTGCAAGTGATCTACATACAAAAGGAATGTTTAAAAAGCATTTAAAGGGACAGTATACTGTAAAATAGTTTTCCCTTAATGTGTTTACAATTGCTTTTTTTACCAACTGCGGAGTAAAAAATCTATGAAAATTAGCTTTTTAAGGTTTATTTGTGAATATTAAAGCTCTGATTTTGTGTTTTGAAGCCACAACCTAATAAAATGGGTTGAGCTTGTGGGTATAATCAGATCTCATTACTGTATCACATTGTGTACATAAACATGTTTCTTAATCTTATATCTGTCCATAAAACAATCACCAGTACTTGGAGAGAACAATGGAAAATCAACATTTTATTACCTTATCTCTGCTATATCCTACTGGGAGTATAATTTCTTCTGCTGGCTGTGTTTACAAAGCTTATCTATAGCTGGGACCTGCGGCCACAAACTTTCAGAATAGGTGGGGATACCACATGCTAAATCAACTTTTTCAAATGCCAATATAAGGGTAAAGGATCTACTTGTAAACAATTTAATACACTTCAGCAGGTAAAGTGGATCATTGGGAACAAATTAAAGGGGAGAAATTTTTTGAGTAAACTGTCCCTTTAAGACTGTCATTTTGTTAGAAAAATATGCACTGATTCGCTGGCTTGGACACACCCCTTGAAAAGTGTTTTGAATGTTGTGTATCTTACTTCCTTTGCTGTGGCCAGTTATGGAGAGATGTCAGTGAACTCCTGCATATCAATAAATCACTATGCAGCATGTAGTGTCAGGGTTCTGTATTCCAGGAAATGCTCTACGGCCTATCTGCGACAGAGTGGAGTCAGTACTTTTTTTGTATGTGCTAAATTACAGTAAAAGTAAGCAAAATAAATAATGAAAGTGCGTTCCAAAGTTTTGTTTTTTAATTATGCATAATAAAATATTTTATGAGAATGAAATCTGAGTTTACTGTCCTTTTAAAGCCAGCTCCAGAGCTGCAATTACTGGGAACTAGCTGAACGCATCTGAGCCAATATAAGTCAATGACGAGAGGAATATAAGTGTGTAGCCACCATTCACTAGCTAGTTCCTAGTTGTGCATTGATACTTAATATCCTAACTAGATATGCTTTTCAACAAAGGATAATAAGATCAAATTTGATAATAGAAGTACATTGACAAGCCTCCTAAAATTGCATGCTCTATCTGATTCATGAAAGTTTAATTTTGACTTTATGAAAGTTTTTCTAAGAAAGTAAATACAATAATAGAAATTGAACTTGAATTGCTATTTGGTAATTAAAACTGTATTGTTCACCTTACAGGAGGAAAGTGAATGTCTTCATCATATGTGTGTTCCAGATTGCTTTCCTGAAACCCCTCTTCAATATCATTGGCTTGATTCTCTGGGCAGATGGGAGTTATAATTCAGAAGATGTGAGATTTCTTATGTTTATATTTTTATAAGCTTTAATGTGATTATTTTGCACAAATCTATATCTATCTATCTATCTATCTATCTATCTATCTATCTATCTATCGGGCACAACATTTTCACTCGCCCACTAGTCCTGGGTGAGTAGAAATTGAACTGGGGTGAGTAGGTCTGACTTATTTGATGTTTATACAAAAATGAGGGGATGGGGGCATCTGTAAATAAAGCAGGCTAGTACAAAAGTAGCATCTTTGAATTTAGGTGGCTGAGTTGTTAAGCTGTATTCATAAAACTTGAACCACAAAAGGTAGCTTAAAGGGACATGAAACCCAAAATGTTTTTTTTTATGATTCAGATACAACATACAATTTTAACCCCTTAATGACCAGTGACATGCCCTTACTATTTTAGCGAGCCTGCAGGAGGGATGGAGGGTCTAATAGGGAGGTCTTGCTGCTTGCCACTTGCCGCAAACACCCACGCTATTATACCCAGACAATCCCTTAACGACCAGCGACTTACAAGGTACGTTGTGGTCATTAACGAGTTAAACAACTTTCCAATTTACTTCTATTATCTCATTTGCTCCATTATTTTGGTATCCTTTGTTAAAAAGCATACCTAGGTAGGCTCGGGAGCTATATGTTTGCTTGTGACCATCACCATATGTGTATGAATACCATAATGCTGTGAATGTAACGTTACATGTATGATACACTTATCCGCAAATATTAAATATACTTTCTGGTCTCATCTATTAAAAGGACATGAAACCATTTGTTTTCTCTTTTGTGATTCAGATAGAGTATACAATTTTAAAGACAAGTGTCCAATCTACTTCTATTATCAATGTTGCTTTGTTCTCATTGTATTCTTTATTGAACAGAATACCAAGGTAGAAAACAAAGAGTTGCAACCGCACTACACAAATAAATGGGGAATGCCAATGGGTACCCACTATCAATTTATGAGTGGATATCGGCTGGAGTGCTTATGCAAGAATCAACGATTCAAAGCAAATAGAGCCAAAAATAAGAATTTGTGGCTCAGAGAAAAGAATGCATTTGTTTAGCACTTCCAATCCCCTGTATGTGATATGATACCATGAATTGGACGGAAGTAAGAGTGGGGTGGCGTATCACTAAAATTAAAATCTAACTTTTATTTCAACACTTAAAAACACCAACTGTTGCATACAATTTAAAAACACAAATTGGCATAGAACTTCTTGGGATTGAGATTGGACTAAACAAGTAATTATACACTTGTGAGGGAGTCCACAATTGAGACAGTATTAGTGTATTGATGCTCAGATACCTAGTTGTAATTATCTCTAGATATTGGATATATATATATCTCTCCTTATCAATCGAGCAAATGTTTTACTGTATCTGGCTATATATATACATGTATTAATAGCACCTATATTCGTCTCTTGTAGAGGATTCTATGCCATCTAATTACCTTGTTTAGTATAAATACCAAGATAAAAGAATATTTGATAGTAGGTTTTATTAACACGAGAGTAGAATTTTTATATATTGTTACTCTGTAAATTTATGATAGATTGGGGTATATTATACAGATGTATTGCTCATTCTTATCTATATCTTGAGATTATGATATTAAAGAATGATAATGACTGAAATCAATTGCAAAAGTAATAAGCAATATTTAATGTAGAATAATAATAGTGGCTAAACACATATTACTATCTTACTCAGAAATGCAGAGCAGTATAAGTCTTAATTATAAGAGAGCTATTATTTAGTGTCTCTTGTCATTGATTACAATAATTCAAAGCCACTATTGAAAATTGTATACACTATATGTTTGTGTAGGTATTTTATACTCTAAGTGCTGTAGAAAGTAATGAGAGGGATGACTTATTTCTAAAGTCTTAATTACAAGACAGCTATTGTTTAGTGTTTCTTGTCATTGATCCCAGTATTCTAAAGCAATTGTCGAAAAATGTATACACTTTATGCTTGTATAGGTATTTTGTACTCTGAGTACTGTGGAGAGTACTAAGAGGGATGACTTATTTCTGAAGCACTGCTGGTATTGCGAGTAATTTTATTACAATTATTAGGAGTAATTTGAAATTATATTAGTTGATACATAAAAGAGTAATCTCAATATACCAAGGTAATATGTTTAGCTCAATTCATGTTCTGCTGCTTTTTCTGCATGTCTTATGATTAAGTATAGATATTTATTATGTGTTTTTTGGATCGCAGTCTGCAATAATATTGAATATTAGTTTCGCTTCTTTTAAGTAAAGGTTGATATTGAGGTGACTGTTGGTTTTCACCTGAGTAAATATCTTAACTTAGAGTTCCTTTCAATTTCAGTAACTATGTTTTTAAATGAATATATATAAAAATGGTAGTTCTTATTTTTTACAATGATCTTGACAATCTATACTGTTTGTTGAGTTGGTGTTATTTGTATATATATCCAATAGTTTAAGCAATATGTTTTTTTATCTTTGGATAAAGTGTTAGTTTGATATGCAATCTAAAAGCTGTTACGATTGGCTTTTATTCTTAGATATTACTGCTGACTTTGTTTTAGCGTAAAAGTCTTATGTATCAGAATCTTAACAACTTTACTAAAATGGTCTCCTTCTTGTTAAGGTTCACTTAAATTCTCAGGAACTATAGGTAAATACATTAACAAAAGAGACCATATATGTCTGGGTCTCAGTATATTAAATATAATGTATAGCGCCTGAGATAAATTGAAATTAGCTTGTGTTCTTAGTCAGTAATACTAAAGGACTGATATATTGTAGCGCAACAAACATATAAATCTTGATCTTACTCGCTTATATCAAATGTACTGAAATATAAATTAATCCAACGATAGTGATACTTAGGTTATAAACACTGTTTTGTTTGGTTCTAAAAACCCCAACCATAAATTTACAATATACTGCTGTATTGGCTGCTGAAACAGCATTGACTTCTTACTCCCCGAATTCTTAGTTAATTCCCAATCTCAATTCTTTCATTTATTTTAAATTAATATTCGTATTGAGTAATCTGAGTTCTATGTTATTTTGCAACTTAAAAACACATATTAGGTTGAAATAGACATGTCAACCTTGCCCTAACATGTTTCGCCGTTTACAATACCGGCTTTTTCAAAGGGTGACGCGCGCAAGCGTCTTCGGCAATTTATTAACTTGGCTCCACCCTTACATCGGTTGGTCACCAATCAGAATCCTTAGGTCATTGACTGACGGATATTTGAATCTCGTCATGCGCAAATTAATAGCTAGCTGGCTTCATGTTGTTTAAGTTTCTTCTTGTGATTATTATAATTTCTGGCACGCTTAATAGATGCTTATGATATGATTACATCAAAGCATAAGCCATTTCTCTCTATCTGACGGATGTCATTGTAATGAGTATGGCTGTTATCTTAGGTACATGCCGTGCTTTTTTGTTGGGAACGTATCATCAGTTCATCTAGTTTCTACTTATTATCATTTTTCATTATGCATTTTGATTATAATTATGATGAGATATGATCAATAATTAGAATACAAATTATGTACATTCTTGTGCTTGATAAATCCTTATAAATTAAGGTGTCATCTGTCATTATATACCACATCAAGATTCATGCTGTTGTATAAAAAGCTGCTGTTTTACTATGTGAAGCTGTTATTAATAGTGTTTACAGTACACTTTTATTGAGCATGTTCGCTGAATTTGTCTCAATTTCTATTTATTTATATATTTCAATATATGTCACAAATAATAAAATTACTACTGTAGTGAGTATTGTGGGGAATTTTTAGTGAAGATTTTAACTATGTGACATATCGTGCAGTGATTTCTAGTGCTAGTGTCAAGAACGTTATTAGTTGGTGAACTACTTGGTAGTGATATTGAGAGGGAAGTTAGTGCTGGGCATAGTTGGTTATCATAACTGCTTGTTTAATACAACAGGACAGTTTTGGAAACGATCCTTGGAAATAAAATCTATGTTTTATCTCTATATCTAACATTACATATAATGTTGGGGTGCTAGTATCTGGAAGATTAGTTTATATGAATTACTAAAACGTAAAGCCATGTTACTCTTGGACTTTTGTGGGAAATGAAAAATAAGAACATATATTAAATTCAAAAGGTGGAAAAAAAAGGGGGGGGGGGGCTAAAATTAGCTCTTAAATGTAGATAATACTGTGATTTTGGGATTTGCTATATTCTATAAGTGAACTAAAGTGATATTGGGAAATTCTAAAATTAGAAGATTTATGTGAATAAGGCTCAAATAAATTAAAGAATTTTTCTAAGTCGAGTAAAAGGAAAAATTAGATAGGAGCGAAAACCACTGGTGTATTGAAAGTGAATGATGTGAGACATGTGAAGAGAGTGAGTGAGTTACATTTGTTTTTTTAAAAAGATTCAAAGGGAGGTAGTGAACAAATATGTTTAATTGGATTTATTGTGATAAGTGAATTTAAAATACTTGAGTTTAAAAGAAACTGAATTTGTCATAATTAACACTCAATTATTTTACAAAACAATTCTTGATATTCTGAATAAGATTTATTGCTACAACATTATAGCATGAATCTATAAGGGAAAAAGGACACTTAGTTTCTATTTATCTGAGAATTTTTAGATACAAAGTTTATATAACAGTTTATGTAGTTTTTGTTTTATTTTTGTAATTATAAGAACATGGAGTAATTGTTTTGTTCATTTAAACCTTTTGGATGAACACAATCCATAAGGTATATCCATTTGGTTTCTATTTTTTGGAGGGCCTTCTCTAGGTCTCCTCCTCTTAATCCTAAGGATATCTTTTGGACGCCATAGCATTCCAATTCAGAGGTTTTACAGTGATGATGTTTTAGAAAGTGAGATGCTACAGACGTTAATTTTTTATCTTTTTCAACGTCTTTAGGAGCATTACGAATATTCCGAAGATGTTCCATGACTCTTGTGTGTAGCTTTCTGGTAGTCATGCCTATATAAGTATAGGGACATTTGCATTGGAGGGCATATATAAGTCCCACAGTATTGCAACTTATATATGTTTTAATTTGATGAGATTTGCCGAATCTGTCTACAATAGTTTTTTTCTTTTTCATCATATGGGAGCAGGTTGAACAGCTTCCACAAGGGAACGAGCCTTTCTCAGGGGTTCTGATTGATTTGGTTTTCTTAGTGTAATGACTATGACTTATTCTTTCTTTTAAATTTTTTTTTTTTTTTTTTTTTTTAAATTTTTTTTAAATTTTTTGATCTGCTGAACTGGAAAATAGGTTGAAAGCAAGAGGATACAGCAGAAGATCTATCCTAAAAGCTAAAAAAAGAGCTCAGAATACACCCAGATCTGACCTATTGAAGGTTCGCGCAAAAAAACAGGATAATAAAACAAGATTAGTCCTTACATATAATGATCAATCACAGGAAGTAATCAAAATTATCCAAAACAACTGGCATATATTGCAAGCAGATCCAATTCTAAAAAGTATAATTGGACAGAGAGCAGAAATCAGCTATAGAAGATCAAAAAATTTAAAAGAAAGAATAAGTCATAGTCATTACACTAAGAAAACCAAATCAATCAGAACCCCTGAGAAAGGCTCGTTCCCTTGTGGAAGCTGTTCAACCTGCTCCCATATGATGAAAAAGAAAAAAACTATTGTAGACAGATTCGGCAAATCTCATCAAATTAAAACATATATAAGTTGCAATACTGTGGGACTTATATATGCCCTCCAATGCAAATGTCCCTATACTTATATAGGCATGACTACCAGAAAGCTACACACAAGAGTCATGGAACATCTTCGGAATATTCGTAATGCTCCTAAAGACGTTGAAAAAGATAAAAAATTAACGTCTGTAGCATCTCACTTTCTAAAACATCATCACTGTAAAACCTCTGAATTGGAATGCTATGGCGTCCAAAAGATATCCTTAGGATTAAGAGGAGGAGACCTAGAGAAGGCCCTCCAAAAAATAGAAACCAAATGGATATACCTTATGGATTGTGTTCATCCAAAAGGTTTAAATGAACAAAACAATTACTCCATGTTCTTATAATTACAAAAATAAAACAAAAACTACATAAACTGTTATATAAACTTTGTATCTAAAAATTCTCAGATAAATAGAAACTAAGTGTCCTTTTTCCCTTATAGATTCATGCTATAATGTTGTAGCAATAAATCTTATTCAGAATATCAAGAATTGTTTTGTAAAATAATTGAGTGTTAATTATGACAAATTCAGTTTCTTTTAAACTCAAGTATTTTAAATTCACTTATCACAATAAATCCAATTAAACATATTTGTTCACTACCTCCCTTTGAATCTTTTTAAAAAAACAAATGTAACTCACTCACTCTCTTCACATGTCTCACATCATTCACTTTCAATACACCAGTGGTTTTCGCTCCTATCTAATTTTTCCTTTTACTCGACTTAGAAAAATTCTTTAATTTATTTGAGCCTTATTCACATAAATCTTCTAATTTTAGAATTTCCCAATATCACTTTAGTTCACTTATAGAATATAGCAAATCCCAAAATCACAGTATTATCTACATTTAAGAGCTAATTTTAGCCCCCCCCCTTTTTTTTCCACCTTTTGAATTTAATATATGTTCTTATTTTTCATTTCCCACAAAAGTCCAAGAGTAACATGGCTTTACGTTTTAGTAATTCATATAAACTAATCTTCCAGATACTAGCACCCCAACATTATATGTAATGTTAGATATAGAGATAAAACATAGATTTTATTTCCAAGGATCGTTTCCAAAACTGTCCTGTTGTATTAAACAAGCAGTTATGATAACCAACTATGCCCAGCACTAACTTCCCTCTCAATATCACTACCAAGTAGTTCACCAACTAATAACGTTCTTGACACTAGCACTAGAAATCACTGCACGATATGTCACATAGTTAAAATCTTCACTAAAAATTCCCCACAATACTCACTACAGTAGTAATTTTATTATTTGTGACATATATTGAAATATATAAATAAATAGAAATTGAGACGAATTCAGCGGACATGCTCAATAAAAGTGTACTGTAAACACTATTAATAACAGCTTCACATAGTAAAACAGCAGCTTTTTATACAACAGCATGAATCTTGATGTGGTATATAATGACAGATGACACCTTAATTTATAAGGATTTATCAAGCACAAGAATGTACATAATTTGTATTATAATTATTGATCATATCTCATCATAATTATAATCAAAATGCATAATGAAAAATGATAATAAGTAGAAACTAGATGAACTGATGATACGTTCCCAACAAAAAAGCACGGCATGTACCTAAGATAACAGCCATACTCATTACAATGACATCCGTCAGATAGAGAGAAATGGCTTATGCTTTGATGTAATCATATCATAAGCATCTATTAAGCGTGCCAGAAATTATAATAATCACAAGAAGAAACTTAAACAACATGAAGCCAGCTAGCTATTAATTTGCGCATGACGAGATTCAAATATCCGTCAGTCAATGACCTAAGGATTCTGATTGGTGACCAACCGATGTAAGGGTGGAGCCAAGTTAATAAATTGCCGAAGACGCTTGCGCGCGTCACCCTTTGAAAAAGCCGGTATTGTAAACGGCGAAACATGTTAGGGCAAGGTTGACATGTCTATTTCAACCTAATATGTGTTTTTAAGTTGCAAAATAACATAGAACTCAGATTACTCAATACGAATATTAATTTAAAATAAATGAAAGAATTGAGATTGGGAATTAACTAAGAATTCGGGGAGTAAGAAGTCAATGCTGTTTCAGCAGCCAATACAGCAGTATATTGTAAATTTATGGTTGGGGTTTTTAGAACCAAACAAAACAGTGTTTATAACCTAAGTATCACTATCGTTGGATTAATTTATATTTCAGTACATTTGATATAAGCGAGTAAGATCAAGATTTATATGTTTGTTGCGCTACAATATATCAGTCCTTTAGTATTACTGACTAAGAACACAAGCTAATTTCAATTTATCTCAGGCGCTATACATTATATTTAATATACTGAGACCCAGACATATATGGTCTCTTTTGTTAATGTATTTACCTATAGTTCCTGAGAATTTAAGTGAACCTTAACAAGAAGGAGACCATTTTAGTAAAGTTGTTAAGATTCTGATACATAAGACTTTTACGCTAAAACAAAGTCAGCAGTAATATCTAAGAATAAAAGCCAATCGTAACAGCTTTTAGATTGCATATCAAACTAACACTTTATCCAAAGATAAAAAAACATATTGCTTAAACTATTGGATATATATACAAATAACACCAACTCAACAAACAGTATAGATTGTCAAGATCATTGTAAAAAATAAGAACTACCATTTTTATATATATTCATTTAAAAACATAGTTACTGAAATTGAAAGGAACTCTAAGTTAAGATATTTACTCAGGTGAAAACCAACAGTCACCTCAATATCAACCTTTACTTAAAAGAAGCGAAACTAATATTCAATATTATTGCAGACTGCGATCCAAAAAACACATAATAAATATCTATACTTAATCATAAGACATGCAGAAAAAGCAGCAGAACATGAATTGAGCTAAACATATTACCTTGGTATATTGAGATTACTCTTTTATGTATCAACTAATATAATTTCAAATTACTCCTAATAATTGTAATAAAATTACTCGCAATACCAGCAGTGCTTCAGAAATAAGTCATCCCTCTTAGTACTCTCCACAGTACTCAGAGTACAAAATACCTATACAAGCATAAAGTGTATACATTTTTCGACAATTGCTTTAGAATACTGGGATCAATGACAAGAAACACTAAACAATAGCTGTCTTGTAATTAAGACTTTAGAAATAAGTCATCCCTCTCATTACTTTCTACAGCACTTAGAGTATAAAATACCTACACAAACATATAGTGTATACAATTTTCAATAGTGGCTTTGAATTATTGTAATCAATGACAAGAGACACTAAATAATAGCTCTCTTATAATTAAGACTTATACTGCTCTGCATTTCTGAGTAAGATAGTAATATGTGTTTAGCCACTATTATTATTCTACATTAAATATTGCTTATTACTTTTGCAATTGATTTCAGTCATTATCATTCTTTAATATCATAATCTCAAGATATAGATAAGAATGAGCAATACATCTGTATAATATACCCCAATCTATCATAAATTTACAGAGTAACAATATATAAAAATTCTACTCTCGTGTTAATAAAACCTACTATCAAATATTCTTTTATCTTGGTATTTATACTAAACAAGGTAATTAGATGGCATAGAATCCTCTACAAGAGACGAATATAGGTGCTATTAATACATGTATATATATAGCCAGATACAGTAAAACATTTGCTCGATTGATAAGGAGAGATATATATATATCCAATATCTAGAGATAATTACAACTAGGTATCTGAGCATCAATACACTAATACTGTCTCAATTGTGGACTCCCTCACAAGTGTATAATTACTTGTTTAGTCCAATCTCAATCCCAAGAAGTTCTATGCCAATTTGTGTTTTTAAATTGTATGCAACAGTTGGTGTTTTTAAGTGTTGAAATAAAAGTTAGATTTTAATTTTAGTGATACGCCACCCCACTCTTACTTCCGTCCAATTCATGGTATCATATCACATACAGGGGATTGGAAGTGCTAAACAAATGCATTCTTTTCTCTGAGCCACAAATTCTTATTTTTGGCTCTATTTGCTTAGAATACCAAGGTAGGTTGCGTGCATGTGTCTGGAGAGCTATATGGGAGCAAACACTGCTGCCATCCAGTGCTCTTGCAAATGTATAATATTGTTGAAGCATTCTTACAAAACAACTACCACATCATGCTGCATACACAGGCACGCTCTTAAGACTACCTACATGCTTTTCAACAAAAGACACTAAAAGAACAAAGAAAATGTGAAAATATAAATAAACAGAAATAAATTGGAATATGTTGGGTTTCATGTCCCTTTAACTGTTGCCATATGGACTAATAACTGATGTAATACCATTGCTCTAAATGTTAAATTAAAAATATTACGTTTTTAGCAAGAATGTTAGTCTTGATTTTGGGGCCTACCTATCAGTACAGAAGTTACAACATTAGTTGCTTCTATGAAAAAGACTGCAATAATTATATAACATGAAACTAAAATTCCTTTAATAACGTTCTTTCTAAATGTATAAAATATAGATATGTGATTTTGCTAAATACTAATGTCAATTTCTTTAATAAAATAGCTTCAAAGAGTATTTAAATACTTCCAATACTATTTCCAAAGCCAGCAGTATCTAATTATTTACCAAATAAGGCCTAGTTTCCATTGAGGTGGAAACTGGTGGTAACATAAAAATCTCCATGGACATTAATAGAGATAAATGTTTTTAGCACCAATTTACCACATCAATGCAGACTAGGCCCAAGTATATAACTAAGTGCTGACGGTATCTGTTATCTGCTTTGCTGTTCAGCTCTCCTCTCAGAGTATTGCCCTTTGGATGAATACAAGTCTTGGTTTCTCCACCATCATTGCTCTTTGGCCTATTGGAATACTTTTCCGTCAAGCAAAAGCTCAGCTGGCCGAGCAGAACATGGGGACTAAATTTGCTATTTTCCAGGTAAGAATTTAAATATCAAAATATCATAGTCTGTTTTATTTTCTACTGATTCTCAAGAGCTAAATGGGAGCAGCAATGCCCTGTAGTCCTTTTCCTATAGGCAAAATCTGAGAACAATAAAAACATCAACCAATATAGGCAAAGCAGACAGACTTAAATGGACTCTGTTAGAACATTTCAATGTTAAATTAACGCCCATTTTCACTATGAGTTTAACCTGTACAAAGGGGTTAAACAGATATTTTGTAATGCACTAAGACACAATGCATTGCTGACCATGAGAAGGTCAGGAGCAGAATACAGATGTGTCCACCAATCCATATGTTGCACTGGAACACTGTGTGCATCTGCCAGGCTTGGAACTCTCAAATGCAGGTGTGGACAAAGCACAGGTATCAGTGAAGCAAATGGAGGAGGATAACAAAGCCCAAATCCAATGTATAAACAGACAAAGTCCACCAGCTTCTTGTGTTTAAAAATTACCATTATTATCAGAACACAGGTCCAAAATACAGCAACGTTTCGGGCTAACTCATGCCCTTCATCAGGCTTGGAACACTGTACCTAACACATTTCATATTCATAAAACATTTAACATTATTATTATTTTACCATTGGTTATGTTTGATATCAGCAGTTATAGCATTATTATGTTATGCCATGAAATGTGGTATCTGCATGATGATTTAATTGATAGCATGTGTGATGTCATTAGGGATGTCACACACAAAGTAAATCTCCCGGGGGTTGGGGTGGTTTTAGTTTCAGTGTGACATATAGGCAAACACCTTTTTATAAATATAGGCAAACACCTTTTTATAAATATAGGCAAACACCTTACATACATACAACATACAATTCAGCACATGTTTTTAGCACGCCCATTCTTCTCTCCTCTGTGAACTACTGCATCTGCACAGATTGCCTTTCCTATGTAAACTACATATCAACTACAAGTACATTTCTGTTCACTTACACCTACTTCATTACTACTCCTATTTAAAGGGATATGGCAAAAATGCTTCTAATCACAACTGAAGTACATGCAATTTTAAGCAACTTTCTAATTTACTCATATTATCATTTTTTCTTCATTCTCTTGCTATCTTTATTTAGAAAGCAGGAATATAAAGCTTAGGAGCCGGCCCATTTTAGGTTCAGCACCCTGGATAGAGCTTGTTTATTGGTGGCTACATTAAGCCACCAATAAGCAAGCATAACCTAGGTTCTGAACCAAAAATGGGCCAGCTCCTAAGCTTTACATTCCAGCTTTTTAAATAAAGATAGCAAGAGAATGAAGAAAAATTGATAATAGGAGAAAATTAGAAAGTTTATTAAAATTGCCTGCTCTATCTGAATCATTAAAGATAAAAAATGCGGTTTAGCATCCCTATAACCTGTGCAGCCCCTCCCAATAAAGTTCCTGCTTCCGGTGATTACTTCAGTCTCTAAGCTACTTGTATTCTTGTGTTATTTCTGAACCAAGGGCTCAGTTCAAGACCCACACAACTGTTTGTCAGTCTTAGTCAGCTATTGTGTTTCTACATTTTAAATGTTAATGAGGTTAAGGATAGTTAGAGGATTTATGGCATTAAAGCCAAGTGCTGAATTAGGCACTGTAATATATCAAATTCATTTTAAGAAATAACACTTTTATTAACATATATACAAACGAACAAGTTACCATAATATGGATCATTAAGGAAATGGGTATAGGACTTCCATTCCTAATTGGTCGTAATATAAATAATCCAACAGATAATTTAAAAACAAAGAGGCTAAAAAGGGGCTAGGTGGCCTGGGTAGGGTCCTAAACATGTGAGAGAGTGGTGAAAAGAGAAGATGTATGTGGTGTAAGCAATCAAGCAGAGCAAATAAGCTATGCGCTCAAAGGCGTCCTCCTGCCTGCGCACTGCTGGAATTGAACCCAGTCAGCCGATTTCTAGCTGCTTCCCTATGACTTTTCACACCATTCACACATACACAGTATTATCACAATCCTCTTTATGTGTATTCGTCTAATACAGGGCGTAACTGTGTGGGAAATAATCCCTGTCTAAATTC
Organism: Bombina bombina; assembly: GCF_027579735.1. NCBI lineage: Eukaryota > Metazoa > Chordata > Amphibia > Anura > Bombinatoridae > Bombina > Bombina bombina. Next base: position 438,563,304 of record NC_069502.1, on the reverse strand, counting down.
ACTCAATGGCTTGCTAGATAGATATATTTAAGAAACAATGTATCGCAATGTATAAAAACTGTTTAACAACCTAAGTAAGGGGGAAATGCTCAGGACCTTTCTTGTATGTATGTATAGGAGTAGGGTATCACAATAACGTGTCCATTTAGGGTATCACAACAATGTGTCCATTATATGAGAAACAACCCCCCAGGGAAGGATTAAGCTCAAATTGTAGCTAAGAAGCAAGCCGTAGCTCCCACATTAAAGGAACCCTCATGCAGACCACGCCCACCAACACGTTTCGTAACTTGTGCGTAACTTTGTCAGGGCATAGGGACGTCCCAGCCATTCAGTCCGCCTGATATAGTCTCCAGTTGCCATGGTAATGGCATGTGTATACGGAAGTGCTAAACCGCATACAAATTATGGCGATCACGTTTGTGAATTGGTATTCAAATAATGTAAGGCATTTACATATTAATATCCACAGGTTTATGGTCAATGACAAATCTTCTTAAATTGTTTTTATTGGGTACTATCTGTTTGTTACTAACATTAGCAAGACAGTAACTCATGCAAAATAGGCAGAAACAATAATCCATAGTGCGTCACTTTCAGAACGTTTATACTGATCATATTGTTTTTAGACATTTTCACTCATGCAAAGTAAGAAAACATTAACCCTTTATGGAGTCACTATCAGAAAATTTGTACTGACCGTATTATCTCCCGGACCTTATCACTGGTTTGCAAAAACTCATTCAGATTTATTTCATATCTACCACGCATCCCTTATGCAAATTATTTTCCATGCTCTTTCCCCCAAGTATATTTTTATATATGTATTTTGTAATCCTGTTCATTAATTGATCAGATATGTAGAAAGCCTATTGAGTTAATCCTATATTGCAATTTCTCAAGATTCTCATAGAAACTGAATTCATATTTCAAGGATTTTAATGTACTCCAAACATAAGTCATTCTACTTATATTGTTATCATACTCTGTATAAACTTAAGAGGTTAGTACATATGAACTTAAATTAGCATGTGACTAATATCTATATACTCAGGGAGATATCTTTCGCGTTCCCAAATGAATGGTAGAATACAATATACAGTAGTGATAGAAAGAATATCTTAGGATTATAATTGCAAATGATACTGTATAATGTCCACAGTTGACGTACAAATGTTATAGACTTGGGTTATAACCGATGATGACTTTAAAGGAAACTCTTTTAAGAGATTGCTTCAGTCAAACTTTTTGGGGATGCTTACTGTAATTCATGTATCCATCTGCATTCTTTTTGCAGAAGCATTTTATTAATGTCCCCCTTTCTACCCTTTAATTTTAGTTGTTCGATTGCAAAGAAATACACTTGGTATTTATTGTCTTTATGTACTGTGTTCATATGTTTAGCCACTGGTACATTGCGATTCCATTTATATCTCCCATGTGTTCAAGTACTCTTGTACGTAGTTCCCTAGATGTTTCACCCACATAAATCAGGGGGCATTTACACATGGCTACATATATGACTCTCTTTGTTCTGCAGCTAATGAAGTCAATTAATTTGTATTGTTTGCCTGTTTTAGGATGTTCGAAGTGTTTTAGGGGGGACATGCCCTCCCTAACATCTGCGACACCTAACTTCAAGTATTAACCCCTAATCTGCCGACCGGACCTCGCCGCTACTCTAATAAATGTATTAACCCCTAAAGCTAAGTCTAACCCTAACCCTTACACCCCCCTAAGATAAATATAATTTTTATCTAACGAAATAAATTATTTCTTATTAAAAAAATTAATCCTATTTAAAGCTAAATACTTACCTGTAAAATAAACCCTAATATAGCTACAATATAAATAATAATTACATTGTAGCTATTTTAGGATTTATATTTATTTTATAGGCAACTTTGTATTTATTTTAACTAGGTACAATAGCTATTAAATAGTTATTTACTATTTAATAGCTACCTAGTTAAAATAATTACAAAATTACCTGTAAAATAAATCCTAACCTAAGTTACAATTAAACCTAACACTACACTATCAATAAATTAATTAACTAAACTACCTACAATTACCTACAATTAAATCAACTAAACTAAATTACAAAAAAAACCACACTAAATTACAAAAAAAAAAAAAGATTACAAGAATTTTAAACTAATTACACCTACTCTAAGCCCCCTAAAAAAATAACAAAGCCCCCCAAAATAAAAAAATGCCCTACCCTATTCTAAAATAAAAAGTTAACAGCTCTATTACCTTACCAGCCCTTAAAAGGGCTTTTTGCGGGGCATGCCCCAAAGAAATCAGCTCTTTTGCCTGTAAAAAAAAACATACAATACCCCCCCCAACATTACAAACCACCACCCACATACCCCTAATCTAACCCACCCAAACCCCCCTTAAAAAACCTAATCAGAACAGCCAATAGAATGCGAGCTCAATCTGATTGGCTGATTGGATCAGCCAATCCGATTGAACATGAATCTGATTGGCTGATTCAATCAGCCAATAAGATTTTTCCTACCTTAATTCCGATTGGCTGATAGCCAATCGGAATTCGAGGGACGCCATCTTGGATGACGTAATTTAAAGGAACCTTCATTCGGTTTTAGGACATCGGAAGAAGAGGATGGATCCGCGCCGGCTGCTTCAAGATGGACCCGCTCCACTCCGGATGGAAGAAGATAGAAGATGCGCCTGGATGAAGACTTCGGACCCTCTGGAGGACCTCTTCTGGCCGGATAGGATGAAGACTTCGGACCCTCTGGAGGACCTCTTCTGGCCGGATAGGATGAAGACTTCGGACCCTCTTCTGGACGAATCGGATGGTACCCGGCTGGGTGAAGACAAGGTAGGAAGATCTTCAGGGGCTTAGTGTTAGGTTTTTTAAGGGGCGTTTGGGTGGGTTAGAATAGGGGTATGTGGGTGGTGGGTTGTAATGTTGGGGGGGTATTGTATGGTTTTTTTTACAGGCAAAAGAGCTGATTTCTTTGGGGCATGCCCCCCAAAAAGCCCTTTTAAGGGCTGGTAAGGTAATAGAGCTGTTAACTTTTTATTTTAGAATAGGGTAGGGCATTTTTTTATTTTGGGGGGATTTGTTATTTTATTAGGGGGCTTAGAGTAGGTGTAATTAGTTTAAAATTCTTGTAATCTTTTTTTTTTGTAATTTAGTGTTTGTTTGTTTTTGTAATTTAGTTTAGTTGATTTAATTGTAGGTAATTGTAGGTAGTTTAGTTAATTAATTTATTTATAGTGTAGTGTTAGGTTTAATTGTAACTTAGGTTAGGATTTATTTTACAGGTAATTTTGTAATTATTTTAACTAGGTAGCTATTAAATAGTAAATAACTATTTAATAGCTATTGTACCTAGTTAAAATAAATACAAAGTTGCCTGTAAAATAAATATAAATCCTAAAATAGCTACAATGTAATTATTATTTATATTCTAGCTATATTAGGGTTTATTTTACAGGTAAGTATTTAGCTTTAAATAGGATTAATTTTTTTAATAAGAAATAATTTATTTCGTTAGATAAAAATTATATTTAACGGAGGCGGAGCGTGCGGGCGTGCTGAATGGCAGCACCTAACTAGAGCTCCTGAAGTGGCGTCGGCGGGGCTCTCTCTTAGCTCACATAAAACAGTCAGGGATGCCTGAAATCGACCTCTGAATATTTGAGGAGGGTCCGGGGGCCCTTTAACTGCATTCCCGGAGACGTTATATAAAGGGAGGAGGCCGCTAATACTACCGCGGCGTAGGCCGCGTCTGAAGCCGGGACCTAAAGTTTGGGGCGGCGTGACGCATCACAGCCGACAGCGGATAAGAGCAATCATCTGCCTAAAAACGGAGGCCCTATGAGCACTGCACAAGTTAGCCAGAAGTCCGGTAAGAGGCTATATTAATATGAAGCGTGGGGCATGATTTTAACAGCCACAATAACGCGCATCTGACACACTATGCCATAAGCAGGGATTAAGTGTATAAGGCCCCAGGCATCTTCTTCAGCAAGTATATCACTGAAATAAAGGGGCAATTGAAAAAGCTGTGAGACATCCTGCTGTACACTGAAAAGCCTCTCTCACACAGAGATTACCACCACTTATATACCCTCCATTATTTTTTACGCATTCTGCTGCAAGGACAATCTATTTTGTTAACCAACCATACATATTAAGACATCCCTGCATGGTTAAAATCCAGCATGGGGCCTGGCTCTGTCAATGCCTTTTTTAAAAGCACAGAGAATAAAAAGAAGAAGACAGACCAACCTCAGATAGATAGCGAAGACGATGAAATATCAGATAATCCCGATACTATGCATACACCAGAATCTCCCTCTGGCTCACATCTGCAACCAGAAGACGGCCCAGTCACACTAAAGGCTATGGAAGCTCTTATTAATCAGGTTAAATCCTGCATCAAAACTGAGTGCGCTGAGCTGAAAAAAGATATTAATGAGCTGGGTCATTGGGTGGAAACCTTAGAAGGAAACAGAGAAGAGATTATCAAAGAAATCTCGGGCATGTCACACACCATGGAAGATCAGCAGTCACAGATAGCGGATCTAGTCCCCGAATCAGTAAAGAGTGAAGACATAACAGAACATCTACAAAATTTATTCCAATCCCTGGCTATTTCCAATCAAAGAGTAATAGACTTAATACCAATTGAGAGGGCCCACAGATCTCTACGGCCCAAACCCAGTGACAATCAGCCCCCAAGGGACATTATTGTGTGCTTTTCAAGTTATAGAGACAGAGAGAAAATATTCCAGATGGCACGTACTGAGCCCACTTTCTCATATATGGGCGCGAAAATTCAAATTTATCAAGATCTCTCTACTAGAACACTACTACTCAGGAAGGAATTCGCTCACTTCACTACCCACCTACGATCTCTCAAAATTCCTTACAGATGGGGTTTTCCTGTATCAATACAAATTATCAAGAATGGAAGGCGGTATGAATGCTCTACTACAGGAGAAATTGCTGACTTTTGCCAACTTCTGGACATCCCGGCTCCTGAGACCACACTGCCTCAATCATCAAAACTTACTGCGCCCCCGCCAAAGCCACAGAGAAGACTCTGGTCTGAAATCATCAGCAAACAGCGTCTTAAAAAGCCCTGTATTGACATTACTAGCAAAGAGGCTCTCGCAGAAAGTATAACCAACTGAACCTGATCATTGGAGGTCGTGAGTATATGGGTCCACATGTCTGCCCACTCATACTGACTTTGTGTGCTACAGATCATTCTCAGTCACAAATGAAAGACGCTCTCTAAAAATGCTATTATATACTGTTTAAAGTATCTTTGGGCCTCGGCCTAGCTGCCCCTGGTTAGCCGAGGGGGCCCTGTCGGGCCACATTTTTCCTCCTTTTTTCTCTAGTTCTTACCTTACTTTAACCTCTCTCTTTCTTTACACAACCTACCTGTAAAGATTCACCCTTCCTTCATCTTCTCCCTTTCGATTTTCCTTCTTTTCCTTTCTACACGTCAGGAAATTCTCAACTACTATTGTTATTTGGTTAAGATTACTGTTTAAAAGTATTTCATTTTTGTTTGTTGCTTTTTACTTGTTGAATTGTTTTTTCAGTTTACAGGATATAACACATCGTATTAGACCGCTAAGGTTACTTGCTGTTAAAATACTAAAAGTTATAATATTATGTCAGATCACCCCCAGCCTAGCCAGTTCAAGCTCTCCACACAGAATGTTAAGGGTTTTCTCTCCCCACAGAAGCGCTCCATAGCCTTTCACGATTTTTACAAAAAGAACATCGATATTATTATGATACAAGAGACCCATTTAAAAAAATCTACTGAACCCACCCTCTCAAGGCTCTACTATGACCAGCATTTTTTATGTTCAGGCCCGACAAGGCATAATGGAGTCTGTATATCATTTAGGAAAGGTTCCTCCTTTGAGTTATTAAACAAACATTTAGACAAGGAGGGTCGCTTTTTAATTATAACGGGGTTGTACTTTGGCAGGCTTATCACTCTAGTTAACGTATATGCTCCCAATTGCCCCAAGCCCTCCTTCTTTCGCACAGTGATTAACCAGACTATAGACATCTCGAAAGGCCCAATATTCCTCAGTGGAGACCTAAATTTCCCTGTTAACCCCATGTTAGACACATCTTTGGGCAGGTCTTATATTAGGAACTCCCAGATCAGATCCATTTGGAAAGCAATAAGCACTCTCCCTCTCTTTGACACTTGGAGAACCACTCACCCAAATACCAGGGACTTCACTTTTTTCTCAAATCCCCAGCGCTCCTATACTCGTCTTGATTATATTTTTTGTGAACAGCGGATGCTCACCTCGCTTATAGACTCGAGGCTTCATCACATTTCCTGGTCAGACCATATCATGGTCTGTTCCACGTTTTTGTGGTCCACTAAACCACGACACCAACACTGTTGGAAGCTAAACGACCACATTTTATTAGACCCCTTGATAACCACAGATCTGGCCTGAAAAAAACCACAGAATTCTTCTCATTTAATAACTCCACAGCTACCTCAGCCATCAACAATTGGGAAGCATATAAATGTTACATAAGGGGGGTGATTATGGGCCACACGCACAGACAACGTAAGCAACGATCAGCTATGTTTGATTCTCTTTCATCTGAATTTAAGACCTGCGAAAGTGCGTTAAAGAGTAACCCCAGATCATCACTATTACTGCAGAAATCACAACAGGCTAGGGAAGACTTAAATCATTACTTAATTAAGAATGCACATATGAGGGCGCTTACATCCAAATCAAAGTTTTTTGTTGAAAACAACAAATCGGGGTGTTTATTGGCGAGATCTTTGAAGAAGAAGAGATATAAAACCTACATATCTAAAATCACAGATTCCAAAGATGTTACCCACTCTGATAACGCAGCAATTGTTAATCAATTTGCAGCATACTATACCTCACTATACAATCTTCCGAACACACACTTGGAAAATAAGCACAATAGTATAAATACATACTTGGAACAGGCCCTGCTTCCAACATTATCAGACTCAGATAGAGAAGCATTAGACACGCAATTTTCAATACAGGAGGTCCTGTTAGCCATAAGAGACCTCCCACAGGGGAAAGCCCCTGGCCCCGACGGCTTTACTCCCAAATATTACCACTTTTTCAAATCCCTTCTGGGTCCCCATTTGCTAGAAATGTATAATTCCTTTGACCAATGTACGCATCTCCCATCTACGCTCCTGGAAGCTACAATCTCAGTAATCCCTAAACCAGGCAAACCCCCAGATAAGGTTACTAATTACCGCCCTATATCCCTAATAAATGTAGACATCAAATTATATGCTAAGCTATTGGCCACGAGAATTAGTAAATATTTACCGTCCCTAGTACATGCTGACCAGGTCGGCTTTATCCCTGGTAGGGAGGCTAAGGAGAACACCATCCGAGTTTTACATACCCTATTCTCTGCTGCAAATTCTAACTCACCCCTAGTCCTACTCTCCACAGATGCCGAGAAGGCCTTTGACAGGGTGGACTGGGATTTTCTCTGGTCCGCTCTGTCAAGGTTTGGATTTTCCCAAGTAATGATCTCACGTATTAAAGCCCTATATAGCAACCCCTCGGCATATGTTAACGCGAACAACACCCTTTCACAAAAGATTATTATAAATAACGGCACACGGCAGGGATGCCCCCTTTCGCCTTTGTTGTTCGCCCTAGTGGTGGAGATGCTCGCCGCCAGGATAAGGAGTAACCCTCTTATACAGGGTGTCACTTTTGGAGAGCTCCATCAGAAGTGTCTGCTATATGCGGATGATATCATATTCACACTGAGCTCCCCCTGTACGTCCCTATCAGCCCTCCTTGAAGAGCTGGAGGAGTATAGAAGAGTCTCTAACTTTTCAATTAATATGGAAAAATCGATGATACTCCCAGTACACTTAAATGCAGAAGACACACACTACATTAACACCCACACCTCTTTTCAGATAACTTTGAAAATTAAATATTTAGGAATTGATATCTCTCCTACTCATACAGAATTATTCAATCTTAACTATGTCCCCCTTCAAATAGAAACAGATAAGTCATTGGAGACCTGGCATAAACAAGGCCATCTTTCATGGATGGGACGCATTAATGCATTAAAAATGAATATCCTTCCCAAATTCCTTTACTTATTTCAAGTCCTTCCCCTAGATCTCCCCATACAATACCTGCTGAAACAACAGAGAAAATTTGACCGATTTATTTGGTCACATAAAAGACCCAGAGTAAACAGAGACACATTGTTTCTTAATAGGGTAGATGGGGGTCTTGGATCCCCTAATCTGGTTAACTACTATAAAGCGACTCACCTGGCACGAATAGTTGCTTGGAAACATTCGCTGACGAGCAAACCCTGGGTGCAGATAGAATCCTTTTTAGCGGGGAGGCTGGACTTGGGAGAACAGTGTTGGATCCCACATAAATCGAGGTCCCCCGACATAGGGAGTAATTACTATACAATTGCCACGTTGCGTACATGGGACAAATCCCTGGTAGAGAATAGACTGATATCAACGCCAATATCTCCTCTTACTCCACTGCTCAATAATCCCCTACTACTACAAACCCATACCATTCGGACACCGCGTATTGCAGGAGTTCCCTCCAATGTACCAACACACATGCTGATACATAATGGCCTGATGCGCCCGCAGGCAGAGGTAGGCCAATTACTAGGTTCTCCGTTCAACTTATGGTTCCCATACCTGCAGGCTAGACACGCCATTTATACTAGTCCACACAGAGTGAATTTAACCAGGGCACTAACCCCATTTGAAACTTTATGTATAACCCCCTCCATGGCTAAAGCACATATCTTTATAATTTATAAGCTACTAGGCGGATCCTTTCCCATCAAGAGGCCTGCATATATCACTAAGTGGGAGAGGGAGCTGGATATAACGTTGACAGATGCACAATGGGACCGTATTTTTATTGAAACTAAAAAGTCGTCCCTATCATTAACTTTGGTAGAAACAAATTTTAAGTTGCTTTCCAGGTGGTACCTTACCCCACATAGGCTACATAGTATTTTTCCCAACTCCTCTTCCCTGTGTTGGAGACACTGTGGTGGAGTTGGAACGCTCTCTCATATATGGTGGAAGTGCCCTCATATTAAGCCATACTGGCACAGTATAAACGCACAAGTTAGCAAGATACTAGGTGTGTCCTTGGATCTTTCCCCTAGCTTGATCCTATTAAATAACTTCCCAGTTGTAGCTTGTTTGTATCGGAAAAAATTACTACATGTCATGCTTAATTGCGCTAGGCGCCTGATACCAAGGTTTTGGAAAAAAGCAGAAATACCAACATACGGAATGTGGGTTAAAGAAGTGATACATGTACTTGAACTTGAAAAAATACATTATACGTACATAGGTAAGCAAAATTTTATTGCTGATGTGATATTCCTTTGGGAGCAGGGTGCATGAATCCAACATACATGCTTTGATTTAAATTAAATGGCCAACTGTCCATTATCTTATTGTTTCTGTAACGTTTTCTGTTGATCCAGTCTGGAAAACTGCTATAGCTGGTAGCTATCTGCGATGTTAGCAAGTACTGTGATTCTAAGTGTCACTCCTGATCTAAATGTATTTGCTGTTAATATCTGCCTAATGATGCATTTGTATACTATATAAGACATATTTCTATTTCTTTTTCTTAAATTTGTTTGAAAACAATAAAAAGATATATTGGAAAAAAAAAAAAAAATTATATTTAACTTAGGGGGGTGTTAGGGTTAGGGTTAGACTTAGCTTTAGGGGTTAATACATTTATTAGAGTAGCGGCGAGGTCCGGTCGGCAGATTAGTGGTTAATACTTGAAGTTAGGTGTCGACGATGTTAGGGAGGGCAGATTAGGGGTTAATACTATTTATTATAGGGTTTTTGAGGCAGGAGTGCGGCGGTTTAGGGGTTAATACATTTATTATAGTGACGGTGAGGTCCGGTCAGCAGATTAGGGGTTAATAAGTGTAGGTAAGGTAGCGGCGACGTTGGGGGGGCAGATTAGGGGTTAATAAATATTATGTAGGTGTCGGCGATGTTAGGGGCAGCAGATTAGGGGTACATAGGGATAATGTAGGTGGCGGCGGTGTGCGGTTGGCAGATTAGGGGTTAAAAAATTTTATTAGAGTGGCGGCGATGTGGGGGACCTCGGTTTAGGGGTACATAGGTAGTTTATGGGTGTTAGTGTACTTTAGAGCACAGTAGTTAAGAGCTTTATAAACCGGCGTTAGCCCATATAGCTCTTAACTACTGACTTTTTTCTGCGGCTGGAGTCTTGTCGGTAGAGGCTCTACCATTCACTTCAGCCAAGACTCTAATTACCAGCGTTAGGAAGATCCCATTGAAAAGATAGGATACGCAATTGGCGTAAGGGGATCTGCGGTATGGAAAAGTCGCGGCTGGAAAGTGAGCGTTAGACCCTTTCCTGGCTGACTCTAAATATCAGCGGGCGGTAAAAAGCAGTGTTAGGAGCCCTTAACGCTGCTTTTGACGGCTAACGCAGAACTCTAAATCTAGGCGTTTGTTTTTAAATTATCTGTTGGATCATTTATATCACGACCAATTAGGAATGGAAGTCCTATACCCATTTCCTTAATGATCCATATTATGGTAACTTGTTTGTTTGTATATATGTTAATAAAAGTGTTATTTTCTTAAAATTAATTTGATACATTTTAAATGTTGCAGTAAAGAAAATGTCTGTCACCCTTTTATGGGTACGAAACATATTTTTCAAAAAATACTTTACTTTACTTCATGTATCTTAAAGGGACATTAAACCTAAATATAAACTCCCCATAAAGGCCCAGATTACAAGTGGAGCACTTTTGATAGTGCAGGGTGCTCTATCAATATTGTGAGCCAGCACTATGAAAAGCGTACAATCAGGTAAAGAACTGTATGATTAAAAAGAATTAGCAGAGAATATTTAGCAAGGCTGACATTCTTTTAACATGCCCTATACTTTTAATGCATAACACAGCCATGCTAAATATCACTCAAATGTGTTGCGCTCACTAAAAAGTAAGTATGACCGGAGACCTAAAGTAAAGTGTTAGAGTTACAATAAAAAGAACATTAAAGCACATGTAATATAATATATTAAAATAAAGCATTACACTCATATTTATACATTTTAAAATTACAATATGTTTATTATTAAAATAAAATGTTTAAAAAGTGTTTTAAAAGAGATATGGTATATGACAGCCAGGTATTTGACTGGAAAGGGCTCACAACAGGTGTATGTGTGAGTGTATATATAAATATATATATATATATTTATATATATATATATATTTATATATATATATATATATATATACATACATACACTATATATATGTAAAGTCAAATTCTAAATATTAGGGTACAGCCCGGTCAGGAAGTGTGGATTAATTATGATATAGGTGCTACAGTCCCAAAATTGAAATGAATTACACAAAACGTCCATCACCTCTATAGCGGGTTAGCTGTTTGTAATACTCCTGGCATCCCACAAACACACTGCAAGACTTTAAACCGCTCAGGTTACCCTTTCGCTGTAGTCCTTGATTCCAGTACCACTTCGGCTTCCACTTTCCTTTATAGACTTACGTGCTGGTGGATGATGCGGTGCTTCACTTGTGACTCCTGTGTTAGGGGGGCCTACTTGATCCGCATTCAGAACCGCTTGGCAGCAATAGTGTCATGTTGGAAGTTTACTTTCAGAAGGAAGACACTATTGCTGCCAAGCGGTTCTGAATGCAGATCAAGTAGGCCCCCCTAACACAGGAGACGCAAGTGAAGCACCGCATCAGCTACCAACATGTAAGTCAATAAATAAAAGTGGAAGCCCAAGTGGTACCAGAATCAAGGACTACGGTGAAAGGGTAAGCTGAGTGGTTTAAAGTCTTGCAGTGTGTTTGTGGGATGCCAGGAGTATTACAAACAGCTAACCCGCTATAGAGGTGATGGACGTTTTGTTCTAACAACCTGCCGTATCAACTGTCCCGGAATGAGCACCTGCTGACAAGCCATATCTAGATGGTTACCGGAGTGTGTTACTGAACACTAAAGTGCCCGGACTTTTAACTATATGACTGTATTTATGCCGGCTAGGGGACATGCTAGCATGTGGGGTTTACAGCTGTAATAGTATTTGCATTTATATCTGCTTGGTATTGTTTGGATCTATTTTGGTTTTATTGTAAAGGGTTAGGTAGACTAAGGTGTATATTACTGAACATTTACTTACTCTTCCTTTTTTAAGTGTAATTCATTTATATATATATATATATATATATATATATATATATATATATATATATATATATATATATATATATATGTGTGTGTGTGTGTGTGTGTGTGTGTGTAAACAAACAGAGGAGGCTCCTCCTTGTGGGTATCAATGCAATAGAAACATAATTTATGCTTACCTGAACAAAATTTCTTTCTTTCTGGATATGGTGAGTCCACGGAATCATCAATTACTAGTGGGAATATCACTCCTGGCCAGCAGGAGGAGGCAAAGAGCACTACAGCAAAGCTGCTATATATGTCACTTCTCTTACCCATAATCCCCAGTCATTCGGCCGAAGGAAAAATGGAAAAAGAAGATAACACAAAAGTGTAGAGGTGCCTGAGGTTTTTAGAAAAAATAACTGTCTTAAATAAAAGGTGGGCCGTGGATATATTTATCAGGTAAGCATAAATTATGTTTTCTTTCCTAAGATATGGTGATGAGTCCACGGAATCATCAATTACTAGTGGGAAACAATACCCAAGCTAGAGGACACAGATGATAAGGGAGGGACAAGACAGGTAGACCTAAACAGAAGGCACCACTGCCTGAAGAACCCTTCTTCCTAAAGAGGCCTCAGCCGAGGCAAAAGTATCAAATTTATAAAACTTTGAAAAATTATGCAAAGAGGACCAAGTTGCAGCCTTGCAAATCTGTTCCACAGATGCTTCATTTTTTAATGCCCAGGAAGAAGAAACAGCCCTTGTGGAATGAGCAGTGATTCTCTCAGGAGGTTGCTGTCCAGCAGTCTCATAGGCCAAACAAATTAAACTCCTTAGCCAAAGAGAAAGAGAAGTAGCAGTAGCTTTCTGATCCTTGCGCTTCCCAGAAAAACAAACAAACAAACAAACAAACAAACAAACAAAGCAGAAGACTGACGAAAGTCCTTATTCGCCAGAAGATAAAACTTCAAAGTACGCACAACATCTAGGTTGTGCAACAAACGCTCCTTAGGAGAAGAAGGATTAGGACACAAAAAAGGAACCACTCCAGCTTAGTTCTTGGAACGGGGGTATATATCAAAATGAAGTGTATGACTTCTTTAGCCTCTAACAAGATTGGATTTTCCTATGTATTTTCCATAAGTGCTGTATGGCTTCATCATGCTTGTATTTTTGTTATTCAAAAAAGCTCTTTTTAAAAAAAAAAAAAAAAAAAAAGGAACCACAATCTCCTGATTAATATTTTTGTTAGAAACAACCTTAGGTAGGACCACCTTATCAGAATGAAAAATAAGATAAGGAGAATCAAACTGCAGAGCCGAGAGTTCCGAAACTCTCCGAGCAGAAGAAATAGCAACAAGAAACAAAACCTTCCAAGATAACATCTTAATATCTAAGGAATGCATAGGTTCAAATGGAGCCTGCTGTAAAACTCTAAGAACAAGGTTAAGACACCAGGGAGGAGTAATGAGCTTAAACACATGCCTGATCCTAACCAAGGCCTGACAAAAAGAATGCACGTCTGGCGCATCCGCCAAATGCTTATGCAATAAAATAGACAACGCAGAAATCTGACCTTACAGAGTACTTGCTGACAAACCCTTCTCCAGACCCTCCTGGAGAAAAGACAAAATCTTAGGAATCCTGACTCTACTCCAAGAGTATCCTCTGGATTCACACCAATACAGAATCATGGTCTCAATGACCGACTCTGAAAACCCACACTTAGATAAAATCAAGCGTTCAATCTCCAAGCAGTCAGCTTCAGAGAAATGAGATTTGGATGAAGAAAAGGACCCTGAAGTAGAAGGTCCTTCCTCAGAGGAAGGTAGAGACGACATTTCCACTAGATCTGCATACCAGATCCTGCGAGCCCACGCCGGCACTATGAGAATCACCAACGCCCTCTCCTGCTTGATCCGAGCAATGACAGTGAGCGAACGTCGGAAATATGTAAGCTAGACATATTCCAAGAGACCGCCAGAGCATGTATCAAGAAAGCCTGTGGATTCCTTGACCTCAAGCCATACCTCAGATACTTGGTATTCAGCAGAGAAGCCATGAGATCCAGTTCTGGCTGCCCCCAATTGAGGATTAAACTGGAAAATACTTACGGATAGAGTTCCCATTCCCCCAGATAAAAGGTCTGTCGGCTCAGAAAATCCGCCTCCCAATTGTCCACTCCTGGGATGTGGATCACAGAAAGACAACAGTTGTGAGACTCTGCCCACTGGATTATGCGGGCCACCTATGTCATGGCCAAAGAACTCTGAGTTCCCCCCTGGTGGTTGATGTACGCCACCAATGTTCTGTTGTCCGACTGGAACCTGATAAACCGGGCTAAGGCTAACTGAGGCCAGGCCAGTAGAGCATAGAAAATCGCTCTCAGTTCTAGAATGTTTATAAGGAGAACTGACTCCTCAAAAGTCCAAAGACCCTGAGTCTTCAATGACTCCCAAATTGCTCCCCAACCCAGAAGGCTGGCATCCGTGGTCATGATCACCCAGGAAGGTCTGCGAAAGCAAGCTCCCTGGGAGAGGTGTTCCTGAGACAACCACCACAGAACAGAGTCCCTTGTCGCCTGATCCAGAATTATTTGCGGGGACAGATCCGCATAGTCCCCGTTCCATTGCCTTAACATGCATAACTGCAGAGGTCTGAGATGGAGCTAAGCAAATGGAATGATGTCCATGGTAGCTACCATCAGACCAATTACCTCCATACATATATACACAGACGACCGAGGAGAAGACTGAAGGACAAGACAAGAGCCAAAGATCTTTGTTTTTCTGACCTCTGTCAGAAATATCTTCATTAGTAGGGAGTTTATTATGGTCCCTAAAAACACTACTCTTGTGGCTGGAATCAGAGAACTCTTTCCCAGATTTACCTTCCAACCGTGGGAGCCCTTTGAGAAAATTCTGGGAGCTGTGGCAAGGCCGAATGGAAAAGCCACAAACTGAAAATGATTGTCTAAGAAAGCAAACCTTAGAAACTTGTGATGATCCCGGTGAAATGGGAACATGAAGGTACCCATCCTTTAAGTCTATGGTTGACATAAACTGACCCTCTTGAACCAAAGGAAGAATGGAACGTATAGTCTCCATCTTGAAGGACTGTACTCTGAGGAACTTGTTTAAACACATTAGGTCTAAAAATGGTCTGAAATTCCCCTCTTTCTTGGGAACCATTTACAGATTTTAATAAAATCCCAGACCCTGTTCCTGCACAGGAACTGGAACTTTAATTCCCAGGGAAAAAGGATCCTTGATACAATTTAAGAACTCATCTCTTTTTATCTGGTCTACAGATAATCTTGAGAGAAGAAACCTGCCTCTGGGAGGAAACGTCTTGAAATCTATCTTGTACCCCTGAGATACAATTTTTACATCCCACAGGTCTGGGAAATCTCATATCCAAGCCTTAGCAAATTGAGAAAGCCTGCCCCCTGCTAGATCCATTCCTGGATCGGGGCCGACCCTTCATGCTCACTTGGAGTCAGCCGTAGGTTTCTTAGACTGTTTCCCCTAGTTCCAAGACTGACCAGACTTCTAGGAAGACTTGGATAGTTCCTGCTTGGAAGAGGAAGCAGAGGGTTTACCTCTAAAGTTACGAAAGGAATGAAAATTACTCTGACGCCCTTTCTGCTTATACTTCTTATCCTGAGGAAGAAAATATCCCTTTCCTCCTGTGATAGCTGAAATAATTTAATCAAACCAGGCCCAAACAAGGTCTTACCCTTGTAGGGAATAGCTAATAACTTAGCTTTAGAAGAAACATCCGCAGACAAGGATTTTAAACAAAGGGCTCTGCAAGCTAGAACCGCAAAACCAGACATTTTTGCTCCCAGTTTAATGACCTGTAAGGAAGCATTCGTAATAAAGGAATTGGCTAACTTAAGAGCCTTAATCCTGTCCTGGATCTCCTCAAGAGGAGTATCTGTCTGAATAGAATCAGACAAGGCATCAAACCAGTAAGCTTCAGCGCTCGTAACAGTAGCAATACACACCACAGGCTGCCATTGAAAAACTTGGTGAACCTACATTTTCTTTAATAATGCCTCCAATTTCTTATCCATTGGATCCTTAAAGGAACAACTATCCTCATAGTGGTCCTCTTAGCCAAAATGGAAATAGCTCCTTCCACCTTAGGAACTGTTTGCCATGGCTCTTTAATAGTCAGCTATAGGAAACATTTTCTTAAAAATAGGAGATAGAATATAAGGTCTCTCCCACTCCCGTGCAATAATCTCAGAAGCACGGTCTGGAACAGGAAATACCTCCACCGTAGAGGGAACATCAAAATACTTGTTCAGCTTACTAGACTTCTAAGGGTTAACAATGAGAGTCATCCAAGGTAGCCACAACCTCCTTAAGTAACAAGTGAGGTGTTCCAGCTTAAATCTGAAGGACACAACTTCAGCATCAGGAGAAGGAATTATACTGCCTGAATCCGAGATTTCACCCTCAGATGCACCTGCAGAATCTTCATCCTCAGACTTCTGAGAGGAAATACTTTGATTAACCACTTCAGGATCAGAAACCTTAGTTACTGTTTCTTAAATTTCCTTTTGCGTTTTCCCTGCAGCATGGGAAAAGCCGACAATGCCTCAGATACCTCAGATGATACCTGGGCAGCAATATCTTGCAAAGTAACCCCAGGCAGAGCATGAGAGGAAACGCAGGGCACTGCATGTGCAGATGAATAGGATTGGGACGCTTTAGGAGACAGCTACGGCACATCTGAAACAGGAGGATCCTGAACTGCATCCGCCTTAGCTAATGATGGCTTGGGGTCAAAAAGTCTATTTCTATAAGCTAAAGTTCTTTCAATACATGAAGAACAAAAAGGTACTGGGGGTTTCACCTGGGCAACATAAGCTACAGGTAACATCCTGCACAGCCTCTTGATCCATAATACACAAAAAAGAAGCAAACAAAAAAATCTCGGCTAGATTACGAGTTTTGCGTTAGAGGCTATGCGGTGCTAACGAGCAGTTTTCCATCACCACTCACTTACCTACAGTGCTGGTATTACGGGTTTTTACAAACCCGGCGTTAAAAGGCAAGAAGCGAGCATTGAGCAAAGTTTTGCTCATTACCGCACTCCAATACCAGCGCTGCTTAAGTCAGCGGTGAGCTGGTCGTACGTGCTCGTGCACGATTTCCCCATAGGAATCAACGGGGAGAGCCGGCTGAGAAAAAGTCTAACACCTGCAAAAAAGCAGCGTAAAACTCAGTAACGCAGCCCCATTGATTGCTGAGGGGAAACACATTTTATGTCTACACCTAACACCCTAACATGAACCTCGAGTCTAAACACCCCTAATCTTACACTTATTGACCCCTAATCTGCCGCCCCTGACATCGCCAACACCTGCATTATATTTATTAACCCCTAATCTGCCGCTCCGGACACCGCCACCACCTACATTATACTTATGAACCCCTACTCTGCTGCCCCCAACATCGCCGCCACTTACATTATATTTATTAACCCCTAATCTGCCGCCCCAATGTCGCCGCCACCTGACTACACTTATTAACCCCTAATCTGCCGCCCCCAACGTCGCTGCCACTATACTAAATGTATTAACCCCTAAACCTAAGTCTAACCCTAACCCTAACACCCCCTAACTTAAATATAAATAAAATAAATCTAAATAAAATTACTATAATTAACTACATTATTCCTATTTAAAACTAAATACTTACCTATAAAATAAACCCTAAACTAGCTACAATATAACTAATAGTTACATTGTAGCTATCTTAGGGTTTATTTTTAGTTTACAGGCAAGTTTGTATTTATTTTAACTAGGTACAATAGTTAATAAATAAAAGGGCCTTTTGCGGGGCATTGCCCCAAAGTAATCAGCTCTTATATCTGTAAAAAAAAATACAAACAACCCCCCCAACAGTAAAACCCACCACCCACACAAACAACCCCCCAAATAAAATACTATCTAAAAAAACCTAAGCGCCCCATTGCCCTGAAAAGGGCATTTGGATGGGCATTGCTCTTAAAAGGGCAGTTAGCTCTTTTACAGGCCCAAACCCTAACCTAAAAATAAAACCCACCCAATACACACTTAAAAAAAAACCTAACACTAACCCCCTGAAGATCAACTTACAGTTCTGAAGACAGGACATCCATCGTCAAGGAAGCGGCAGAAGTCTTCATCCAACCGGGCCAAAGTCCTCAACAAAGCCAGGAGAAGTCTTCATCCAAGCCAGGCGAAGTGGTCCTCCAGACGGGCAGAAGTCTTCATCCAGACGGCATCTTCTATCTTCATCTGACGCGGAGCGGGTCCATCTTCAAGTCATCCGACGCGGAGCATCCTCTTCACCCGGAGTCATCTTACTGAATGAAGGTACCTTTAAGTGACGTCATCCAAGATGGCGTCCCTTAGATTCTGATTGGCCAATCGGAATTAAGGTAGAAAAAATCCTATTGGCTGATGCAATCAGCAAATAGCATTGAACTTCAATGCTATTGGCTGATCCAATCAGTCATTTGGATGAAGAGGATACTCTGCGTCGGTTGTCTTGAAGATGGATCCGCTCCGCGTCGGATGGATGAAGATAGAAGATGCCGTCTGGATGAAGACTTCTGCCCATCTGGAGGACCACTTGGCCCTGTTGGATGAAGACTTCTGCCGCTTTCTTGAGGATGGATGTCCGGTCTTCAGAACTGTAAGTCGATCTTCAGGGGGTTAGTGTTAGGTTTTTTTAAGGGTGTATTGGGTGGGTTTTATTTTTAGGTTAGGCTTTGGGCCTGCAAAAGAGCTAACTGTCCTTTTAAGGGCAATGCCTATCCAAATGCCCTTTTCAGGGCAATGGGGAGCTTAGGTTTTTTTTAGATAGTATTTAATTTGGGGGGTTGTTTGTGTGGGTGGTGGGTTTTACTGTTGGGGGAGTTGTTTGTATTTTTTTTTTTACAGGTAAAAGAGCTGATTACTTTGGGGCAATGCCCCGCAATAGGCCCTTTTAAGAGCTATTGATAGTTTAGTTTAGGCTAGGGTTTTTTTTATTTTGGGGGGGCTTTTTTATTTTGATAGGGCTATTAGATTAGGTGTAATTAGTTTAAATATCTGTAATTTGTTTATTATTTTCTGTAATTTAGTGGGTTTTTTTTGTACTTTAGCTAATTTAATTTAATTTGTTTAATTGTATTTAATTTAGTTAATGTATTTAATTATAGTGTAGTGTTAGGTGTTATTGTAACTTAGGTTAGGTTTTATTTTACAGGTACTTTTGTATTTATTTTAGCTAGGTAGTTATTATATAGTTAATAACTATATAATAACTATTGTACCTAGTTAAAATAAATACAAACTTGCCTGTAAAATTAAATAAACCATAAGCTAGCTACAATGTAACTATTAGTTATATTGTATCTAGCTTAGGGTTTATTTTATAGGTAAGCATTTAGTTTTAAATAGGAATAATGTAGTTAATTATAGAAATTTTATTTAGATTTATTTTAATTATATTTCAATTAGGGGGTGTTAGGGTTAGGGTTAGACTTAGGTTTAGGGGTTAATACATTTAGTATAGTGGCGGCGACATTGGGGGTGGCAGATTTAGGGTTAATAAATATAGGTAGGTGGCGGTGATGTTAGGGACAGCAGATTAGGGGTTAATAATATTTAACTAATGTTTGCAAGGCGGGAGTGCGGCGGTTTAGGGGTTAATATGTTTATTATAGTGGCGATGATGTTGGGGGCGTCAGATTAGGGGTTAATAAGTGTAGGTAGGTGATGGCGACATTGGGGGCGGCAGATTAGGGGTTAATAAATATAATGTAGGTGTCAGCGATGTCGGGGGCAGCAGATTAGGGGTTCATAAATATAATGTAGGTGGCGGTGGTGTCCGGAGCGGCAGATTAGGGGTTAAAAATTGTATTATAGTGTTTGCGATGCGGGAGGGCCTCGGTTTAGGGGTTAATAGGTAGTTTATGGGTGTTAGTGTACTTTTTAGCACTTTAGTTATGAGTTTTATGTTACGCATTGTACCATAGAACTCTTAACTACTGACTTTTAAATGAGTTAGGACTCTTGACCGGGTAGGGTGTACTGCTCACTTTTTGGCCTCCCAGGACAGACTCGTAATACCGGCGCTATGGAAGTCCCATAGAAAAAAGACTTTACGAAGTTTACGTAAGTCGTTTTGCGGTAAGGCCAAAGAAGTGTGCTGTGACCCTAAACCTTCAAGACTTGTAATACCAGCGGGCATAAAAAAGAAGCATTAGGACCTCAACGCTGCTTTTTTACCTTAACGCACAACTCATAATCTCGCCGTCTATTTTTTTATTTTATCTTTTAACAAAGGATACAATACAGAACAAAAAAAGTTCATAAATAAAGGTTCCTTTTAAATTTACCAAATCAAGGAAAACATACCCAAGGCAACACTACACCTCAGCAGAATTACTGAGGTGCCCTACCTGTCCTGCAACCCACAGCAAACTGAGGAAAAAAACAATCCCGTTTAGAATTCCGAATTATCCTAGCTTTGTGAAGGAATAATCTAGATTTTATTAAAGACACAAAGACGAATATTTTGCATTACTTTCTTTTACTATTCGTGTGCAGCCTTAAAAGTACATCATTCACATAAAGAGTTAAAATAAAACAGAGAAAAAAGAGCCTACATAACTAGCCAATGAGAATGCTAGGTTGGAGACTAGGGTAAAAATGGACCAGTCAGAAGAACCATATTGACCATAAACGGACCAATGTGCACCCCATCTTCCTCTTTCTTGCTTGATGCTCATAACAAAGAATCTACCGTAGAAACAGAAAAGTCCCAACAGTCCAATTAACAAACATAGAACAAAACAGAACCAAAAAACTTGAAAAAGTTTGAGATAATTTTAACTCGAAGAGCACTCAGGAAATGAGGACAATAATCCGAAGATCCATCTTTGTTTCCATGACGTAGCAGAGGATTTGATTGTAGGGACAAATCTAGCTTTAGTTAGTGATGTTTGAGTAGTTGGTAACTAAAATAAAATATAAAACATTAGCATAACAAATAAAATTATGGGTTGGGAAGAAGACAGAAAGTAGAGGTGGGAAAATATCCGTCTCTGTGTCTTTAATAAAATCTAGATTATTCCTTCATAAAACTAGGATAATCAGGATTTTATTACAAGACCAGAGACTTCATATTTTGCAAGTTTAAAGCATTCATTGAAAAATATTTAGAGAGGCGTGTTGAATGGGTTTAAAGTAAAAATGTTTGAAAGTAGAATCAGAGGACCAGTCTGCAGCCTTCAGAATTTATTGCAAAGGAGCAGATTTTAAAAGGAGCAGTCTGGGATCAATCACAGTCACCCAGCAGACCGACCTCTAGGGTAGATAGGATTAATCTGTAGTGGAAATATAAAGAGACACAGGGGTGCCTATATGGCCTAGTACAGTTTGGTCCCAAGATATATTACTCTATTTAGGTAATATACTCACAATTGGTAAAGCATCTCCAGTGATGCAAATCAGGCAGGATGGGGTCAATACAGTCACCCAACAGACTATGACAGGGTTCCCTCAGGAGGCAAACAGCAAAGGTCCCAATGAAGGCCAAGGTTTGGTCCAAATAATGCACAGGAGCAAGTGTTTTTATAAAAAAGTAATATTTACTATATAAAAACAAGTAAAAACAAGCGACGCGTTTCTCAGCACACAGGCTGTTTCATCAGGCTTACAACATATAACTAAAACACTTGCTACTTATAGCCAAACTATGTATCAGCTTTAATTGGACACACCTGTTAGGGGGGTGGCATGAAGAAATTTCTTTTTAGATTACCCTATCAGCATTCGCTATAGTGGATGACAAGTGTAACTCACATTATAGATCATAACATTGTAGTGGATGATATATACCAACAATAGTATTTGTTTGTTTATTTAGTTTCCCCACTATGTATTCTCATATATGTTTATCCATCCAAAAAATCCTGTTAGGCACCACTGACAAGTGAACTCATATGCGTGATATAGTTGTACAAATTCCCCGTATTAATGTCTCTGCAGTATTAGAAATGCATTAGCTTACTTGAGATTAGTATTAATATATACTCGCCTTACTTGAAGTTGATATTGTTATATCGTGTGGCGATGTGTCGATAGAGAGTAAACTTTCATATTGGCATTTCCTACGGCGTTCTCTACTTGTTACTGCGCATGCGTGTGATGTCATCTGTCAGTCTCTGTCTTACAGATGCGCATGCGTGTATCCCCTAAGTATCGTAGCGATATTCTGATGCTGATCAATTTATTTAGAGGGGTTCTGATACTAAAAATATATCATGGTGTGCTGGGATAGTTGTTAGGATATACCAATATTATTTACCAACTTTCCTGTGAATAGAGTTAGGGCAAAATCCCATTACGGTTATAGATATTATCTTCCTCGTCACAGACTAACTATCTATGTTCTCAATCTGAAGATACCTTTTCCGCAACATTAGTGTAATAGTGATAACTGTGTAATGATGAATAAAATGGAGATAATTTGATAAACTCCTAATCTATGTTGTATTATCGGAACTAGTTATCAACAGAAGTTATAGATATTCATAAAGCATAAGATAATCTTTCAGTGTAGTCTTACAACCAATTTCCGTAAACTAAATATAGTGTGTCTAATATATAGATAGATTGGGATAAATGTATATAATATGTCTATCTAAAGTGTCTTATGTGTTGTTATATGTAAACTATATCAACATCAGCCCAGTCATAATAATGACATCTCCCAATAAGGACTTCTATGTTCGCGCGTGTCTATTTATATGGGAATATATATATTACATTATCATCAAACTAAATGGACAAGTGCAATATTGTAGTGATTAGGTGGGATACGCGAGTATGACTAATGTCAGAGAAACCATTATTGGCTAAATTACAGCCCCATACAGTGTATATTGTGACTATTAATGCGACAAATATTTGTATGTGGTATAATCTACATATGTACACCCTAATTATGTGTAGATAAATTCTAGATGATTTATAAGTGTATATGTGACTGTCTATATATGTGACTAATATGATGATACATAGTATAATTATTATAATAACCGTATATATATATATATGCCTTAGAGGATTGTGTTAGTGTGTGTTAGTGTGTTATATACCTAATCTAATTGATGGTATATTAATAGAAACACCATTAGTGTCAAAGGCCTATCATATCCTTTGTATGTATTTTATAAAGGAGTATGTGAAGGTGGGAGGGTATGTGTGATATTTGGAGAAGTGAGTAAAAATATATATAGACTTGCATCATTATGATAGAGATATGGATATATAATTTACATCATTTAAGATAGAGGTATAGATCTATAACCCCATTTTCGTGATGACAGACAGTGGTAAGATAATATAACTATATGCCTAACCTAAGAGCCCTCAAATCACTCATTAAACCAATATAATGAGTGCTGAAGAGGAGAGCAGAAATTGGATAAGTATAGCCAATCAGATGTCAAAAGCGGCTAAATCCACACATTCATTGAGACCGTCTGGTACCAGGGTGTGAAGTTTGTGTATCCAGTAGGTCTCCCTACGACGCAAGTTGAGAAAGGCATTATTACTGTTTCGAGATATTTGCTCAATAGGTAGTATTGACAGTGTTTTTGTGCTTCCTTTATGTGCAAAGGCACAATGTCTTGACAGACTATGTTTGAGGTAATTCCTCTTAATGTTGTAAGTGTGTTCACTCCAACGTTTCTTTATAGCACGACTAGTGCGTCCTACATATTGGGCTCCACATGAACAGTTTACTAATTAGATCACATAGGTCGACTCACAGGATAACCTCTTGCTGATTTTAAACTCTTCTCCTGTTTGATTAGAGGAGAAAGTATTGGTACCTCTTTTAATGACTCTGCACATGTTGCATTTTCTCTTCAAACATTTGTACACTCCAGTTGGGGGAACAAAATTGCCCAGGAAGGTCCTTTTTTGGCATGGTCTATGATCCGAACAAATGACCCTATCCCTTACAATTTTGCTAGGGGCCAGTCTGTTCTTCAGAGTCGGCGCTCTTCTATATACAATCCTTGGTTTAGATGGGATTAGTTTTTTAAGGTGTGGATCATCGCCAATAATGGGCCAATGTTTTAATATGATTTTTTGGATCTCACGATAGTTACTATTGTATCCAGTAATGAATAATGGTGTTTTATTGTAATTTTCAATTGTTTGTTCTTTTTTAGTCTTTTTTTGGGTCTTATCGGATGTTAAATAAGTGTTCCTGTCATCCTGTAAGGCTCTAATATATCCTTTTTGGATCAAGTCCAAAGGATATCCCTTTTCCAAAAATCTATCCTTCAAAACTAGAGATTGTTTCTTATAACTTTCGATAGTACTACAGTTGCGTCTTATTCGCCTAAACTGTCCGTAGGGCACATTTTTCTTCCAGCTGATATAGTGGTTACTGTTGAAATTTAAGAAACTATTGCAAACAACTTTTTTGAAAAAAGTTTCAGATATAATTGTCCCACTCGTAGAAAAGGATAGAGATAGGTCCAAAAATTCAATAGTGTTGGATTGAATATTGGAGGTGAATTCCAGATCAAATTCATTGATGTTAAGTGAGGAGGTAAAGATAGTGGCCTCCTCTGCAGTGCCCCTAAACAGAATCAGGAGGTCATCTATATACCGGCCATAGAACACCAGACTCGCACCCATAGTAGACCCATATATGTGGGTCTCCTCAAATTTGCCCATATATAAATTGGCAAAACTGGGTGCGAATCTGGTGCCCATGGCCGTACCTTTTACCTGGAGGTAGTAAGATCCCTGATAAAGAAAATAATTATGGTGTAATATAAAATAGATAATTTCACTGATGAATTGCTGTTTTCTCAATGGCATATAAATATCGGTTGCCAGGTAGGATTGAATAACCGACAATCCTTTGTCGTGTGGGATATTAGAATAGAGCGAGCTCACATCGCTGTTAATCCACCACAGTTCATCATCAGTTTTTTTGATGTCCAACCTATTTAATTTGTTGAGGAGATCTGTGGAATCCCTAATGAAAGAGGGTAGATTGATTACGTGTTTCTGTAAGAAAGAATCTATATAAGCTGAAAGATGGTCAGTCAGGCTGTCAATGCCTGCCACAATCGGACGACCGGGGGGAAGAGATATATTTTTGTGAATCTTAGGCAAATGGTAGTAGAATGCCACATTAGGGTTTTTAGGATAGAGATATTCCTTTTCTTTTTTGGATATAATGCCCTCATCAAATCCTTCTTTGAGTAATGAATAGAGTTGTTTCTGATAGATGGGGGTAGGGTCTTTAGCTAGTAATTTATAATAGCTATCATCTTTTAAGATCCTATCGGCCTCTAGAATATAATCTGACCTGTTTTGAAGAACAATGCCCCCTCCTTTGTCCGCCTGGCGTATTACAATGTTCTTATTTGCACTGAGTGATTCAAGGGCTTGACGTTCGCCTGGACTTAAATTATGCCTATATTTAGCTTTTTTTGTAAGTTTTTCAAAATCCTTTAATACCATCGATTGAAAAATACTGATGTGTGAATTTTTCACACGGGGAGGATTAAAATTAGATTTGGGCTTAAAGTCAGTTTGGATATATTTATCATTAAGTTGTTGCAATAGTGTGTCTGGTTCAAATGTAATGATACCATCTTTTAAATGTTTATCCATGGAGTTCAAAACAATGGGTATACAGTCAGTATTTTTCAGACGTTTCTCTGCGAAGTATTTCTGTAGTGAAAGTTTCCTAGTGAAGCTGTTTGTATCCACAAACAATTGAAACATATTAGGGCCATTAGTGGGGCTAAAGGATAGACCTCTACCCAATACTCTGATTTCATCGTCAGATAATATGTGGTCTGACAAATTGAATATTCCCTTTTTGTATTTTAATAGTTTTTCCTTTTTGGCGGTTGAGGATTTTCCTCTGTTTCCTCGTTTGTGTGGATTCTTTTTTGTCGAGGTGGCCGGGGGGACATGGACCAGTGTTCTACACGGTGGTCTGGGCCCATCTCTAAAAAAGGAGTCCTATTCTGTTCATTAGTATAAGAGGTAGTAGGATTAATGGGAGATTGGATATTATCAGAATTGAGAGGCTGAAATCTATTTGTTGATTCAAATGATCTATTCATAGGTCTAAAGTGGTTTGAAGTATCAGGGAGCCTATGATCATTAGTAGAAACTCTTTCTTGTATTGGAGGTGTTTCTTTATGTGTGTCAACAGTAGTATTACATGGTCTACCAGTGTAGTTATGATCTCTAGATCTATGAGATAAGTATCCCATGTTATCATTGGGTCTATAGTAAAAACCATCATTCTGTTTATGTGTTTTGTTGTATTGATTTGGTTTATCCCAAGATTTATCTGGATAGGAGTTATTTTGTTGGTAATGTTGGTGTTTGTTTTCGCGATAGTTGTCATGGTAAGAGTGGGTATCACTATGGGGCTGATGTTGTCTATAGTTTCCCTGTGGGTAAGATTGTTCATAATTCTTAAATTGGTTGTCAGGATAGTGATATAAATTCTCCCTTACCATGTTATGTCTTGAGTCTCTGTGTTTATGTTGTCTATTCATGTACGAATCTGGGTATCTGTCACCTTGATTCTGGGTCAGTCTAGTATTAACATCATGTCTTCTAGGAGTGAAGCTAGATGTATTTTTAATGGGATTATAGGAGTTGTTAATATTTCTCCCATTATTCCGATTATAGGTGTATATTTCCCCTTTGGCATAATCGCCCTCATCTCTTATTAATTTTTTATTTTTCCTCTTAACTATTTCACTCTGGTACTCATCAGCTCGGTCATATGCTGATTTTCTTAAACCCTCAAATTCAGTGTGGTTAACGAATTTTTCTAGATTCTGTTGTATTTTATCTATTTCTATACCGACTTCATTATACATTTGTTTTCTATGTTTAATCAATATGTCTATAAAAGTATTAGCACAAACACTGAGGGCATCTTCCCATTCCTTAAGAATAACGTTGTTGTCTTTGAAAGAGCAGTTTTTAAAAACTCTAAAACCTCTGGGTATCAATTTTTTGTTTTTATATTTTTGTAGTGTCTCAAAATCCCACCAATGCCTATGTTCAGACTTAAGTGAGTTCTCTAGTTTAGTAAATAAAGTGTACATGGAGGGATCAGATACATTCTCAGTGTGGTGTTCAGTGGTGCCCAAACTATTAGTATTAATCCTTTTATTGGATCTTTCTAGAGCAGATAACATGATTAATAAGGTCGACTACCCCTAGATGGCCAAAAAGCTTAAACACACCTAGGTGTGTTTGAAAAGGATTCTTATATAATAGGGGGCGCCCTAAATGATAACGATATATCAAACCTAGTGAGGTGTGTAGTGAACAATAGATAAATTAAATTAATAATTTAAATCAGAGGTTATACTAAATATCACACATAAATAAAAACAATAGGTAATGTTTCGATAATACCAAAAATACAAATAAAAAGTCTCTGAGGAGTAGATATAGAGGTTGGTCTTTGGGCAGCAATCTGTAGAGAACCCGGCCTGGATCCTATAGGGATGATCTACAATAAAGAAAGAGACAGATGCGCCACATGGCCCAATATTGTTTGTTCAACACAATAATTATGGTCTAGTCGTGCTAGTATAAACTCACAATTTGGAAAGCACTTCAGTTAGTGCAATAGAAGCAGTCTGGGATCAATCCCAGTCACCCAGCAGACCGACCTCTAGGGTAGATAGGATTAATCTGTAGTGGAAATATAAAGAGACACAGGGGTGCCTATATGGCCTAGTACAGTTTGGTCCCAAGATATATTACTCTATTTAGGTAATATACTCACAATTGGTAAAGCATCTCCAGTGATGCAAATCAGGCAGGATGGGGTCAATACAGTCACCCAACAGACTATGACAGGGTTCCCTCAGGAGGCAAACAGCAAAGGTCCCAATGAAGGCCAAGGTTTGGTCCAAATAATGCACAGGAGCAAGTGTTTTTATAAAAAAGTAATATTTACTATATAAAAACAAGTAAAAACAAGCGACGCGTTTCTCAGCACACAGGCTGTTTCATCAGGCTTACAACATATAACTAAAACACTTGCTACTTATAGCCAAACTATGTATCAGCTTTAATTGGACACACCTGTTAGGGGGGTGGCATGAAGAAATTTCTTTTTAGATTACCCTATCAGCATTCGCTATAGTGGATGACAAGTGTAACTCACATTATAGATCATAACATTGTAGTGGATGATATATACCAACAATAGTATTTGTTTGTTTATTTAGTTTCCCCACTATGTATTCTCATATATGTTTATCCATCCAAAAAATCCTGTTAGGCACCACTGACAAGTGAACTCATATGCGTGATATAGTTGTACAAATTCCCCGTATTAATGTCTCTGCAGTATTAGAAATGCATTAGCTTACTTGAGATTAGTATTAATATATACTCGCCTTACTTGAAGTTGATATTGTTATATCGTGTGGCGATGTGTCGATAGAGAGTAAACTTTCATATTGGCATTTCCTACGGCGTTCTCTACTTGTTACTGCGCATGCGTGTGATGTCATCTGTCAGTCTCTGTCTTACAGATGCGCATGCGTGTATCCCCTAAGTATCGTAGCGATATTCTGATGCTGATCAATTTATTTAGAGGGGTTCTGATACTAAAAATATATCATGGTGTGCTGGGATAGTTGTTAGGATATACCAATATTATTTACCAACTTTCCTGTGAATAGAGTTAGGGCAAAATCCCATTACGGTTATAGATATTATCTTCCTCGTCACAGACTAACTATCTATGTTCTCAATCTGAAGATACCTTTTCCGCAACATTAGTGTAATAGTGATAACTGTGTAATGATGAATAAAATGGAGATAATTTGATAAACTCCTAATCTATGTTGTATTATCGGAACTAGTTATCAACAGAAGTTATAGATATTCATAAAGCATAAGATAATCTTTCAGTGTAGTCTTACAACCAATTTCCGTAAACTAAATATAGTGTGTCTAATATATAGATAGATTGGGATAAATGTATATAATATGTCTATCTAAAGTGTCTTATGTGTTGTTATATGTAAACTATATCAACATCAGCCCAGTCATAATAATGACATCTCCCAATAAGGACTTCTATGTTCGCGCGTGTCTATTTATATGGGAATATATATATTACATTATCATCAAACTAAATGGACAAGTGCAATATTGTAGTGATTAGGTGGGATACGCGAGTATGACTAATGTCAGAGAAACCATTATTGGCTAAATTACAGCCCCATACAGTGTATATTGTGACTATTAATGCGACAAATATTTGTATGTGGTATAATCTACATATGTACACCCTAATTATGTGTAGATAAATTCTAGATGATTTATAAGTGTATATGTGACTGTCTATATATGTGACTAATATGATGATACATAGTATAATTATTATAATAACCGTATATATATATATATGCCTTAGAGGATTGTGTTAGTGTGTGTTAGTGTGTTATATACCTAATCTAATTGATGGTATATTAATAGAAACACCATTAGTGTCAAAGGCCTATCATATCCTTTGTATGTATTTTATAAAGGAGTATGTGAAGGTGGGAGGGTATGTGTGATATTTGGAGAAGTGAGTAAAAATATATATAGACTTGCATCATTATGATAGAGATATGGATATATAATTTACATCATTTAAGATAGAGGTATAGATCTATAACCCCATTTTCGTGATGACAGACAGTGGTAAGATAATATAACTATATGCCTAACCTAAGAGCCCTCAAATCACTCATTAAACCAATATAATGAGTGCTGAAGAGGAGAGCAGAAATTGGATAAGTATAGCCAATCAGATGTCAAAAGCGGCTAAATCCACACATTCATTGAGACCGTCTGGTACCAGGGTGTGAAGTTTGTGTATCCAGTAGGTCTCCCTACGACGCAAGTTGAGAAAGGCATTATTACTGTTTCGAGATATTTGCTCAATAGGTAGTATTGACAGCGTTTTTGTGCTTCCTTTATGTGCAAAGGCACAATGTCTTGACAGACTATGTTTGAGGTAATTCCTCTTAATGTTGTAAGTGTGTTCACTCCAACGTTTCTTTATAGCACGACTAGTGCGTCCTACATATTGGGCTCCACATGAACAGTTTACTAAATAGATCACATAGGTCGACTCACAGGATAACCTCTTGCTGATTTTAAACTCTTCTCCTGTTTGATTAGAGGAGAAAGTATTGGTACCTCTTTTAATGACTCTGCACATGTTGCATTTTCTCTTCAAACATTTGTACACTCCAGTTGGGGGAACAAAATTGCCCAGGAAGGTCCTTTTTTGGCATGGTCTATGATCCGAACAAATGACCCTATCCCTTACAATTTTGCTAGGGGCCAGTCTGTTCTTCAGAGTCGGCGCTCTTCTATATACAATCCTTGGTTTAGATGGGATTAGTTTTTTAAGGTGTGGATCATCGCCAATAATGGGCCAATGTTTTAATATGATTTTTTGGATCTCACGATAGTTACTATTGTATCCAGTAATGAATAATGGTGTTTTATTGTAATTTTCAATTGTTTGTTCTTTTTTAGTCTTTTTTTGGGTCTTATCGGATGTTAAATAAGTGTTCCTGTCATCCTGTAAGGCTCTAATATATCCTTTTTGGATCAAGTCCAAAGGATATCCCTTTTCCAAAAATCTATCCTTCAAAACTAGAGATTGTTTCTTATAACTTTCGATAGTACTACAGTTGCGTCTTATTCGCCTAAACTGTCCGTAGGGCACATTTTTCTTCCAGCTGATATAGTGGTTACTGTTGAAATTTAAGAAACTATTGCAATCAACTTTTTTGAAAAAAGTTTCAGATATAATTGTCCCACTCGTAGAAAAGGATAGAGATAGGTCCAAAAATTCAATAGTGTTGGATTGAATATTGGAGGTGAATTCCAGATCAAATTCATTGATGTTAAGTGAGGAGGTAAAGATAGTGGCCTCCTCTGCAGTGCCCCTAAACAGAATCAGGAGGTCATCTATATACCGGCCATAGAACACCAGACTCGCACCCATAGTAGACCCATATATGTGGGTCTCCTCAAATTTGCCCATATATAAATTGGCAAAACTGGGTGCGAATCTGGTGCCCATGGCCGTACCTTTTACCTGGAGGTAGTAAGATCCCTGATAAAGAAAATAATTATGGTGTAATATAAAATAGATAATTTCACTGATGAATTGCTGTTGTCTCAATGGCATATAAATATCGGTTGCCAGGTAGGATTGAATAACCGACAATCCTTTGTCGTGTGGGATATTAGAATAGAGCGAGCTCACATCGCTGGTAATCCACCACAGTTCATCATCAGTTTTTTTGATGTCCAACCTATTTAATTTGTTGAGGAGATCTGTGGAAT
Source organism: Bombina bombina (assembly GCF_027579735.1). Classification (NCBI taxonomy): domain Eukaryota; kingdom Metazoa; phylum Chordata; class Amphibia; order Anura; family Bombinatoridae; genus Bombina; species Bombina bombina. Next base: position 438,531,588 of record NC_069502.1, on the reverse strand, counting down.
CCCTAATGAAAGAGGATAGATTGATTACGTGTTTCTGTAAGAAAGAATCTATATAAGCTGAAAGATGGTCAGTCAGGCTGTCAATGCCTGCCACAATCGGACGACCGGGGGGAACTCCATGGATAAACATCTAAAAGATGGTATCATTACATTTGAACCAGACACACTATTGCAACAACTTAATGATAAATATATCCAAACTGACTTTAAGCCCAAATCTAATTTTAATCCTCCCCGTGTGAAAAATTCACACATCAGTATTTTTCAATCGATGGTATTAAAGGATTTTGAAAAACTTACAAAAAAAGCTAAATATAGGCATAATTTAAGTCCAGGCGAACGTCAAGCCCTTGAATCACTCAGTGCAAATAAGAACATTGTAATACGCCAGGCGGACAAAGGAGGGGGCATTGTTCTTCAAAACAGGTCAGATTATATTCTAGAGGCCGATAGGATCTTAAAAGATGATAGCTATTATAAATTACTAGCTAAAGACCCTACCCCCATCTATCAGAAACAACTCTATTCATTACTCAAAGAAGGATTTGATGAGGGCATTATATCCAAAAAAGAAAAGGAATATCTCTATCCTAAAAACCCTAATGTGGCATTCTACTACCATTTGCCTAAGATTCACAAAAATATATCTCTTCCCCCCGGTCGTCCGATTGTGGCAGGCATTGACAGCCTGACTGACCATCTTTCAGCTTATATAGATTCTTTCTTACAGAAACACGTAATCAATCTACCCTCTTTCATTAGGGATTCCACAGATCTCCTCAACAAATTAAATAGGTTGGACATCAAAAAAACTGATGATGAACTGTGGTGGATTACCAGCGATGTGAGCTCGCTCTATTCTAATATCCCACACGACAAAGGATTGTCGGTTATTCAATCCTACTTGGCAACCGATATTTATATGCCATTGAGACAACAGCAATTCATCAGTGAAATTATCTATTTTATATTACACCATAATTATTTTCTTTATCAGGGATCTTACTACCTCCAGGTAAAAGGTACGGCCATGGGCACCAGATTCGCACCCAGTTTTGCCAATTTATATATGGGCAAATTTGAGGAGACCCACATATATGGGTCTACTATGGGTGCGAGTCTGGTGTTCTATGGCCGGTATATAGATGACCTCCTGATTCTGTTTAGGGGCACTGCAGAGGAGGCCACTATCTTTACCTCCTCACTTAACATCAATGAATTTGATCTGGAATTCACCTCCAATATTCAATCCAACACTATTGAATTTTTGGACCTATCTCTATCCTTTTCTACGAGTGGGACAATTATATCTGAAACTTTTTTCAAAAAAGTTGATTGCAATAGTTTCTTAAATTTCAACAGTAACCACTATATCAGCTGGAAGAAAAATGTGCCCTACGGACAGTTTAGGCGAATAAGACGCAACTGTAGTACTATCGAAAGTTATAAGAAACAATCTCTAGTTTTGAAGGATAGATTTTTGGAAAAGGGATATCCTTTGGACTTGATCCAAAAAGGATATATTAGAGCCTTACAGGATGACAGGAACACTTATTTAACATCCGATAAGACCCAAAAAAAGACTAAAAAAGAACAAACAATTGAAAATTACAATAAAACACCATTATTCATTACTGGATACAATAGTAACTATCGTGAGATCCAAAAAATCATATTAAAACATTGGCCCATTATTGGCGATGATCCACACCTTAAAAAACTAATCCCATCTAAACCAAGGATTGTATATAGAAGAGCGCCGACTCTGAAGAACAGACTGGCCCCTAGCAAAATTGTAAGGGATAGGGTCATTTGTTCGGATCATAGACCATGCCAAAAAAGGACCTTCCTGGGCAATTTTGTTCCCCCAACTGGAGTGTACAAATGTTTGAAGAGAAAATGCAACATGTGCAGAGTCATTAAAAGAGGTACCAATACTTTCTCCTCTAATCAAACAGGAGAAGAGTTTAAAATCAGCAAGAGGTTATCCTGTGAGTCGACCTATGTGATCTATTTAGTAAACTGTTCATGTGGAGCCCAATATGTAGGACGCACTAGTCGTGCTATAAAGAAACGTTGGAGTGAACACACTTACAACATTAAGAGGAATTACCTCAAACATAGTCTGTCAAGACATTGTGCCTTTGCACATAAAGGAAGCACAAAAACGCTGTCAATACTACCTATTGAGCAAATATCTCGAAACAGTAATAATGCTTTTCTCAACTTGCGTCGTAGGGAGACCTACTGGATACACAAACTTCACACCCTGGTACCAGACGGTCTCAATGAATGTGTGGATTTAGCCGCTTTTGACATCTGATTGGCTATACTTATCCAATTTCTGCTCTCCTCTTCAGCACTCATTATATTGGTTTAAAGAGTGATTTGAGGGCTCTTAGGTTAGGCATATAGTTATATTATCTTACCACTGTCTGTCATCACGAAAATGGGGTTATAGATCTATACCTCTATCTTAAATGATGTAAATTATATATCCATATCTCTATCATAATGATGCAAGTCTATATATATTTTTACTCACTTCTCCAAATATCACACATACCCTCCCACCTTCACATACTCCTTTATAAAATACATACAAAGGATATGATAGGCCTTTGACACTAATGGTGTTTCTATTAATATACCATCAATTAGATTAGGTATATAACACACTAACACACACTAACACAATCCTCTAAGGCATATATATATATATATATATATATACGGTTATTATAATAATTATACTATGTATCATCATATTAGTCACATATATAGACAGTCACATATACACTTATAAATCATCTAGAATTTATCTACACATAATTAGGGTGTACATATGTAGATTATACCACATACAAATATTTGTCGCATTAATAGTCACAATATACACTGTATGGGGCTGTAATTTAGCCAATAATGGTTTCTCTTACATTAGTCATACTCGCGTATCCCACCTAATCACTACAATATTGCACTTGTCCATTTAGTTTGATGATAATGTAATATATATATTCCCATATAAATAGACACGCGCGAACATAGAAGTCCTTATTGGGAGATGTCATTATTATGACTGGGCTGATGTTGATATAGTTTACATATAACAACACATAAGACACTTTAGATAGACATATTATATACATTTATCCCAATCTATCTATATATTAGACACACTATATTTAGTTTACGGAAATTGGTTGTAAGACTACACTGAAAGATTATCTTATGCTTTATGAATATCTATAACTTCTGTTGATAACTAGTTCCGATAATACAACATAGATTAGGAGTTTATCAAATTATCTCCATTTTATTCATCATTACACAGTTATCACTATTACACTAATGTTGCGGAAAAGGTATCTTCAGATTGAGAACATAGATAGTTAGTCTGTGACGAGGAAGATAATATCTATAACCGTAATGGGATTTTGCCCTAACTCTATTCACAGGAAAGTTGGTAAATAATATTGGTATATCCTAACAACTATCCCAGCACACCATGATATATTTTTAGTATCAGAACCCCTCTAAATAAATTGATCAGCATCAGAATATCGCTACGATACTTATGGGATACACGCATGCGCATCTGTAAGACAGAGACTGACAGATGACATCACACGCATGCGCAGTAACAAGTAGAGAACGCCGTAGGAAATGCCAATATGAAAGTTTACTCTCTATCGACACATCGCCACACGATATAACAATATCAACTTCAAGTAAGGCGAGTATATATTAATACTAATCTCAAGTAAGCTAATGCATTTCTAATACTGCAGAGACATTAATACGGGGAATTTGTACAACTATATCACGCATATGAGTTCACTTGTCAGTGGTGCCTAACAGGATTTTTTGGATGGATAAACATATATGAGAATACATAGTGGGGAAACTAAATAAACAAACAAATACTATTGTTGGTATATATCATCCACTACAATGTTATGATCTATAATGTGAGTTACACTTGTCATCCACTATAGCGAATGCTGATAGGGTAATCTAAAAAGAAATTTCTTCATGCCACCCCCCTAACAGGTGTGTCCAATTAAAGCTGATACATAGTTTGGCTATAAGTAGCAAGTGTTTTAGTTATATGTTGTAAGCCTGATGAAACAGCCTGTGTGCTGAGAAACGCGTCGCTTGTTTTTACTTGTTTTTATATAGTAAATATTACTTTTTATATAAAAACACTTGCTCCTGTGCATTATTTGGACCAAACCTTGGCCTTCATTGGGACCTTTGCTGTTTGCCTCCTGAGGGAACCCTGTCATAGTCTGTTGGGTGACTGTATTGACCCCATCCTGCCTGATTTGCATCACTGGAGATGCTTTACCAATTGTGAGTATATTACCTAAATAGAGTAATATATCTTGGGACCAAACTGTACTAGGCCATATAGGCACCCCTGTGTCTCTTTATATTTCCACTACAGATTAATCCTATCTACCCTAGAGGTCGGTCTGCTGGGTGACTGTGATTGATCCCAGACTGCTTCTATTGCACTAACTGAAGTGCTTTCCAAATTGTGAGTTTATACTAGCACGACTAGACCATAATTATTGTGTTGAACAAACAATATTGGGCCATGTGGCGCATCTGTCTCTTTCTTTATTGTAGATCATCCCTATAGGATCCAGGCCGGGTTCTCTACAGATTGCTGCCCAAAGACCACCCTCTATATCTACTCCTCAGAGACTTTTTATTTGTATTTTTGGTATTATCGAAACATTACCTATTGTTTTTATTTATGTGTGATATTTAGTATAACCTCTGATTTAAATTATTAATTTAATTTATCTATTGTTCACTACACACCTCACTAGGTTTGATATATCGTTATCATTTAGGGCGCCCCCTATTATATAAGAAAGATTTTAAAAGGGCTTTTGAAGCGGCTGATCATCTAACTGAATGAGCTGTGAATGAAAGATCAATTCCAGCCTCAGACATAACCCATTTAATCCACCTCGCAATAGAAGAAGGAGAGACAGGAGCATGAGGAGGAAAAAAGGACATCAAGAGTTGATTGTTCGTAGAATCTCTAAAGGATGAAGTTTTAGACTCATAAACTTTAAGACAGGACACAACACAGAGAGAAGGTTCAGCTGGAAAATAGGGATAAAAGATAGAAGATGATAAAGTTTTAGTTCTATGAGAAATTAGAAAAGTGACACCTTCAGAAGAAAAAGATTTAGAATTGAAATCAAGAGCCCAAACGTCAGAAACCCTGCAAAAGGAGATAAGACGAAGAAGGGTAGCCAATTTAGCTGAAATCTGTTTTAAGGATAGAGAGTATTTAGATTGCCACAATTTAAAGTGGGAAAAAATTAAATCTACATCCCAAAAGGAATTATGTTTAGGAGTAGAAGGCCTTTTAAACGTAATAGTTTTGAGAAGACGACAAACTAAAGGATCCTTCCCAACAGGCAGGTTATTAATAAATACACATAGAGAGACGCACACTCACAAGAACGAACAACTGGCTCAATACTATTGTTAGCCTGTTCTATGACGATTTACCAGGCAATTCCTCTCTGAACAAGGAACACAGCAACCCCAGACGATCGTTTCAGCCTTCATTGGGCCTCGTCAGTGAGGTGTAGCCATATTCCTCTAAGCACACTGAGCAAGGAGTCCACGTCTGGTTTCCCCTTTTTCCCATAGGGAGACTAAATACACATAGAGAGACGCACACTCACAGGAACGAACAACTGGCTCAATACTATTGTTAGCCTGTTCTATGGCGATTTACCACCTGGGTGCAGCTTCTTTTAGCCCAGTAATGCTTTTCACAGAGAAGAACTTTCCTGTAGTATATCAGTCTGATCCCGCCTATTACGGTCAGTCCAGCACCAAAATACCAGGCAATTCCTCTCTGAACAAGGAACACAGCAACCCCAGATGATCGTTTCAGCCTTCATTGGGCCTCGTCAGTGAGGTGTAGCCATATTCCTCTAAGCAGACTGAGCAAGGAGTCCACGTCTGGTTTCCCCTTATTCCCATAGAGAGACTAAATACACATAGATAGACGCACACTCACAGGAACGAACAACTGGCTCAATACCATTGTTAGCCTGTTCTATGGTGATTTACCACCTGGGTGCAGCTTCTTTTAGCCCAGTAATGCTTTTCACAGAGAAGAACTTTCCTGTAGTATATCAGTCTGATCCCGCCTATTACGGTCAGTCCAGCGCGGAAATACCAGGCAATCCTCTCTGAACAAGGAATACAGCAACCCCAGATGATTGTTTCAGCCTTTATTGGGCCTCATCAGTGAGGTGTAGCCATATTCCTCTAAGCACACTGAGCAAGGAGTCCACGTTTGGTTTCCCCTTTTATTTTATGGTTATGATTTAGGTTAGTAATAAAGTCATGTCTAGCAGAAATAGCAAATCTAGATAGATTAATAGTCTGATAAGCTAGACCAAGGTCAAAGAGATGAGAAAGATAATTAAGAATTTGAGTTAAAGGGGCTGAAAAGGGATCCAGACTCGTAGGCATGTACCAGCTAGACTATCTGGTCAATGCGGAAAGGTAAGATTTGTGGGTTCCAGGAGCCCATGATTCCCACATGAGAGCTTTAGCTGAGTCTGAAAGTTCATGGAGATTTCTGAGTTCCCTGTAATCGACCAAATTATCATCCTGAGGGATTGGTTGAGAATGAGGTTGTGCGGATTGCCTTTGGGGTCTAGGAGGAGGTCTGGAAGAACAGGAAGGAGGAGAGGAGGTCTGAAGGACATTTCAAGAAGAGAAGGATACCAAGCTTGAGTTGGCCAAAGGGGAGTTATTAGAGATAGAGATAGAAGATTCCTGTGGACCACAGAAATCGTCCGAGCTATCAGAGAAAAAGGAGGGAGAGCATAAGCTCCTTCATTCGGCCAGGGTTGAAGAAAGGCATCTATTGCCAATGCATCTGGATCTGGGCGCCAACTGAAGTAAAGAGGGAGTTGGCGATTGAGACGAGAAGCAAAAATGTCTAAAGAAAAAGGACCAAGAAGAGATTGAATTGAAAGGAAAATTCTCCTGTGAATTCTCCAATCGCTGGAGTCCCTGAGAAAATGAGAACCCCAGTCTGCAGCTGAGTTGGAAAGACCTGGAATATATTTTGCCTTGATAGAGATATTCCTGTCTAGACAAAGATGAATAAAATCCTTGGTTATATTGGACAGACTCCTCGATTTTGTGCCACCCAATCGATTGAGATATCTGACTGCCAAGATATTGTCCATCCGGAGAAGAATGGAAGCAGGAGCTAGAGATTTTACAAAGTTTTTTACCCCAAAGGATCCGGCCAAAAGTTCCAAACAGTTTATATGCAAATCCTTTTCTTCTGCGGACCACTTCCCTCCGGTAATGGACGGACCGCAACGAGCTCCCCAACCTGATAGACTTGCATCAGACTCTAAAATTAAGTCTGGAGTCTTCCCAAAAATAGCTCTCCCATTCCAAGCTTCCATGTGAGAAAGCCACCATGAAAGTTTCTCCTTGGTTTCCAAAGATAACGGAATGATATGAGAGTATGAAAAACCTTTATGAAGATAAGAGATTTTTAATCTTTGGAGTTCGCGATAATGAAGAGGGGCAGGAAAGATAGCCTGAATAGAGGATGAAAGTAACCCAACTATTCTGGCTATCTGTCTGACTGAGACAAATTGGTTAGAGTTTCGGAAATTTCTTTCTTGATATTCTTTATCTTGGTTAAAGGCAAACTTAAAGTGGCTTTCGATGTATCTATTAGGAATCAGAGAAAAACTAGAGATTTTGAAGGAATCAGAAATTATTTCTCTTTGTTTATAAGAAAACCCAAATTTTCCAAGAGATTTATAGTCATGTTTAATTGAGATTGGAGAGAGAGAAAATTCTGATTCATCAGAAGAATGTCGTCCAAATAAATAATACATAAATAATAATTCTCAGAAAAGAGACTACGGGTTTGAGAAGTTTTGTAAATATCCATGGGGCAGAGGACAGGCCAAAAGGGAGACAAGTTAAATTACAAATGTTGTCTTCCCAGGAAAAAGTTAGATATTTCCAATGTTCCGGAGCTATAGGAAAAGTGAGATAAGCATCTGAAAGATCTAACCTGACAACAAGCCAGTCGTTGTCTAAAAGACAGTTTCTTAGAAGATGAATACCTTCCAGTTTGAAGTGATTGTAAACAACATAAGAATTTAGGGATCTCAAATCTATAACAGGTCTGAACTGGCCAGATGAGGATCTAAATTGTGAGAAATAGCTTCTTTTAGATACAAATTTTCTATTTCTTTTTGAACCAGAACTCTGTCTTTTTGAGAGAAATGGATAGGATTTGGAAGTGAAATTTGAACAGGAGGAGATATGAAATCTATTCGGACTCCCTGAACTGTTTGCAAAATCCAAGGATCTAAAGTTATTAGGTTCCAGTTGTGAGCAAACAGGGCTATTCTTCCTCCAACTTTTAGTGGGAAAGAAGGAGAAGGAGGAACATAGGACATTTTACCTGCAGGAGGGCATGATTGTGTTCTGATGCATTGTCCTCTTTGATACCATGGTCTGGCATGTGACGGGGAAAAGCTGTATGAGGTGTTGGCTTCATTAACATATCTGGGAGAATGGAATTGAGGAGTATAGTTTTGTTGAATGTGAGGTCTGGATAAATGTGAGGTACGGGAGGGAAAGCAACCTCTTCCTTTAACGGCCCTGTCAGAGAAATTCTGAGAGTAAATAATTTTTCTCATGGATGTTTTGACTTTATTAAGAGTTGAGAAAGTGTTTGCATATAGGTTCAAGTCTTTCAAAAAGGCATCCCCAAAAAGTAAGCCATCTTTGTCAGAATGTAATTCATTTATTGGTGTTTCCAACAAAGGATAAAATACGTTGGACCCATTCTCTAACAAGAGATGGATCCATAGAGAATTCCTTTAAAACTGCTTCTACAGATAATTCCAAAAGTTTAGTAATTGTGCCAATATTATCAAGAAGTTTATCTTAACAATTTATCCAGGCTTTATCTAAACCTTTCTTTATTTTATACCCAGGAGATCCAATAAACTTAAGAATTTTTGGATCAATGTCAGGGGTAACGTTACTGTTTTTGGGGAGTAATGGCCTAGGGCATTCAGCCCTCATATTATTTCTAGACCTTTTCTTAAGGGTTTTCTTAAATAGGAAATCCACAAAAAGTTGCAATTTCCATGGGGGGAAACCACTCAGACCGAGGGTGATGCAAAGTATCTGCATTAAAGCGAGGATTACCTAAGGCATCTGCAAAATTACCTTCATCCTCATCCATAAGTTTTGATATTTTAGAATGTTTCTTACATTTTTTGCATTTTGGTTGAGAATCAGAGGAGGAATCTGATTCATAATTATTAGAAGTAGAATTATCTGAGTCCTCAGAGAAATTGTCAGAATTAAAAGAGGTAGAGTAATCTGAAACCTCTTCTTTAGAAATAACTCTTGGTTTTTGTTTTAAAACTCCCTTTTTATGCCCCTTGGGAGTAAGAGGTCGTTTTGCGGATGTTTTACTTCCTTTGCCGCAAGGAATATTGGTTTCTGAAAACAAATGTTTTGATTTAGAAACAAGTTTTTTACTTGCTTTCACAGCGCTAGAAGGTGCTTTTCTTTTAATTGCTTTTTTAGCAGAGGATTTTGCCATTAAAGATATCATGTGGAACATTAATTTGCCTAAAGAGTTATCAATCATTTTCTGAACAGATTGTTCAGTCAGGGGGTTATTAGCAGAATTATCTGTGACATTTTACAAAAAAAAAAAAATATATATATAAAAAAAATATATATATATACAGGTGACCCTCGGTTTATAATGGTTCAATTTCCACCGTTTCAGAATAACAACCTTTTTTTCCAGTCATGTGACTGCTATTGAAAAGCATTGAGAAGCAGTGCATTGATTAAAATAACCAGTAGGTGGAGCTGTCCGCTTGTGTTGCAGCAAAGATATGCAAGTCAAGCAAATTAATCAGTTTAACCAGACCTGAGCTATCGAGCAGCTTGCAAAGGAACAAGATCTTCCTGTCTATAAATCAGTCCAGATTGGAATGCATAGAAAAAAACGGTTTGCAGAAAAATGCAAGTAAAGTCTGTGTTGTGTGATTATTTTATTAGGTTTATAATGCTGTTTAGCAAATGTTTTTGTTCATTTAACTTAGTTTAATTATATATTCTGTGTTGTGTGATTATTTTATTAGGTTTATAATGCTGTTTAGCATTTAAAGACTTCATTTCAAAGCTTTAAAAATAATGTATTAGGTGTTACTTATGCCAATTTTGAGAGGGGCCTGGAACCTAACTCCCTCGCTTCCCATTGACTTACATTATAAACTGGGTTTCAATTTACAACGGTTTCAATTTACAACCATTCCTTCTGGAACCTAACCCCGGCGTAAATCGAGGGCTACCTGTATATATATATATATATATATATATATATATATATATATATATATATATATATATATAAATATATATATATATATATATATATATACTAAAATAAAGTGAAAGACTTGAAGGGCAAAATATACTTAAACAACAATAAAATATTGAAACAATAAAATAACAGATACAAATTAAATGTAATTTATACAGTAAATTTCTCTGACAGAACAAAGTGTGTTAAACAGTGTGTAAAGATAACCACCGGAGGGCAGAAAATACCTGCAATAAAAAGAAGAAACAAAATCAATGGCTGTGAAACAATTTTTATACGTGAATAACAGAAGAACTAAAAAGTAACCAAAATGATTACTTCACACGATGAAGGAGGAGGCGCCGAAAGTCACTGAGGCTTTCTGAGGTGAATAAGAGGGCGGGCTGTGACGTTACAAACGAACGCCCACAAAATGGCGGCAGTCATCGTAACCAGAAAGGAAAATGGAGCCGCAAAGATGCCAGGCGAGTAGGAGGGAAAACGGAGTGGTATAATAAACAAAAACTGCTGAACGGAAGAAAAAAGCACTGGGGATTGTCTAAAAGAGGTAACCACCGAAATGAAAAAACGAAATGAGGGGGAAAAAACAAAAATAAGAGAGAGAAAAATTAACAGTAATGTATATAAAAAGGAGAACAGGAAAAAATAAGAGACAATAATTAGATAATAATGAGATAATAATGATGAATACAATAAATCAAATAACAATGCATTTTAATATAATTATATCACAGAGAACAAAATGCACACTTATTTTGTTGCTGAGCAGCAAAAGAAAGAGGAAGATGGGGTGCACATTGGTCCATTTATGGTCAATATGGTTCTTCTGATTGGTCCATTTTTACCCTAGTCTCCAACCTAGCATTATCATTAGCTAGTTATGTAGGCTTTTTTTTCTCTGTTTTATTTTAACTCTTTATGTGAATGATGTCTCTGGTCTTGTAATAAAATCCAGATTCCAGAGAAGCAAAAACAGCAAGAAGCCTTCTAAACAGCAGAGCTATCTGAAATATGTGCACCTCACTCTTACAGGAAGTAAAGAAAAGTGCCAAAAAAGCTCTGACATCAAAGAATTAGAACCTCCCTAAAAGTAGCAGGCCTACAGCTGACAAAAAAGCAATTTAAAAAAAAAAAAAAAACTATTTTCTTGAAAACAGGCTTAAAAACAAACATTTAAACCCCCAATAAAAGTACATAATCCATTACTAAGAACGGATCCTCACTGAGCCATCAATAAAATAAATAACTCCTCACACTAACAGTGCCTGCAAAAACTGCCATAAAAACCTGCACCCTGACAGGAATAATAAAAAACGTCCCCTTCAGCGTTTCAGCTGAATAAGTGCCAAATTTTTCCCTGTTTACATAGAAAAATAAAACTGGCACTTACCTTAATATTTATCTGTCCGGCAGTAGGACAGCTCACCTGGTTTGAGAGGATGCCATCCCTCACATGGACCTGTGGAAATACAAAAAGACTGAGTAAACTTACTCAGGTTATCTAAATAGAGCAGCAAAATGTTTTGGGAAAACGCAGTGAGGATTGTACCCCACATGTTCCCAATTGCTCAAAAACCACCACTGCCCTACTGAAGAGACTGACATGGGATAAGGCTAGACCCTTTAGAAAGATCAGAGCAAACCTACTCTGTTTTTAAAATAAAAAAAATCTTGATTGTAGCTCAGACACCAAAACTTCACCTCCACCTGCACCACAGGCAAAGAGAATGACTGGGGATTATGGGTAATTGAAGTGACATATAAAGCAGCTTTGCTGTAGTGCTCTTTGCCTCCTCCTGCTGGCCAGGAGTGATATTCCCACTAGTAATTGATTCCGTGGACTCACCATATCTTAGGAAAGAAAGAAAGTTTATTTTTACAGAACAATCACCAGGAACAAAAGTAGCAGCACTCCATTGTGGTGTTAGATACAGGCTGAGAGATCACACTGGCTCATTGGTACCACACAACAACAAATTACAGAGCATCGCACAGTGCTCAGTTTAAAATGGATTGTATTTTTTATTAGTGTTTTCATTAAACTTTTATACTACAGAGTTGTGAGGCTATTCTAGATTCCTGTAATCAAACTGAAGGGTAGGCTGAGATCTGAATAACGGTGTGGTGCAGTGGAACTTGAAGCATCTGTGAGGGGGAGATAGATCTAGCATGCTGCTGCGGGTATTAGTAAGCTAAGTCACTGTGATATCTCAGCCTGCTTCTAACATCACAAAGCAGCCCTAGTCGCACACACTAGCTGTGTCACTATAACTGTTTACTGGATAAGTGGTAGTATAGCCGGACCAGCAGTGCTCTGCGGGTTTAAACATTTAGAGCATGTCATTTTTTTCAACTATAATGGCCCTTTAAAGGGACATTAAATCCAGCATGTTTATTTCATGATTCAGATAGAGCATACATTTGTAAACAACTTTCCAATGTACTTCTGTTATCAAATTAGCTTCATTCTCTTGGTATCCTTTGTTGAAAATAATACCTATTAGGCTCAGGAGCAGCAATACACTACTGGTAACTAGCCGCTGATTGGTGGCTGCACATATATGACGCTTGTCATTGGTTCACCCAATGTATACTGCTAACTCTTATTTGTGCATTACTGCTTCTTCAACAAAGAATATCAAAAAAATGAAGAAAATTTGCTAATGTAAGTAAATTGGAAAGTTGTTTAAAATTGTATGGTCTATCTGAAATAAAAAATTTGGGTTTCATATCCCTTTAAAGTGCTTATTTCTTTCTATATTAAAATTATTATTTTTCACTTATTTGGAGTGTGACTATCCACCTCACAAAAATATTCAGCACCCTAGGTGTCAAATCAGTAGAGTTTGAAATACAAATGCATCAAGTTTAAACTTGACAAATATTATTTGACCCCTGTTTTTTATATAAAACAAACAAACTGCCAAAGGCACGTATAGCATAAAACACCAGTCAATGTAACACAGGCCTTACCCTATTTAAAGCTATTGATGGTACTGGCAGTCACTACCTCCTTAGGCAAATAGTTCACTGATTGCTCATACAGTAAAAGAAGCAACTTTCCATAGGTGATGTGCAGAAGCGAACCAAGTTTTTTCACACATCTCTAAGGTGGCGGTATCTGGTAGATTAATAGAACTAAATCAGAAAAAATACAGAGATGGTATCTCGTCCACTAGAATTAAAAAAAATATTTTAAAACTGCGGTGATAAGTGCTGGAGATGCGGACATTCCCATGGACATGTCACATATATATTCTGCAGTGTGCTGTTATTCGAAATATGTGGGAAAATGTAGCTGATGAGACACCAAAGATGCTTGAAATTCTTCTACCAGTTGACCCCTGTTTATGGTTAATTAATAGGGCTCCTAGCAAGCTCCTTTCCCATAAAAGTAAGTCGTTTTTTTAGTACGAGCAACAGTATGAAATTCCTTATGGCAAAATATTGTAAAAAAAAAATATATATACAGACAGTTGTGCAATGGTTATACAAATTTCATCATCCTATTTTATAAAAGGCCAAGTATGTTTGTCTGATGCAGTCATGCGCAGTAGAGACTGCGCAAGGACAAACATGCCTGCCCATAAGGAAGGATCAGTCAGTGAGGATCAGGGGGGGGGGCGCGAGGGGAGGGGACGAGAGCAGGGGGCGCGAGGGGGGGCACGGGGGCTAGACCGCTGTACTACAGAGAAAAAAAAAAGTTGAGAGTGGCAGGGAAGGGAAAGTAGGAAGGGAGAGGGGATCCAAGTGGATGGGGATTTTGGCCCATAGACACGGCGTTTAGGACTAGTATTATTATCTATACTATAATTGCTTTTGTAATGTTCGTCGCCATCAGCAGTTGCACACACATCCTCAAAGGAATGTTGGCTGCGTGCGCAGCCAAAAGAATTCACCAGGTGAATTCCGAAAATGGCAGTGTGGTGAAAGAATCCACCGCAGGTGGATGGGGATTCTTTCACCACCCTGCCATTTTCGGAATCCACCGGGATGCAGCAAAGGCAAACAGAGCATTACAAAAAAAAAAAAAAAAAAATGCCCGCAATAAGTATGAAAAAACACCTAACCGCATGCAATAAGTATTAAAAAAAAAATTACCGCCCGCAATAAGTATTAAAAAAAAAACCCTAAGCGCCGCAATAAGTGTTTAAAAAAAAAACTAACTGCCCGTACGAAGTAAAGTATTAAGAAAAAAATAAACTAACCGCCCGCATGAAGTATTAAAGGGACATAATACTCATATGCTAAATCACTTGAAACTGATGCAGTATAACTGTAAAAAGCTGACAGGAAAATATCACCTGAGCATCTCTATATAAAAAAGGAAGATATTTTACCTCACAATCTCCTCAGCTCAGCAGAGTAAGTTCTGTGTAAAAAGTTATACTCAGCTTCTCCCAGCTGCAGGTAAAAATAAAAAAAAATGAAGAAATGAACAGCAGCCAATCAGCATCAGCAGTGCTGAGGTCATGAACTCTTACTGTGATCTCATGAGATTTGACTTAACTCTCATGAGATTTCATAGTAAGCTTCCTTTACCTGATTGGTGAAATAATATGAGAGTTCACGAGGCTCATCCTTTCAGCTGTCCTAGGACACACACACTAAAATGCTGCTTAGAAATCCTTTACAATGGGAGGTGGCTACTGAGGAACTTTTGAGGTAAAAAATCTTTCTTTTTTACATAGAGATGTTCAGGAGATATTTTCTAGTCATTTTTTTACAGCTATGCTGCATCACTTTCAAGTGTTTAAACATTTGGGTATTATGGCCCTTTAAGTAAAAAAACAACAACTACCTAATAAAATTATTAATCCCAAAATCCGCAAACTCCAACATCGCAAACTACCTAATACATCTATTAACCCCTAAACCGCCAACCCCCCACAACGCATTAAACCTAATTTACCAACTAACTCCTATACCACCAACCCCCACAATGTAAAAAACTAATTTAATGACTATGCCCCCTAGCATAACCTAACACCCCCTAAAGTAACCCCTTAATATACAATAAAAATTAAACTACATTACAATAAAAAATACAAATAAAATTACAGATTAGATTATCTAATTACAAAAAAATAAAAAAGGCTAACATTACAAAAAATAAAAAATAATAAAAAATAATCCAAATAAAAAAATTAAATCTAGTCCCTATGAAAATTAAAAAGTCCCCCCCCAAATAAAAACACCCCTTAATCTAATGCTAAACTACCAATAGCTCTTAAAAGGGCTTCTTGTAGGGCATTGCCCTAAGTTAAACAGCTCTTTTACAATAAAAATAAACAAAGTCCCCCCTAACAGTAAAAACCCCCACCCACCAAACCCCCCCAAAATAAAATAAACCTAACATTTATAAACCTTATCTACCCATTGCCCTGAAAAAGGCATTTGTATGGGCATTGACCTTAAAAGGGCATTCAGCTCTTTTTCAAAGTCCCCCCAAAAAACCTAAGTTATAAAATATATATACATTTTTTTTTAATAAAACCTAACACTAAATCCCAAAATTGGTACTCACAGTTTCAGAAGTCCGGCGGAGAAGGTCTTCTTCCAGGCAGGTCCATCATCTTCATCCACAGCGAAGGTGGTACGGAGCGGAGGTCGGGAACGGTCTTCCCAGAAGTGGCGATCCTCTGGGGCAGTCATCGGTGGCGCTCCTCCTTGGCGGCAGTCCTCAGTGAAGGCGTAGAGGTTCCTCTTCATGTGATTGTCCACCACACACTGAAGAAAGAATTCAAGGTACCCCATATTTATTGGGGTACCTTGAATTCCTATTGGCTGAAATTTTCAAAAACAGCCAGTAGGATGAGAGCTACTGAAATCTTATAGGCTGATTTGAACAGCCAATAGGATTTCAGTAGTTCTAATCCTATTGGCTGTTTTGAAAAATTCAGCCAATAGGAATGCAAGGTACCCCAAATTGATTGCGGTACCTTGCATTCAATATTCAGTATACCACAGACATCGGATGAAGAGGAGCCTCCATGTCACCGAGGACCGCCGCTGTCGAGGAACGCCACCACCACCGAGAATCGCCACATCTGGGAAGACCGCTCCGGACCGCCTTTGCTGTGGATGAAGATGATGGACCCGCCTGGAAAAAGACCTTCTCCGCCGGACTTCTGAAACCGTGAGTACCTATTTGGGGCTTTAGTGTTAGTTTTTTTTAAAAATCTTTTGGGGGTTTTGTTTTTTTAGACTAGGGTTTTTTTGGGGCAAATCTCAAAAGAGCTGAATGCCCTTTTAAAGGCAGTGAAAAAGAGCTGAAGGCCCTTTTAAGGGCAATTTTCATACAAATGCCCTTTACAGGGCAATGGGTAGATTAGGTTTATTAGTTTTAGGTTTTTTTATTTTGGGGGGTTTTTACTGTTAGGGGGGACTTAGTTTATTTTTAATGTAAAAGAGCTGTTAAACTTAGGGCAATACCCTACAAAAAAAGCCATTTTAAGGGCTATTTGTAGTTTAACATTAGATTAGGGGGGCTTTTTTTATTTTCCTAGGGATTAGTTTTAATTTTTTTATTTTGGATAATGTGATTATTTTTTTCTGGCGGGTCAAATCTCAAAAGAGCTGAATGCCCTTTTAAAGGCAGTGAAAAAGAGCTGAAGGCCCTTTTAAGGGCAATTTTCATACAAATGCCCTTTACAGGGCAATGGGTAGATTAGGTTTATTAGTTTTAGGTTTTTTTATTTTGGGGGGTTTTTACTGTTAGGGGGGACTTAGTTTATTTTTAATGTAAAAGAGCTGTTAAACTTAGGGCAATACCCTACAAAAAAAGCCATTTTAAGGGCTATTTGTAGTTTAACATTAGATTAGGGGGGCTTTATTTTGGGGGGCTTTTTTTATTTTCCTAGGGATTAGTTTTAATTTTTTTATTTTGGATAATGTGATTATTTTTTTCTGTATTTCTATTTTTTATTTTTTTGTAGCTTGGGGGGTTGTATTTAAAACTCATAGACTTCCCTCTGGGCAGGCGTATCAACTAGTAATAAGCATAAAAAATAACCTGCTTTTATTCAAATGAGAGTCATTTGGGATACATATATTCAGGGACAAAACTACAGGGGGTGCAGAGGTCCCAACTGCGACTGGGACCCTGAGGGTGGGGGCCCAGCTTAAAAAAAAAAAATTTAAACCCACCCCCAATAAAAAAAAACGTTGACCTGCCACTGCCTGCACTGATATCATGTGAGTGTGACATGATGCCTCACTAGTGTCTCTGACTACTGGGGTTAGTGTTTCTGTTTTACCCATTGGTGTGTGTGTGTATGTGTGTATGTATGTACAGTATGTATGTGACTGTGTGTGTATTTATGCATGTGTGTGTGCATGTGTGTATGTTTGTGGAACCAGCATGGCTGGCGGGTGTAAACAGTGTCACTATACAGTACCACTATATACAGTACGGGGGGCTGGACCATGTCACAGACTTCTGTGGTCACTCTATAAAGTACTGGGGTGGGTAGGGTCAGGCCAGCCATCTCACCGGCAGATTACAGTGTCACTAACTCACTATATACAGTACTGGTAGGTTAAACAGTGTCACTATATACAGTAATAGGGGGTCAGACCATCTCACAGACTGTGGGCATAGGGTACCTCCTTTTGCAGACATGTAATCTGATTCACATTTTTTTCTGTGTTAAATAAAAAAAAAAAAAAAGATATGTATCAAATTCACCTTTTTTTTGTGTATGTAGGGGTTAGATACTGAAGTTATAAACGCCAATAAATTAAAGGGATACTAAATCCAATTTTGTTGTTGTTTCATCATTCAGATAAGAGCAGCAATTTTAAGGAACTTTCAAAATTACTCCTATTATTATTTTTTCTTCTTTCTCTTGCTATCTTTATTTCAAAAGCAGGAATGTAAAGCTTAGGAGCCGGAACATTTTTGGTTCAGAACCTGGGTTACACTTGCTTATTGGTTGGCTGAATGAAGTCACCAATAAGTAAGCGCTATCCAGGGTGCTGAACCTAAAATGGGCCGGCTCCTAAGCTTTAAATTCTTGCTTTTTAAATAAAGATAACAAGAGAAAGAAGAAAAAATAATAATAGGAGTAATTTTGAAAGTTGCTCTATCTGAAAAAATGAACCCAAACAATCATGTGCTAATCATCACTTAAAGGGACAGTCTACACCTGAATTTTTATTGTTTAAAAAGATCACCAATTTTGCTTTGTTCTCTTGGTATTCTTAGTTGAAAGCTAAATCTAGGAGGTTTATATGCTAATTTCTAAGCCCTTGAAGGCCGCCTCTTAGCTCAGGGCATTATCACAGTTTTTCACCACAAGAGGGTGTTACTTCATGTGTTTCATATAGATAACACTGTGCTCATGAATGTGGAGTTCCTAGGAGCCAGGCTCTGATTGGTTAAATTGCAAGTCTGTCAAAAGAACTGAAATAAGGGGTAGTTTGCAGAGGCTTAGATACAAGATAATCACAGAGGTAAAAAGTATATTAATATAACTGTGTTGGTTATGCAAAACTAGGGAATGGGTAATAAAGGGATTATCTATCTTTTAAAACAATAAATATTCTGGTGTAGACTATCCCTTTAATTTGTATCTAAGCATCTTCTGACAGCCCCCTGATCACATGACATTTTATTTATTATCTATTGACTTGCATTTTAGCCAATTAGTGCAGTGTCTGCCACAAGCTTACGGGCGTGATCACAGTGTTATCTATATTGCTCACATGAACTAGCTCTCCTCTGTTGTGAAAAGCATGTGATAAGAGGCGGCCTTCAAGGGCTTAGAAATGATCATAGATATGAGCCTTTCTAGGTTTAGCTTTCAAATAAGAATACCAAAAGAACAAAGCACATTTGATGATAACAGTAAATTGGAAAGTTGTTTAAAATTGCATGCCCTATCTGAATCATGAAAGTTTATTTTTGACTTGACTGTCCCTTTAATGAAATCACTTAAATAAGTTTCACTTATATGTCTTTTTTTCTTTATGTCTGTATTGAAATGTATTGGAAGTCTTTACAAAAGCTGAATTACTTTCCATAGGTGGAAATTAAATCTCTTTTCCTCTGGTATTAAAGTGTGACCTTTTGGGGGTGGAGCCAGCAGCCTAGAGGAGCAGTCGCATGATTATGGAGCTCCGGCTCTAAATGCACAAAAACTACACCAGAATAGCAATCAAAGTGTAAATTAAGGTTTGAGAAGCTATGGGTTAATTACCTGACTACAGAACAATGAGAGGATCGCATCTCCCTGTCAGCGCAACAACTTAAAAGTGAGTCTAGGAGCTTGAATACAGCTCATAGATAGCGGCCATGACTGTTACCCCTAACCACGCGGCATCTAAAACCGCTTGTTTTGGTATACAAAGGGAACCTTTGCTATTGTGAGTCGCTTTCTACAATCTTTTAATTGCTGTTTGGAGGTCGCTTACCTCTGTAATTTCACTGCCGGATGTGGTTCAAACTTAAAGGACCAGTCAACACAGTAGATTTGCATAATCAACAAATGCAAGATAACAAGACAATGCAATAGCACTTAGTCTGAACCTCAAATGAGTAGTAGATTTTTTTCTGACAATTTTAAAAGTTATGTCTTTTTACACTCCCCCTGTACCATGTGACAGCCATCAGCCATTCACAATTGCATACACGTACCATGTGACAGCCATCAGCCATTCACAAATGCATACACACTTATTCTTGCACATGCTCAGTAGGAGCTGGTGACTCAAAACGTTTAAATATAAAAAGAATGTGCACAATTTGTTAATGGAAGTAAACTGGAAAGTTGTTTAAAATGGCATGCTCTATCTGAACAATGAAAGTTTAATTTTGATTGAGTGTCCCTTTAATAAACCTACTCTGCCTTTCTAAAGACGGCGGCCATCTTACCACTTTTGTAAACAAGCAGCTATTATGGCCGATACCTGCCAGTTACTTGTGGAGCTTAACAAACTCCTAATCCGACACCACAATAAGCTAGCTGCCGCTCTTGCTGGAGATGTTGAGTCGGCGGAGTTGTGCAAAACCCAGACAGCGATTTTTTCGAGCCCAGACGAGGCGAACACTACCTGGAGGGAAGCTCTGGGGGCCCGGCTTTCCCCACAAGCTTTGCATCAGCTACATCCGAGATCTTCCGTGAGGCAGAGGAGATCAATTCTGAGCCCTCAGTTACCAACGCGGCCATACAGCACCTCATAACTGAGGATCTTACCCGCATGGACGTCTTGGCTGAGAAAGAAAGTCTGAGATTCCAAGCAAGTATAAAGGGCCTTGACGCCATTAGCACTAACTGCCACCCTATCACTCATAGTATTTCTCTAGTGAGCCTAAGTATGCGGACAGCATCGCAACAGTTTTCTCTCACAAGGAGACAGTGTTACCTGCATCATTCCTTCTGGTCACAGAGAGATACAGGGGGTCATGGACGCCTAACAACTTGGGCACAGAGAGGCCTTAAAATGGGTATTGGCTAAGTGATTAAAAGCATAATTGCCTCCTTGTCTCTGGTCCATTCTACTGTATTGTATAACCTTCTGCGGAAATTTGTCTTAGGGTAAGCTAGAGACAAGCAGGGTATTGACTAAGCTGCCCATACTAAGCGATTTCTATCCAGCTGATTGTACATTGGGACATAAGTTTAGATCGCTATACGCTTGTTAAATGTCTCACTGACAAATTTTGCTTCTCTCATCTTAAAATCTGTTTATTAGCCTTATGTTAATCCTGTTTTACGTTGTTGATGTTCATGATATATTTTACATGTTTGATGCCTACATATATACATACCTACAGCCCATTGGTATGCCTTATTAGACTGTCTTTCAGCTTAGGTCCTCTTAACTCAGATTCCTCACTTAATACAATAGGCATTGTAAAATGTTATATAGATAATTGAGGGAAAGTTGAGTGTTTTGCTTGTTGTTTGGGCATAGGGCCCGTGTCTTGACAACAAGGTTTCTAAGTGTGTGGAAAAACCTAAATCTTACTCTCTGTTTATACTAGAATGCCTAATTGATCATCATGCCTAAAATGCTGGAGTTATTTTTATCTTTTTATAACTAGGTAGGCATTTTAACTTGTTAGTAGAGGATTCAATTGCTGTAGACACTCATATATAGCTATATTGGTAAGTGAGGAAGGCATTACAATTAAACTTGCAGCTCCCTAATTATATCAAGAGGTAGGCATCTCTTACTAGAGTCTAACAGGATCTTTAAGACCCTAAAAATAACATATATGTATAGGAAGGTTGGGCAGCTTACACTTTCTAACAATTTCCAGCGTAATATGTTCTATAGCTTAAATATAGCCATCTTATTGAGAGGCTAAACATTATTTCACTACCCTCTGTGTCTCTGTTACTTGGCCTATTACTGCATGCTTGACTCATTAATGCTAATATTTTATGCAATATGAGCAATCCTGTATACCTTTTCCTGAGTCCCTACTCCTACACTTAAAGTGAAAAGCAGCAACTGGGAAGTCTATCTCTAACTTGGCATACATGACTGCAATGTAACTGTAGACTCCCACCTGTTACTTTAGGGACAGTATTTCCCGTAGATAATGGGGTATATATCAAACCTGGCCTAACACTGTATATACTTATCACGACTGGTCCTACTTGCTAATGTCAGATAGAATGGGAATCCTTGTCCTTGATTCCGCTCATTTAAATTTAACTCCTCCTTTCCCATCACATTTCTTAATATGCCCTGCTACATAGTTTCAGGTATAGCTATTACATTACTAGCATATATAATGTAGCATATCTCCTTATATTGTATTTGCTTAGCTTACTATTGCGTGTTTAAACTCTCCCTGTTCATGTTTTATATAGTGAAGATAGTTCTAAGTGCATTTTATTTCGTTTTAATGCTCCTAAATGGTGAGATAATTCTGAAAACATGAAAAACACCACCTCCTCCCCCCCCTCCCTACAATAATGTATCCCCTATTTTAGGGGGACTAACAAGGCGGTTTATCTCGTCTATACCGCTCCTGTATCACAGCTCTTAAATGCTCCCTTAGTATCTAACCCTTCATAACTCAATAGGAATGCGTTTATATGCCCTGTCTAGATCAGCAGGTCTGATCGCTAATATGTGTCACCTACGCATGCTATTTTAACTCAGCTGTTAGCTAATTTTATGGAGGTGTTCCAATGTTTCAACATAAACCCATTTACCAGTAAGGGAGCTTGACATTATATTATCCTAGAAAACAAAAAATGAGGTTTTTCAATAGGGGTCCATGAGTGGCTCTTTCCAATTTATGTTCATTCACTCTTTGTTCTATTTACAGTAACCCCATATAGCCTGAAAGTGACTGTTTGGTTCATGTAGTAGGTCTTCAGCTACCTTGGTGTTTACTGTATAATGTGAAAAAGTACTTGTCTTTCAATCATTTGGTTTACCTATTTGTCATATGTTTGCAGCTTACTTTGTAATACTCTTCTGATTTCTTTTTTATTGCATATTGATAATTACCAAATGTTTATTTTGACAAAAAACCTCAATAAAAATTATTAAAAAAAAAAAAAAAGTGTGACCTTTTGTCTTCACAATTTTCCAGGTATAAACAATGTCCCTTTAATTTAAACACATGTCAGATTGTTTATGTTGTTAAACAAATGATAGAATTAATAAGAGGTGTTGCTGTGCCCTTGTTGAAAAAAAAACAGTTTTATTATTACTTTTTTTTTTACAGCTCTTACTAATCTTGACCACAGTGCAACACTCTGTCTTCAGTATATTGGCCAATACTGGACAAACACCATGTGTTCCACCATACGCAGCCAAAGCTAGATCGCAGAGTAAGTTTAAGAACATTTCTAGCTTATGCTGTTTGATGCACCACATTGAAATCAATACTTTAGAATTAGAAATTGTATGTGTAAGGGGCGGGACTTGCAAGTGGGTTAATAGACTGAACAAGATTAGAAATTTAGCTCATCTCCAATAAAGAAGATAGATACCACAGATGCAGATTTTTCACAATAAAAAAGTCCACACAATTAAGAATGTATTGTAAACAAGTTAAATATTGCTTCAACAGGTCTGTAGAAATCCAAATGTGAAAAATGTATATTGGACCTAATCTGTTGCAGCAATTAAATTGATTTAAACTGCTAAATGAAAGAAGAAAGGACATTATTTTATTCTGTGGACTTTTTAATCCACAAATCTACCTTAGCTTGCATATAGTGTTTATATTTATGTGTAGATTGTATATAGTGTTTATATTTATGTGTAGATTGTATATAGTGTTTATATTTATGTGTTTAATCTTTATTTCTTCATTTTCACCAATTATTTTTACTGATTGTTATAAACTTATTGTAGGGACATGAAAGTCAAAGTTAAAGATTCACAATTCAGACAGAGCTTGAAATTTTAAGAGACTTTTTAATTGTATTCTGTTCTCAAATTTACTTTGTTATCCAGGTATATTTTATTTAATATATATTTTATAGGCTCATCACCAGAAAGCACTGCTGGGAGCTAGCTGGTGATATTGGCGGCTACACACATATGCCTCAAATTATTGGCTCACTAAATGAGTTCAGCTAGCTCCCAGCGGTAATGCATCGCTCCTCTTAGAAAAATATATCTATTGGCAGAAAACCATCATTAAAGTCCATGTCACTTGATACGTTTGTCTATAGAATTGTGATCAATCCCTATGTGTTTAACGCCTTTGCTGGGGTTATACTGAATGAAACATACTAATGTACATTAACAAATTTAAGTCTAATTTAATTGAAACACATTAAAACGTGATACCAGTTAATCACTGAACTTAAATTTATTTTTAAAGGTACTGTGTAATTATAAAGTGATACAACTTAGATTAGAGTAGAACTAATTTATTTAATAATATGTATTTATTAAAGGAACATTAAAGTCAAAATTTTAGATAAAGCTTTTAAATTAAAAAAAATTAAATAAAAAAAGCAAAAAACAAAAATAAACAAAAATAACTTTCAAATGTACTTCCATTATCAAATTATGTTAATTTTTGAAACAGAAGTTCCTACTGAGCATGTTTAAAAGTTTATATGGTACATATAGGAGTCTGTGATTGGCTGATGGCTGTCACATGATACAGGAGGCAGGAAAAGGAAGCAAAATTAATAATTTATCATAAAAAAAATCTACTTCTCATTTGAAATGTAGCAACAATTAGCAAGCCATACCCAGGGTGCTGAACCAAAAATGATCTGGCTCCTAAGCTTAGATTCCGGCTTTTTCACATAAAGATAGCAAGAGAATGAAGAAAAAATTATAGAAGGCGTAAATTAGAAAGTTTCTTAAAATTGCATGCCCTATCTGAATCATGAAAGAAAAAATATGGGTTAAATATCCCTTTAAAGGGACACTGAACATGCAGTTTTAAGCAACTTTCTAATTTACTCCTATTATCAAGTTTTCTTCGTTCTCTTGCTATCTTTATTTGAAAAAGAAGGTATCTAAGATTTTTTTTTGGGTTCAGAACTCTGGACAGCACTTTTTTATTGGTGGATGAATTTATCCACCAATCAGCAAGAACAACCCAGGTTGTTCACCAAATATGGGCCGGCATCTAAACTTACATTCTTGCATTTCAAATAAAGATACCAAGAGAATGAAGAAAATTTGATAATAGGAGTAAATTAGAAAGTTGCTTAAAATGTCATGCTCTATCTGAATCACAAAAGAAAAAATTTGGTTTCAGTGTCCCTTTAAGTTTTTTACAGTACCATATTGCCCTTCTTTCCATTCTTTCACACTGAACTTTGTTTCTACTTGCAGTGATGAACAACCATTTGCTGATCATAGAGACCTTTATCCTGACTATTGTGTCCAGGCTTGCTTACAGGAGAAGGGACGATGAGGCAGGTTACGTCTTTAAGCCAGTGCCTGTGTAAGCAATGATGATTAGCTCCTCCTAAAGTGCTGCCAGGGATGTTTTTCAGAACAATGTAAATCAACTGTATGGCATAGAAAAATAATCTGGTCAAAGGGCACATTTCAAGGGAAGTAACACAACATGGTGCCTTGAAGTATTTTGTCAGGGTAAAATGAAGGAAAAAGAAAGTCAAGTAATAAAAAAAATGAAGGACAAAATACACAAGAATCTCTTCAGCACCCTTCATAAATCTATTAATATTGTCTGACTACCAGGAAAAGGCTTGGGCAGATATTGTTTTCGAGGTCTCCTTAAACCAACAGCTGAGTTTAGCTTCCAGACCTACGTCTAACCTATACCTCTGTAGAAATCCTGCAAAACAAATACTGTTCAATAAACCTTTGCAATTTTTTTAATATTTGTTCCACTTGACTGTATTTTTGTGCCAAAATAGTTTAATAAAAAAATCTAAATGGAGAAGGAGCTATTATATTGTTTACAGCTAAATGGAACAGAGCAATGTGCATTTAGATGCAGTATTTGAAAATCTTTTGAAAAGTGAAGTGTCATAAAACTTAAAGGGACAGTCTACACCAGAATTTTTATTGTTTTAAAAGATAGATAATCCCTTTATTACCCTTTCCCCAGTTTTGCATAACCAACACAGTTATATTAATATACTTTTAACCTCTGTGATTATCTTGTATCTAAGCCTCTGCAAACTACCCCTTTATTTCAGTTCTTTTGACAGAATTGCAGTTTAGCCAATCAGTGCCTGCTCCCAGATAACTTCACCTGCACGAGCACAGTGTTATCTATATGAAATACATGAACTAACACCTTCTAGTGATGAAAAACTGTTAAAATGCATTCTGAAAAGAGGTGGCCTTCAAGGTCTAAGAAATTAGCATATGAACCTCCTAGGTTAAGCTTTCAACTAAGAATACCAAGAGAACAAAGCAAAATTGGTGATAAAAGTAAATTGGAAAATTGTTTAAAATGACATGCTCTATCTGAATCATGAAAGTTTTTTTTGGCCTAGACTGTCCCTTTAATCCGATGTTTGCTATTTTTAATGGATCTTCCAAAATGTAAAAAACCCTACCAGGTTTACATAGTGTTTTATTGGCAAAAGCAAACGTAACTAATATAAACTAGTATCTACAACAACAAAATATTAAACCATTAGGGGCAAGGTTACGAGTGGCACGCTAGCAGTTATGCACAAGCAAAAATTGGTTTATTGCGGGTGTTTGCGTGCGTGTAGAGCTAGTATTACAAGTTGAAAGTAAACACAAACGCTTCAGCATAATCACAATTTATGACACTGCGGCCTCAGAGCTCTGCTTAATTTTAAAAAAATTGCATTAAAAAGTTATAAGTGCTCAAAAATATGAGGTCTCAGATGTTAGAAAAAAAAAAGGCAGGCAAAGAGATTTAACAGAGATAGCTACATATACATGTCTAAAGATGGATATGTATTTATATTTATGTGTACATGTGTATTTATATGTGCATATATGTATTTACAGACATATATACACAAATAAACACATAAATACATATGTACATACATATATATATATATATATATATATATATATATATATATATATATATATATATATATATATATATGCATTGGAGCCCTTAGCAGTTAAGTAGATGAAAACATGAAAAATCATATTTATGCAATATTTATATTTAATAAAGTGTTATAGTGTATTTACTGTAAATATTTCACATTCCAATGTTCTGCACATAGCAGAATATGTTCCATGTATTTAATAAATAGATATTCATATATATATATTTTATATATCTATACCTATGTATAATCATATATATATATATATATATATATATATATATATATACAAATTATAGGTATAGATATATATTGTACAGAAATACCATCAAATATATGTAAAAATATGTATTTATTAATAAACAGAGCATATTCTGCTATGTGAAGAAAATTGGAATGTGAAATATTAATATTTTCATGTTAGGTTAGCGCACTTGAGAGAATATGCGGTCAGGTTTGCGCGCGAGTAGAGTGTTAGGGTCTTTTTCCCCTTTTTTTGCTCTATTGACTTCTATGGGGAATATGTTAATGCAATCACGATATTCAAAGCTCGACTTTTTACATGCATCAGGTTAGTGCGTAAGCGAAAACATTTTACTTTCAACTTTTAATACGAGCGCTACCCGACACACAAAAACCTTACTTCTAGCAAAGTTAGCGCAAGAGAGGGAGCGTTAAATAAGTATTAGTCTGCAAAAAAAAAAAAACACAGATTAAAAAAAAATATATAAAAATCCTACATAATCTTTACAACTGAAATTAATTCAGGAATAAGGTTCTTTTTACTAGAGCGAGGATAGGACAGTGCTATACTGTATATTGGACTTCATATAATTATCACACATAGACTACTTCTTCTTACTTGAAATGACCTTAATCACTATAAGTTAAGTGCTGTTTATGGAACCAGATTAATTCCTTCAGGTAGGTCTCCCTGCTGGTAGTTTCCTGACTCTGAGAGTAAGGTAGAAGACCTTCGCCTAGTTCCATAGTATGGATTATGGAGCTAACATCCAGCAACATAAGTAATGTCACAATAAGGAAAAGAAAAACAAAGTGTATGCTTACCTGATAAATTACACAAAGGTCTAGAGGTGCCTGAGGTTTAGTAAAAAATAAATGTCTTAAAGGGTGGGGCCGTGGATTCTCCATATCCGGAAATAAATACATTTATCAGGTAAGCATAAATTTACCCAAGCTACAGGACACAGAATGAACAGGGCGGGAGAACAAGACAGGCAGTCCTAAACAGAAGGCACCACTGCTTTAAGAACCTTTCTCCCAAAAGAGGCCTCAGCCGAGGCAAAAGTATCAAATTTGGAAAAAGTATGCAGAGAGGACCAAGTTGCAGCCTTGCAAAGTTGTTCCACAGAAGCTTTATCTTTGAAAGCCCAAGAAGAAAATACAGCCCTAGTGGAAAGAGTTGTAATTCTCTCAGGAGGCTGCTGTCCAGCAGTCTCATAAGCAAAACGAATCATACTTCTCAACCAGAGGGAAAGAGAAGTAGAAGTACCCTTCTGACCCTTACGTTTTCCTGAGAAAAAGACAAACAGGGCAGAAGACTGGCAAAAATCCCTAGTCGCCTGTAGGTAGAATTTTAGAGCACGCACAACATCCAAGTTGTGCAGCAGACGTTCTTTATGGGAATGATTGGGACAGAGAGAAGGAACAACAATTTCCTGATTAATATTTCTATACGAAACCACTTTAGGAAGAAACCCCAATTTAGTACAAAGAACCACCTTATCCACATGAAAGATAAGGTAAGGTGAATCACACTGCAAAGCAGAGAGTTCCAAAACTCTCCGAACAGAAGAGATAGCAATAAAAAACGAAACCTTCCAAGATAGTAACTTAATATCTATGGAATGCATTGTCTCAAACGGAGCCTGCTACAAAACTTTATGAAAAAGATTAAGGCTCCAAGGAGGAGCAACAGGTTTAAACACAGGTCTGATTCTGAACAGGGCCTGACAAAAAGATTGAACATCTGGCACATTCGACAGACGCTTGTGTAACAAAATAATGCAGAAATCTGACCTTTCAGATAACTGACTGACAACCCTTTCTCCAGACCTTCCTGGAGAAAAGACAAAATTATAGAATCCTGTCCCTACTCTAAGAGAAGCCCTTAGATTCACACCAATAAAGGTATTTACGCCATACCTTATGGTAAATTTTTTGAGTAACAGGCTTGCGAGCCTGGATCATGGTCTCACACACTTAGACAGAACTAAGCTTTCAATCTCCAAGCAGTCAGCTTCAGAGAAACGAGATTTGGATGGAGGAATGGACCCTGAGTTAGAAGGTCCTTGCTCAGAGGCAACCACCAAGGCGGCCAAGAAGACATCTTCACTAGGTCTGCATACCAGATCCTGTGAGACCATGCAGGAGCTATTCGAATTACAGATGCTCTCTCTTGCTTGATACAAGCAATAACTCATGGAAGGAGCGCAAATGGAGGAAACAGGTATGCTAGACTGAAATCCCAAGGAACCGCCAGAGCATCTATCAGAGCGACCTGGGGATTTCTTGACCTTGAAACGTACTTTGGAAGCTTGGCGTTATGCCGAAGCGCCATCAGATCCAACTCCGGCACCCCCCATTTGAGGGTTAACCTGGAGAACACCTCCAGGTGGAGAGTCCACTCCCCGGGATTACATTTCTGTTTGCTCAGGAAATCTGCTTCCCAGTTGTCCACTCCAGGAATGTGGATGACAGACAACAATTGTGTGCTTCCACCCACTGAATAATCCGTGCCACCTCCTTCATGGCTAAGGAACTCCGAGCTCCTCCCTGGTGGTTGAAGTAAGCCACTGAGCTGATGTTGTCCGACTGAAACCTGATAAACCGGGCTAAGGACAATTGAGACCAAACCATCAGAGCATTGTAAATTGCTCTCAACTCCAAGATGTTTATGGGGAGAGCAGACTCCTCCTGAGTCCATAATCCTTGCGCCTTTAATGAGTCCCAGACTGCTCCCCAGCCTAGCAGGCTGGTGTCCATGGTCACAATCACCCAGGAAGGTCTCTGGAAGCATGTGCCCTGAGACAGATGGTCCTGAGAAAGCCACCAGGGGAGAGAGTCTGTTGTCGACTGGTCTAGATCTATCCCCTGAGACAGATCTGAATGGTCTCCGTTCCGTTGTCTGAGCATGCATAATTGCAGAGCTCTCAAATGGAATTGAGCAAAGGGAATGACGTCCATGGAAGCGACCATCAGACCAATTACCTCCATACATTGAGCCACTGATGGCCAAGCAGTAGACTGAAGAGAGAGGCGAGAATTTGGGATTTTCTGACCTCCATCAGAAAAAATTTCATAGATAGGGAATCTGTTATGGTCCCTAAGAAAACCACCCATGTAGATGGAACAAGGGAACTCTTTTCCAGATTCACTTTCCAACTGTGGGAACTTAGAAAAGACAACAAGATCTCTGCATGTGAGTTTGCTTGTTGAAAAGATGGCGCCTGAACCAATATGTCGTCCAGGTATGGCGCCACTGCAATTCCCCGAGACCTGATCACTGCCAAGAGAGCCCCCAGAACCATTGAGAAAATTCTGGGAGCTGTGGCAAGGAATTGGCTAGTTTAAGAGCCTTAATCCTATCCTGTATCTCCTCCAATGGAGTTTCTACTAAAATTGATTCAGATAAGGCGTCTTACCAATAAGATGCCGCAACTGTTACTGTGGCAATACAAACTGCAGGTTGCCATTGAAGAGCTTGATGAACATACATCTTCTTCAAATAAGCTTCCAGCTTTTTGTCTATGGGATCCTTAAAGGAGCAGCTATCCTCCATAGGGATCATAGTTCTCTTAGACAGAGTAGAAATAGCCCCTTCTACTTTAGGCACTAAGCACCAATAATCTTTAATGTCAGCAACAGGAAACATCTTTTTAAATACAGGAGACAGGGAGAAAGGAATCCCTGGCTTCTCCCATTCCTGTGAAATAACCTCGGTCACACGGTCTGGGATAGGAAAAACTTCCACAGAGGAAGTAACATCAGAGTATTAAGTTTACTAGACTTTTTAGGGTTGACAATGATAGAAGTATTGGAGTTGTCCAAAGTAGACAATACCTCCTATAACAGTACACAAAGGTGTTCAAGCTTACATTTGAAGTTTACTTATTTAGTATCAGATCAAGGAATAATACTGTCTGAATCTGAGATTTCACCCTCAGAGGCTACCAGTGTATCCTCCTTATCAGACTTATGAGGGAGGGCAACCTGCGCAGCAGTAAGTGGAACAGAAACCTTACTATCTGAATGTCTAATTTTCCTCTTGCATTTTCCAAGCATAGGAAAAGCAGATAATGCCGCAGATACCGCAGAAGATACCTGTGCAGCAAAATCTGCAGGCAAATAAACTCCTCCAGGAGGCTGAGAGGAACTGCAGGGCAATGTATGTGACACCATAGAGGCTGAGAGACATTGGGCTCAGAGGGCAACAATGTATCTTTAAATTGAAGTGTTCTAGCTAAGCATGTAGCACAGAATTGCATAGGTAAAGCAATTTGTGCCTCAAGGCATAAGAAGCATTTGTCAAAAAACACAGAGTCATGGTCCATGCCCATAATACTAAATAAAAAATTCCCCAAATTGTAGACATTTTTTAAATACACTGTCACTTTAAGAATGTTTAATACCACAATTTGGTTGCCAGAAGTCTCTAAAACAATCGTATAGTAGAAGAGACTGAAATTAAATGATGCTACTCCACTCCGTGAATATCCGACAGCAGAGAGAAGTCACATGACCGGCAGAGATAGGAAACTACGCAGCAAGTAAAAGGCGTGCGTTTCTCTCTGCCTACAACATAAGATGCAAGTAGCTGCAGCTGGTTTCAAACTCAAGCTGTTTGTCAGTTAGCCTGTTCTAGCTAAACAAGCAAAGAAAAGCAACTGCCAAATTTTAAGTTTATACATAAATCCCTGTATAAAACATAAGCCACACACATACTAATAAAGTATTTCAACAAAATTAGCCCTAAGAGGAAAAAGTCCCAATAAAGGGAAGATTAACCCCTAGTCTCAACATACATAATGTGCCTGCCCACTGCCAAAGAAAATTCTGTATAAAGGATTTAAAAAATGTCCCCATCTACTGCATATGACATATTCTTCTAAAGTGCAAGTCTCCAAGACCTAGAAGACAAAAGAACTTACCTGCAGTTTAGCTGTCCGGCAGGAAGACAGCTCACAAGGCGTGAAAGGACACATACTCCTTACAGAGACCTGTAGAAAAACAAAGAACAGAGTAACCAACTCTGGCTTTCTGTACCATGGGCAGCAATGTGTTAGGAAACAAAGCAAGGACTACCTCACAACGTCCTAACTGCTTAAAAGCCACCACTACTCTACTGAAGAGATTGACGTGGACTCAGCTAAACCCAAATCCTTGTTTGCAGGAAAAAGTACCCAAAAAAGGAATTCATTTCTTCAGACACCAAACTTCACCTCCTCCATTGACAGAGGCAAAGAGAATGACTAGGGATTATGGGCAGGGGAGTGACACTTACAGCTTTGCTGTGGAGCTCTTTGCCTCCTTCTGCTTGCCAGGAGTGATATTCCCACTAGTAATTGAATGACGTTGTGTGGACTCTCCATATCTTAGGAAAGAAAAAGCTAATAATATAACCTTGTTTAATAAAAGGCAGTAAGTGAAACAAACAAATCACACTCACATAATATAACCTCACTAATTACAAGGTATTTATAGCACTATTGTGTAATTTAAATATTATTTGTTGTTGTTGTGAATATTCAACAGTTTATATTGGGTGCCCTGGTGTTCCCAAATGACTTAAATAAATGTTCTCTAAAAACATCAAACTAAAGGACACCTCAAAGTGTAGCTTGTTTGCATGCGTATGCAACAACAGTAAAATGTGGATGCCTCACATTTAGATGAACACTATATATGAAATAGTGCTAAAGAAACAGGGTGGACTTTAGCAGCTTATTGACACATCAGGTACACGTCCTCAGGTCTTGTCGGATCCGGTCTGTATCAACCCTCTCAGGATCTCCCTCTCCCAGCATGTCTTTCCGGATCTTGTCGAGCCACAAGAAACTCTTATAGCTATTAAAAACTAGACTTGTGCATTCAAATCAAATTTGATGACAAAAGTAAATTAGAACGTTGTTTAAAATTACATGCCCTATCTTAATTTCGACTGTTTCGACATTACTATCAAGTCGTTTCTTTAGGCCTGTAACATTATAAAGTGTCAAATAGAAATGTGGAGGGCGCTTAAAGCAGAGAGCTTCAGCAGAGTGTAGAAATAATAATAATAATATATAAAGTGGAAAAATAAAGTGAAAAATTATAGTTATATAAAAGATGAGAGATGGTAATCCACCGTAAATTATAAAAATGGTTATAATGTGAAAATAGCGTGTTAGTTATATATGTGTTGGTGAAGTAATCTCAAGCTTTCAGAGAGTTTAAAATATAAAATGTTTTAATAAACAGAATTAAATACACAATTGATAAAGACTCAAGGTAACAGATGATTCAAGATAATACTGGAATTAAGATCTATCACTGTTTAGGAATATCTCACTAATACCAGCGTTAACTAAGCTTAAAAGTACATTGTAATACAAGTACAGAAAAATCAATTGGATGGGACGTCTCCCAATATTAGCACATATACCACCTTTTATAAAATGTAAAAAATATTTATATATAAAAAATGTCTACTTTTGTGAAAAAATATAAAATTCAAAAAAATCTAAAAGACAAATATATTTTAGAACTAAAATCTTTCAGGCCAGAAATGTCTTTAGGTTACTGCATAAGATGTTTATGCTTACTTGAGCAGATATATATATATATATATATATATGCATTCATTTAAGTGGAAGTTCACAGTAGATATCTGTGTGCTGTTAGTTACTTTAGTTTCCGAAAATTAAATCACAGTTCCATGAGGCAATATTTATGTTTCTTTGTAATAAGCCACAGTCATATAAGTGAACGGTACTCACCCTTTCGTATTTTTATGAATAATAAGGGGTACCTTAAAGGGACAATCTACACCAGAATTTTTATTGTTTTAAAACATAGATAATCCCTTTATTACCCATTCCCCAGTTTTGCATAACCAGCACAGTTATAATAATATACTTTTAACCTTTGTGATTATCTTGTATCTAAGCCTCTGCAAACTGCCCCTTTATTTCAATTCTTTTGACAGACTAGCAGTCTAGCCAATCTGTGCCTGCTCCCAG
Source organism: Bombina bombina (assembly GCF_027579735.1). Taxonomy (NCBI): domain Eukaryota; kingdom Metazoa; phylum Chordata; class Amphibia; order Anura; family Bombinatoridae; genus Bombina; species Bombina bombina. The sequence goes on along the minus strand of NC_069502.1, from coordinate 438,497,428 downwards.
ATAACTTCACGTGCACGAGCACAGTGTTATCTATATGAAATACGTGAACTAACACCCTCTAGTGGTGAAAAACTGTTAAAATGCATTCTGAAAAGAGGTGGCCTTCAAGGTCTAAGAAATTAGCATATGAACCTCCTAGGTTAAGCTTTCAACTAAGAATACCAAGAGAACAAAGCAAAATTGGTTATAAAAGTAAATTGGAAAATTGTTTAAAATTACATGCTCTATCTGTATCATGAAAATTTATTTTGGCCTAGACTGTCCCTTTAAGCTCAATTCTCCTGGTAGAGACTCTGATCCTTCAATACGAACCCCAAAGGCCGTTTTCACTCTACTTGTCCCGCTCTGTGGATTTTTGAAAGATTCTTGTGGCATCTGGTTCTCAGGTTTGTTGATCCCTGCACTTAGTGCATGATGCACGCAGACTTAAGCGATTACCTGATTCAGATTGCTTCTTGCTTTGTTCAAGATGCACTGCAGGTGTATGAAGTTTTGCAGAAAACCTATCACGCGTTTGGCCAAAAAAGCATGTGATAAGAGGCAGCCTTCAGGAGTTAGAAATTATTATATGACCCTTCCTAGATTTAGCTTTCAACTAAGAATATCAAGAGAACAAAGCAAAACTGGTCATAAAAGTAAATTGGAAAGTTGTATAAAATTACATGCCCTATTTGAAAAATGAAAGTTTTTTGGACTTGGCTGTCCCTTTAATGGCAAGTGAAATATACACAGGTGAAAGTAAACAGGAAATATATGAGCACATTTATAAATAACGTACAAAGCAAGGTGAGCCATCAAATGGTTATTAATTATGTAGCGATTGGTTTACCGAAAATATAAATCATTGTTTTTCTCTCATAGAACTATATGAAGTACTGATGGGTCTGTACCAAAATCAAACCAGATAAAGTCATGGGTGGGTAGAAAACATTTACCTATATCTGACAAACGATATTGTCTGTAGGACCATTGGTGCTTGCTGTTTAAACTGGTAGAATTTATTACAATTATGCAAAGATGGCCACGTGGCAGCAACTATTCTACTGAATATTTTTAAATCTTATTTCAAACATTTTTCAAAACATTTATAAGAAAATAGTATGATTCAGAGGAAAACAGAAGAGAAAGACAAAAAGTTTGTGAATCCTTTGGAAGTACCTGGATGTCTGCATTGATTACTCATAAAATGTGGGACCAACACCATCTAATTAAAAAAAAACAAAAAAAAAACAGTTTTGTTTTTCAAATTTGTATTGAAGACACTAAGTGATCATTCATAGTGCAGGCTGGAAAAAGTGAGTGAACCCTGGAATTAAGTAACTTGTAGATCCTCCTTTAGCAGCAAGAACCTCCATCGTTTCCTGTAGCTGCTTAATGGACCTGCACAACATTGAGGATGAATTGAGCACCATTCCACCCTACAAATTTGTTTCAGTTCATTAATATTTCTGGATTTTCTTGATTGCACAGCCCTCTTCAGATCATGCACCAGCATCTCACTTGGGTTAAGGTCCGAATGACTTTGCCATTCTAAAACACAATCCTTTTTCAACCATTCTTTAGATGATTTACTTGTGTATTTGGGATATTCTCTTGCTGGATCACCCATCCTCTCTTAAAGGGACATAAAACCCAAAATTTATTTTAGGCTTGAGATAGAGCACTGGTTTTCAAACATATCCTCAGGCTTCCCCAACAGGCCCATTTTCAGGATTACCTTGGATGAGAGCAGGTAAAATAACCATGTTTACTAACCAACTTATGTCACCTGTGCTCTAGTTCAGATATCCTTAAAATGTTGCCTGCTAGATAGGCCTGGGGACCGATTTGAAAACCAGTGAGATAAAGCACCAATTTACTTCTTTTATCTAATTTGCTTTGTTCTCTAGGTATATTTTGCTGAAAAGCATACCTAGGTAGGTTCAGGAGCTGGGAGTGAGCTGCTGATTGGTGGGTGCACATATATGCCTCTTGTGATTGGCTTACAGATGTGTTCAGATAGCACCCAGTAGTGCATTGCTGCTACTTCAACAAAGGACGCCAAGAGAATGAAGCAAAATTGATAATAGGAATACATTTAAATCATAAAAGAAATATTTTGTGTTTCATGTCCCTTTAAACTTGAAGTCATTGACTGCTCCCTAACATTCTCCTATATGTCTTGATACACTTTTGAATTAATTGTTCCCTCAATGATTACAAGCATCCAAGCCCTGAGGCAGCCCCAAACCATGATGCTCCCTTCACTATACTTCACAGGTGGGATGAGTTTTTTTATGCTGGTTTAAGTGCCCTTTTTCCTCCACACATAGTCAAGTGCATTTTTGCCTTATCTGTCCCCAGTACATTTTCATAGATGTGTTACGGAACATCCAGGTGATATTGGGCAAACTTAATTATGTCTCAGTTTTTTGTAGAAAACAGTGGTTTCCTTCCACATACACCATTCTTGTTGCAGGTAAGATGTGTAGTGCTATTCAGATGACAGGATGCAACTAGAAGTTGAGAGAGGGCTGCAGGTGTGCAGTGTAATGGTTCTGTGCTATTCATATGACAGGATGTGACTAGCAGGGAAGAGAGGGCTGCAGGTGTGCAGTGTAATGGTTCTGTGCTATTCATATGACAGGATGTGACTAGCAGGGAAGAGAGGGCTGCAGGTGTGCAGTGTAATGGTTCTGTGCTATTCATATGACAGGATGTGACTAGCAGGGAAGAGAGGGCTGCAGGTGTGCAGTGTAATGGGTCTGTGCTATTCATATGACAGGATGTGACTAGCAGGGAAGAGAGGGCTGCAGGTGTGCAGTGTAATGGGTCTGTGCTATTCATATGACAGGATGTGACTAGCAGGGAAGAGAGGGCTGCAGGTGTGCAGTGTAATGGTTCTGTGCTATTAATATGACAGGATGTGACTAGCAGGGAAGAGAGGGCTGCAGGTGTGCAGTGTAATGGGTCTGTGCTATTCATATGACAGGATGTGACTAGCAGGGAAGAGAGGGCTGCAGGTGTGCAGTGTAATGGGTCTGTGATATTTTGATGATAGGATGTGACTAGCAGGGAAGAGAGGGCTGCAGGTGTGCAGTGTAATGGGTCTGTGATATTTTGATGATAGGATGTGACTAGTAGGGGATAGAGGACTGTAGGTGAAGTGTTATGGATCTGTGCTATTGTGATGACAGGATGTGACTAGAAGAGGAGAGAGCTGCAGGTGAGGATTGTAATGGTTCTGTGCTATTCATATGACAGGATGTGACTAGCAGCTTAGAGAGGGCTGCAGGTGAGGAGTGTAATGGGTCTGTGCTGTTCAGTTGACAGGATGTGACTAGCAGGGGAAAGAGGACTGCAGGTGTGCCGTGTAATAGTTCTGTGCTATTCACATGACAAGATGTGACTAGCAGGGGAGAGAGGACTGCAGGTGTGCCGTGTAATGGTTCTGTGCTATTCTGAGTATAGGATGTGACTAGTAGGGGCTAGAGGGCTGCAGGTGAGGAGTGGAATGGGTCTGTGCTGTTCAGTTGACAGGATGTGACTAGCAGGGGAGAGAGGACTGCAGGTGTGCAGTGTAATGGTTCTGTGCTATTCTGACGATAGGATGTGACTAGTAGGGGCTAGAGGGCTGCAGGTGAGGAGTGTAATGGGTCTGTGCTGTTCAGTTGACAGGATGTGACTATCAGGGGAGAGAGGGCTGCAGATGTGCAGTGTAATGGTTTTGTGCTATTAAGATGATAGGATATGACTTGCAGCTTAGAGAGCGCTGCAGATGAGGAGTGTAATGGTTCTGTACTATTCCGATGACGGGATGTGACTAGCAGGGGGGAGAGGGCTGCAGGTGAAGAGTGTAATGGTTCTATGCTATTCAGATAACAGGATGTGACTAGCAGGGGAGGGCTGCAGGTGAAGAGTGTAATGGTTCTGTGCTATTCAAATTACAGTATGTGACTAGCAGGGGAGAGAGGGCTGCAGGTGAGGAGTGTAGTGCTATTCAGATGACAGGATGTGACTAGAAGTTGAGAGAGGGCTGCAGGTGAGGAGTGTAATGGTTTTGTACTATTCATATGACTAGTAGGGGAGAGAGGGCTGCAGGTGAAGAGTGTAATGGGGCTGTGCTGTTCAGATAACAGGATGTGACTAGCAGGGGAGAGAGGACTGCAGCTCAGGGGTGTAATAGTTCTGTGCTATTCAGCGGACAGGATGTGACTAGCAGGGGGGAGAGAGCTGCAGGTGTGCAGTGCAATGGGGTTGTGCTATTCAGATGACAGGATGCGACTAGCAAGGGAAAGAGGGCTGCAGGTGTGCAGTGTAATGGTTCTGTGCTATTCACATGACAAGATGTGACTATCAGGGGTGAGAGATCTTCAGGTGAGGTGTGTAATGGTTCTAAGTTATTCAGTTGACAGTATGTGAGTAGCAGGAGAGAGGGCTGCAGGTGTGCAGTGTAATGGTTCTGGGCTATGCAGATGACAGGATGTGACTTGCAGGGGAAAGAGGGCTGCAGCTCAGGAGTGTAATGGTTCTGTGCTACTGTGATGACAAAATGTAACTAGTAGGGGAGAGAGAGCTGCAGGTGTGCAGTGCAGTGGATTTGTGCTATTCAGATAACAGGATGTGACCAGCAGGGGAGAGAGGACTGTGGGTGTGAAGTGTAATGGTTCTGTGCTATTCAGATGACAGAATGTGACTAGCAGGGGCAAGAGCTGCAGGGTAGAAGTGTAATAGTTATGTGCTATTCAGATGACAGGATGTGACTAGTAGAGAAGAGAGGGCTGCAGGTGAGGAGTATAATGATTATGTGCTATTTAGAAAGTAGGATATAACTAGCAGGGGCGAGAGAGCTGCAGGGTAGGAGTGTAATGGTTCTGTGCTATTCAGATGACAGGATGTGACTAGCAGGGGAGAGAGAGCTGTAGGTGTGCAGTGCAATGGGTTTGTGCTATTTACATGACAAGATGTGACTAGCAGGGGAGAGAGGACTGCAGGTGTGCCGTGTAATGGTTCTGTGCTATTCTGAGGATAGGATGCGACTAGTAGGGGCTAGAGGGCTGCAGGTGAGGAGTGGAATGGGTCTGTGCTGTTCAGTTGACAGGATGTGACTAGCAGGGGAGAGAGGACTGCAGGTGTGCAGTGTAATGGTTCTGTGCTATTCTGACGATAGGATGTGACTAGTAGGGGCTAGAGGGCTGCAGGTGAGGAGTGTAATGAGTCTGTGCTGTTCAGTTGACAGGATGTGACTATCAGGGGAGAGAGGGCTGCAGGTGTGCAGTGTAATGGTTTTGTGCTATTAAGATGATAGGATATGACTTGCAGCTTAGAGAGCGCTGCAGATGAGGAGTGTAATGGTTCTGTACTATTCTGATGACGGCATGTGACTAGCAGGGGTGACAGCTGTAGGTGAGGAGTGTAATGGTTCTGTGCTATTCAGGTGACAGTATGTGAGTAGCAGGAGAGAGGGCTACAGGTGAAGAGTGCAATGGTTCTGTGCTATTCAGATGGCAGGATGTGACTAGCAGGGGAGAGAAGGCTGCAGGTGAGGAGTGTAGTGCTATTCAGATGACAGGATGTGACTAGAATTTGAGAAAGTGCTGCAGGTGAGGAGTGTAATGGTTTTGTAGTATTCATATGACTAGTAGGGGAGAGAGGGCTGCAGGTGAAGAGTTTAATGGTTCTGTGCTGCTCAGATAACAGGATGTGACTAGCAGGGGAGAGAGGGCTGTAGGACAGGGGTGTAATAGTTCTGTGCTATTGAGCGGACAAGATGTGACTAGCAGGGGGGAGAGAGCTGCAGGTGTGCAGTGCAATGGGTTTGTGCTATTCAGATGACAGGATGCGACTAGCAGGGGAGAGAGAGCTGTAGGTGTGCAGTGCAATGGGTTTGTGCTATTCAGATGACAGGATGCGACTAGCAGGGGAGAGAGAGCTGTAGGTGTGCAGTGCAATGGGTTTGTGCTATTCAGATGACAGGATGTGACTAGCAGGGGAGAGAGGGCTGTAGGTGTGCAGTATAATGGTTCTGTGCTATTTACATGACAAGATGTGACTAGCAGGGGTGACAGCTGTAGGTGAGGAGTGTAATGGTTCTGTGCTATTCAGATGACAGTATGTGAGTAGCAGGAGAGAGGGCTACAGGTGAAGAGTGCAATGGTTCTGTGCTATTCAGATGGCAGGATGTAACTAGCAGGGGAGAGAAGGCTACAGGTGAGGAGTGTAGTGCTATTCAGATGACAGGATGTGACTAGAATTTGAGAGAGGGCTGCAGGTGAGGAGTGCAATGGTTTTGTACTAGTAGGGGAGAGAGGGCTGCAGGTGAAGAGTTTAATGGTTCTGTGCTGCTCAGATGACAGGATGCGACTAGCAGGGGAGAGAGGGCTGTAGGTCAAGTGTGTAATAGTTCTGTGCTATTCAGTGGACAGGATGTGACTAGCAGGGGGGAGAGAGCTGCAGGTGTGCAGTGCAATGGGTTTGTGCTATTCAGATGACAGGATGCGACTAGCAAGGGAAAGAGGGCTGCAGGTGTGCAGTGTAATGGTTCTGTACTATTCACATGACAAGATGTGACTATCAGGGGCGAGAGATCTGCAGGTGAGGAGTGTAATGGTTCTAAGCTATTCAGATGACAGTATGTGAGTAGCAGGAGAGAGGGCTGCAGGTGTGCAGTGTAATGGTTCTGGGCTATGCAGATGACAGGATGTGACTTGCAGGGGAGAGAGGGCTGCAGCTCAGGAGTGTAATGGTTCTGTGCTATTCTGATGACAAAATGTGACTAGTAGGGGAGAGAGAGCTGCAGGTGTGCAGTGCAATGGGTTTGTGCTATTCAGATAACAGGATGTGACTAGCAGGGAAGAGAGTGCTGCAGGTGAGGAGTGTAATGGGTTTGTGCTATTAAGATGATAGGATATGACTTGCAGCTTAGAGAGCGCTGCAGATGAGGAGTGTAATGGTTCTGTACTATTCTGATGACGGCATGTGACTAGCAGGGGTGACAGCTGTAGGTGAGGAGTGTAATGGTTCTGTGCTATTCAGGTGACAGTATGTGAGTAGCAGGAGAGAGGGCTACAGGTGAAGAGTGCAATGGTTCTGTGCTATTCAGATGGCAGGATGTGACTAGCAGGGGAGAGAAGGCTGCAGGTGAGGAGTGTAGTGCTATTCAGATGACAGGATGTGACTAGAATTTGAGAAAGTGCTGCAGGTGAGGAGTGTAATGGTTTTGTAGTATTCATATGACTAGTAGGGGAGAGAGGGCTGCAGGTGAAGAGTTTAATGGTTCTGTGCTGCTCAGATAACAGGATGTGACTAGCAGGGGAGAGAGGGCTGTAGGACAGGGGTGTAATAGTTCTGTGCTATTGAGCGGACAAGATGTGACTAGCAGGGGGGAGAGAGCTGCAGGTGTGCAGTGCAATGGGTTTGTGCTATTCAGATGACAGGATGCGACTAGCAGGGGAGAGAGAGCTGTAGGTGTGCAGTGCAATGGGTTTGTGCTATTCAGATGACAGGATGCGACTAGCAGGGGAGAGAGAGCTGTAGGTGTGCAGTGCAATGGGTTTGTGCTATTCAGATGACAGGATGTGACTAGCAGGGGAGAGAGGGCTGTAGGTGTGCAGTATAATGGTTCTGTGCTATTTACATGACAAGATGTGACTAGCAGGGGTGACAGCTGTAGGTGAGGAGTGTAATGGTTCTGTGCTATTCAGATGACAGTATGTGAGTAGCAGGAGAGAGGGCTACAGGTGAAGAGTGCAATGGTTCTGTGCTATTCAGATGGCAGGATGTAACTAGCAGGGGAGAGAAGGCTACAGGTGAGGAGTGTAGTGCTATTCAGATGACAGGATGTGACTAGAATTTGAGAGAGGGCTGCAGGTGAGGAGTGCAATGGTTTTGTACTAGTAGGGGAGAGAGGGCTGCAGGTGAAGAGTTTAATGGTTCTGTGCTGCTCAGATGACAGGATGCGACTAGCAGGGGAGAGAGGGCTGTAGGTCAAGTGTGTAATAGTTCTGTGCTATTCAGTGGACAGGATGTGACTAGCAGGGGGGAGAGAGCTGCAGGTGTGCAGTGCAATGGGTTTGTGCTATTCAGATGACAGGATGCGACTAGCAAGGGAAAGAGGGCTGCAGGTGTGCAGTGTAATGGTTCTGTACTATTCACATGACAAGATGTGACTATCAGGGGCGAGAGATCTGCAGGTGAGGAGTGTAATGGTTCTAAGCTATTCAGATGACAGTATGTGAGTAGCAGGAGAGAGGGCTGCAGGTGTGCAGTGTAATGGTTCTGGGCTATGCAGATGACAGGATGTGACTTGCAGGGGAGAGAGGGCTGCAGCTCAGGAGTGTAATGGTTCTGTGCTATTCTGATGACAAAATGTGACTAGTAGGGGAGAGAGAGCTGCAGGTGTGCAGTGCAATGGGTTTGTGCTATTCAGATAACAGGATGTGACCAGCAGGGGAGAGAGGACTGCAGGTGTGAAGTGTAATGGTTCTGTGCTATTCAGATGACAGAATATGACTAGCAGGGGCAAGAGCTGCAGGGTAGGAGTGTAATAGTTCTGTGCTATTCAGATGACAGGATGTGACTAGTAGAGAAGAGAGGGCTGCAGGTGAGGAGTATAATGGTTATGTGCTATTTAGAAAGCAGGATGTAACTAGCAGGGGTGAGAGAGCTGCAGGGTAGGAGTGTAATGGTTCTGTGCTAGTCAGATGACAGGAAGTGACTAGCAGGGGAGAGAGAGCTGCAAGTGTGCAGTGCAATGGGTTTGTGCTATTCAGATGACAGGATGTGACTAGTAGGGGAGAGAGGGCTGCAGGTGAAGAGTGCAATGGGTCTGTGCTATTCAGATGCCAGGATGTGACTTGCAGGGGTGTCATGAACCAAGCCTCCAGACGAAAAAGAAAAAGAAAAGGTCTGGGAGGCATTCTGCTAAGAAGGGCTGTGTGGGGATTTGAACCTGTGACTCTGTGGTTGCTATTTCTGTTTGCTTACATGTTGAGCCACAGCCAGTTCTAGCAATAGCATGGATCTTAAAAGATCTGATAAATAACTTTTTGCCTTACTTGTTATTACACCTGTGCAACACACAGGTGTTCTCAATTCTGGAATTAATCAGAACCAACCCTGTGCAAAACCTCCCTATTTAAGGATGGCTTTTAGTCTGCATTTTTGTCTTCACATTTGGATCTGTTTTGTCAAGTCAGAACCTGTTTCCTGTACTTCTTTGGAGAAAGATTTCCTTTGCACCTGTTTACAAGGTATTACCAGGAGAAAGCCTTTACCTTTAAACCTGTTACCAATCTTCAAGTTTGTTTCCTGCTTTATGCAAATTCCTGCACTCAGCTATTGCCAGGAGAAAGACTTCACCTTTGCACCTGTTTACAAGGTATTACCAGGAGAAAGCCTTTACCTTTAAACCTGTTACCAATCTACAAGTTTGTTTCCTGCTTTATGCAATTCCTGCACTTGGCCATTGCCAGGAGAAAGATTTCCTTTGCACCTGTTTACAAGGTATTACCAGGGCAAAGCCTTTACCTTTAAACCTGTTACCAGTTTGCAAGTTTGTTTCCTGCCTTCAGCAATTACAAGGAGAGAGACTTTACCTTTAAACCTGTTACCAGTTTGCAAGTTGTTTCCTGCATTGTGCAATTCCTGCACTCAGCAATTACAAGGAGAGACTTTACCTTTAAACCTGTTACCAGTTTGCAAGTTGTTTCCTGCATTGTGCAATTCCTGCACTCAGCAATTACAAGGAGAGAGACTTTACCTTTAAACCTGTTACCAGTTTGCAAGTTGTTTCCTGCATTGTGCAATTCCTGCACTCAGCAATTACAAGGAGAGAGACTTTACCTTTAAACCTGTTACCAGTTTGCAAGTTTGTATCCTGCCTTGTGCAAATCCTGCACTCAGCAATTAGTAGGAGAAAGACTTTCCTTTTTGAATCTGCATCTCTGCTTACTTTGTTTGTTTATTTTCACTCCTGCTGTATGTGGTCTTAACATACCTGAGTAGCATATTTAAATATTCTGCAAGTATTTGCTTAAACAAAGTATTCTGTTGTTTAAATAAATTTGTTTTCATTTTTAATCAGTATGGCTTCTACTAATCTTCCTTTAAAGCAACTGTTCCAGACAATGAGGCTCTCACATGATATCCTGAGACAGAACATGACAGAATGTGAAGACCTTAAAAGAGAGCCCTCTGGGATTATTGCTGTATTGGAATCAGTGTTAAAGTTTATTAAGGACATACTGATTAACTTCATGGAGCTGGTGGAAATGTTATCTCTCCCAACCAAAACCTTGTCTGAAGTTACCTCCCAAACAAGGAAAGGTTTTAAAGAACCCTTAACAGAAGAGGAAAAGACTCGGCGAAGACAGCTTAACCTCTGTTTCTATTGTGGGGGAACTGGTCACCGCATCACAGGGTGTCCAGTAAGACCCCCTAGAGGATCAAGTCGAGATACAGCCAAGTTTAAAATGGACTCTGATGTTAAGGGAACAAATTATTCTTCCACTAGCAAACTTATAGATACCCCTGGAGAGGATCCAGCTACTGAGAATACATCTATTCTACAAGCAACCGTTTCTAACACGCTTCAAGAAATGGTACCTGATTTGAAACAGATGGTTGTTGGCAGTACAACTTCAACAACATCCACTACCCATGCCACTGCCTCTGTTTCTGCATCTACCACATTGGGGAACTCTGCAAAAACACCTCCTGGAAATCCTGCACATTACCTTGTTTCTGCCTTGGTTGGAGATCCATCTAACAAAAGTCACTCATCAGACATAAAAGTGACAAATCTTCCAGCTGAATCAGACCCTGACAAATCTAAAGTTCCACACCTCCCTGCACCACCTTCACCCAGCTACTCATTGACTGAGAAAGAATTGAATGAGATGGTTGAATTGGATATAAATGACACAGAAAATGAATTCCTGGACTCTGAAGGAGAGGTCATACCTTACCCGGAGGTACTCTACCCATCAGGCAGATATGACCCAGATAACAAATTCCTTGACTCTGAAGGAGAGGTCTTTTCCTACCCGGAGGTACCCTGCCCATCAGCCAGTCCATTGCAAGCTGCTGGGTATAATCAGGAACCTCTAAATCAAAACTGTCTTGGTTTTTCAGCTCTTGTTATGCCTACAGGGATATCTTCTAAGGGTCCCCAATCTCAGGCAGCTGTTCCAAGCAAAGAATCCATTCCATCTGATTGTATTAGGGCTTCAAATGGAACACTTGTTCGTAAATCCCACCTTCAGATGTTTGAACAGGCTTTGAGCGCCCAGAGTGCGCTCTTTGGAGGGGGCATCTGTCATGAACCAAGCCTCCAGACGAAAAAGAAAAAGAAAAGGTCTGGGAGGCATTCTGCTAAGAAGGGCTGTGTGGGGATTTGAACCTGTGACTCTGTGGTTGCTATTTCTGTTTGCTTACATGTTGAGCCACAGCCAGTTCTAGCAATAGCATGGATCTTAAAAGATCTGATAAATAACTTTTTGCCTTACTTGTTATTACACCTGTGCAACACACAGGTGTTCTCAATTCTGGAATTAATCAGAACCAACCCTGTGCAAAACCTCCCTATTTAAGGATGGCTTTTAGTCTGCATTTTTGTCTTCACATTTGGATCTGTTTTGTCAAGTCAGAACCTGTTTCCTGTACTTCTTTGGAGAAAGATTTCCTTTGCACCTGTTTACAAGGTATTACCAGGAGAAAGCCTTTACCTTTAAACCTGTTACCAATCTTCAAGTTTGTTTCCTGCTTTATGCAAATTCCTGCACTCAGCTATTGCCAGGAGAAAGACTTCACCTTTGCACCTGTTTACAAGGTATTACCAGGAGAAAGCCTTTACCTTTAAACCTGTTACCAATCTACAAGTTTGTTTCCTGCTTTATGCAATTCCTGCACTTGGCCATTGCCAGGAGAAAGATTTCCTTTGCACCTGTTTACAAGGTATTACCAGGGCAAAGCCTTTACCTTTAAACCTGTTACCAGTTTGCAAGTTTGTTTCCTGCCTTCAGCAATTACAAGGAGAGAGACTTTACCTTTAAACCTGTTACCAGTTTGCAAGTTGTTTCCTGCATTGTGCAATTCCTGCACTCAGCAATTACAAGGAGAGACTTTACCTTTAAACCTGTTACCAGTTTGCAAGTTGTTTCCTGCATTGTGCAATTCCTGCACTCAGCAATTACAAGGAGAGAGACTTTACCTTTAAACCTGTTACCAGTTTGCAAGTTGTTTCCTGCATTGTGCAATTCCTGCACTCAGCAATTACAAGGAGAGAGACTTTACCTTTAAACCTGTTACCAGTTTGCAAGTTTGTATCCTGCCTTGTGCAAATCCTGCACTCAGCAATTAGTAGGAGAAAGACTTTCCTTTTTGAATCTGCATCTCTGCTTACTTTGTTTGTTTATTTTCACTCCTGCTGTATGTGGTCTTAACATACCTGAGTAGCATATTTAAATATTCTGCAAGTATTTGCTTAAACAAAGTATTCTGTTGTTTAAATAAATTTGTTTTCATTTTTAATCAGTATGGCTTCTACTAATCTTCCTTTAAAGCAACTGTTCCAGACAATGAGGCTCTCACATGATATCCTGAGACAGAACATGACAAGGGGCGAGAGAGCATCAGGTGTGCAGTGTAATGGGTCTGTGCTATTCAGATGAGAGGATGTTACTAGTAGGGGCAAGAGAGCTGCAGGTGTGCAGTGCAATGGGTCTGTGCTATTCATATGACATAATGTGACTAGCAGGGGAGAGAGGGCTGCAGGTGTGCAGTGTAATGGTTTTGAGCTATACAGATGACAGGATGTGACTAGCAGGGGAGAGAGGGTTGCAGGTGAGGAGTGTAATGGTTTTGTACTATTCATGACTAGTAGGGGAGAGAGGGCTGCAGGTGAAGAGTTAAATGGTTCTGTGCTGTTCAGATGACAGGATTTGACTAGCAGGGGAGAGAGGGCTGTAGGTCAGGGGTGTAATAGTTCTGTGCTATTCAGATGACATGATGTGACTAGCAGGGGAGAGAGGGCTACAGGTGTGCAGTGTAATGATTCTGTGCTATTCACAAGACAAGATGTGACTAGCAGGGGCGAGAGATCTGCAGGTGAGGAGTGTAATTGTTTTAAGCTATTAAGATGACAGTATGTGATTAGCAGGAGAGAGGGCTGCAGGTGTGCAGTGTAATGGTTCTGTGCTATTTAGATAACAGGATGTGACTAGAAGGGGAGAGAGAGCTGCAGGTGTGCAGTGCAATAGGTTTGTGCTATTCAGATGACAGGATGTGACTAGCAGGGAAGAGAGTGCTGCAGGTGAGGAGTGTAATGGGTCTGTGCTATTCAGATGGCAGGATGTGACTTGAAGGGGAGAGAGGACTGCAGATGAGGAGAGTAATGAGTCTGTGCAATTCAAATGACAGTATGTGACTAGCAGGGGAGAGAGGACTGCAGATGAAGAGTGTAATGGTTCTGTGCTATTCAGATGAGAGGATGTGACTTGCAGGTAAGAGAGGGCTGCAGATGAGGAGTGTAATGGTTCTGTGCGATTCAGATGACAGGATGTGACTAGCAGGGGAGAGAGGGCTGCAGATGAGGAGTGTAATGGTTCTGTGCTATTCAGATGACAGGATGTGACTAGCAGGGGAGAGAGGACTTCAGGTGTGGAGTTTAAAAGTGAACTTGCAGTTTTGTGCTATTCAGATAACAAAGTTGACTTGCAGGGCTCAGGGAATTGCAAGTGAAGAGGTTTGCGGATGAAGCACTAAAAGTTCTGTGCAAACACATGCTGACTACATTAGCTTATTATAAATAAGTAGAATATGAAAAAAAAGCAAAGTCAACTTTCAAGGGACATTATAGTAGAAAAGGAGTTAAACACACAGCGGAAGTATGTCTTGGGACCTGCAGAGCATTGCCGGTCGCAAGCGGTAAACGCCGCTGATCCAATCATCAGCGATAGTTCAGCAGTGGATCAGCAGTGTTTTCAGCTCGGATTCAGCAGTCCTCTGTGGGTCATGAGCAGTACTTCTACTGTGTGTTTTACGCTTTTGTGGTGGTTAAACAGACAATAGTTCAGGGTTGATAGTCTTAAAAATGACATACTCTAATGCAGGGTTCTTCAAACTACGGGTCGGGATCCATCTGTGTGTTATATGAGAGTGTGTGCTGTGTGTATTTCTTATATGAGACTGTGTGTTGTGTGGGTGTGTTATATGAGAGTGTGTGCTGTGTGTTATATGAGAGTGTGTGTGGTGTGTGTTTCCTATATGAGATTGTGTGTTGTATGGGTGTGTTATAAGAGTGTGTGTGGTGTGCGTTTCTTATATGAGACTGTGTGTTGTGTAGGTGTGTTATATGAGAGTGTATGCTGTGTGTTATATGAGAGTGTGTGTGGTGTGTTTACTATATGAGATTGTGTGTTGTATGGGTGTGTTATATGAGAGTGTGTGTGGTGTGAGTTTCTTATATGAGACTGTGTTGTGTGGGTGTGTTATATGAGAGTGTATCCTGTGTGTTATATGAGAGTGTGTGCTGTGTGTTATACGAGTGTGTGTGCTGTGTGTTATACGAGTGTGTGTGTGGTGTGTGTTTCTTAAATGAGACTGTGTGTTGTGTGCTGTGTGTTACATGAGAGTGTGTGCTGTGTGTTTCTTAAATGAGACTGTGTGTTGTGTGTTATATGAGAGTGTGTGCTGTGTGTTATATGAGTGTGTGTGTGGTGTGTGTTTCTTATATGAGACTGTGTGTTGTGTGGGTGTGTTATATGAGTGTGTTGTATTTGAGTGTGTGTGATGTATTTGAGTGTGTGTGGCGTATGTGTTGTATTTGAGTGTGTGGCGCGTCTGTGTTGTATTTGAGTGTATGTGGCATATGTGTTGTATTTGAGTGTGTATGGCGTGTGTGTGTTGTATGAGTGTGTGTGGTGTGTTGTATGAGAATGTGTGTGGTGTGTGTGTTGTATTTGGGTGTGTGTGTTGTATTTGAGTGTGTGTGGTATTTGAGTGTGTGTGGTATTTGAGTGTGTGTGGTATTTGAGTGTGTGTTTGAAAGTATGTGTATTTTATATGACTATATGTTGTGTGAGCGTGTGTGTTGTATTAGAGTGTGTGTGGCGTGTGTGTTGTATAACAGTGTGTGTTTTGTATGATAGTCTGTGTTGTATGAGTGTTTAACTTATGAGTGTGTGTGTTGTATGAGTGTGTGTGGTGTGTGTGTGTTGCATGAGTGTGTGTGTTTTATGCAAGTGTGTGATGTATGTGTGTTGTATGATGTGAATGTATTTGTGTGCTGTATAAGTGTGTATTTTATGAGTGTGTTTGGTGTGTGTGTTTTATGTGAGTGTGTGTGTTGTATGAGACTGTGTGTTGTGTGGGTGTGTCATATAAGAGTGTGTGCTGTGTGTCATATAAGAGTGTGTGCGGTGTGTTTCTTATACGAGACTGTGTGTTGTGTGGGTGTGTTATATGAGAGTGTGTGTGTGGTGTGTTGTTTGAAAGTGTGTGTGTATTTTATATGACTGTGTGTTGTATGAGCGTGTGTGTTGTATTAGAGTGTGTGTGGCGTGTGTGTTGTATAACAGTGTGTGTTTTGTATGATAGTCTGTGTTGTATGAGTGTTTAATTTATGAGTGTGTGTGTTGTATGAGAGTGTGTGGTGTGTGTGTGTTTTATGTGAGTGTGTGATGTATGTGTGTTGTATGAGAGTGTGTTTGGTGTGTGTGTTGTATGAGACTGTGTGTTGTGTGGGTGTGTCATATGAGAGTATGTGCTGTGTGTTATATGAGTGTGTGTGGTGTGTTTCTTATATGAGACTGTGTTGTGTGGGTGTGTTATATGAGAGTGTGTGCTGTGTGTTATATGAGAGTGTGTGTGGTGTGTGTTTCTTAAATGCGACTGTGTGTTGTGTGGATGTGTTATATGAGAGTGTGTGCTGTGTGTTATATGAGTGTGTGCTGTGTGTTACATGAGTGTGTGCTGTGTTATATGAGAGTGTGCTGTGTTATATGAGAGTGTGCTGTGTGTTATATGAGAGTGTGCTGTGTGTTACATGAGAGTGTGTGCTGTGTGTTATATGAGAGTGTGCTGTGTGTTATATGAGAGTGTGCTGTGTGTTACATGAGAGTGCGTGCTGTGTGTTACATGAGAGTGCGTGCTGTGTGTTATATGAGAGTGTGTGCTGCATGTTATATGAGAGTGTGTGTGATGTGTTTCTTATATGAGACTGTGTGTTGGGTGCTGTGTGTTATACGAGAGTGTGTGCTGTGTGTTATATGATAGTGTGTGTGGTGTGTGCTTCTTATATGAGACTGTGTGTTGTGTAGGTGTGTTATATGAGAGTGTGTGCTGTGTGTTATATGAGAGTGTGTGTGGTGTGTTATACGAGTGTGTGTGTGGTGTGTTTCTTAAATGAGACTGTGTGTTGTGTGCTGTGTGTTATATGAGTGTGTGCTGTGTGTTATATGAGTGTGTGTGTGTGGTGTGTGTTTCTTAAATGAGACTGTGTGTTGTGTGCTGTGTGTTATATGAGAGTGTGTGCGGTGTGTTATACGAGTGTGTGTGTGGTGTGTTTCTTAAATGAGACTGTGTGTTGTGTGCTGTGTGTTATATGAGTGTGTGCTGTGTGTTATATGAGTGTGTGTGTGGTGTGTGTTTCTTATATGAGACTGTGTGTTGTGTGGGTGTGTTATATGAGTGTGTTGTATTTGAGTGTGTGTGATGTATTTGTGTGTGTGTGGCGTATGTGTTGTATTTGAGTGTGTGTGGCGTATGTGTTGTATTTGAGTGTGTGTGTGGTGTATGTGTTGTATTTGAGTGTGTGTGGCGTGTGTGTGTTGTATGAGTGTGTGTGGCGTGTGTGTGTTGTATGAGTGTGTGTGGTGTGTTGTATGAGTGTGTGTGGTGTGTTGTATGAGTGTGTGTGGTGTGTTGTATGAGAATGTGTGTGGTGTGTGTGTTGTATTTGGGTGTGTGTGTTGTATTTGAGTGTGTGTGGTGTGTGTTGTTTGAAAGTGTGTGTGTATTTTATATGACTGTATGTTGTGTGAGCGTGTGTGTTGTATAACAGTGTGTGTTTTGTATGATAGTCTGTGTTGTATGAGTGTTTAACTTATGAGTATGTGTGTTGTATGAGTGTGTGTGGTGTGTGTTGCATGAGTGTGTGTGTTTTATGCAAGTGTGTGATGTATGTGTGTTGTATGATGTGAATGTATTTGTGTGCTGTATAAGTGTGTATTTTATGAGAGTGTGTTTGGTGTGTGTGTTTTATGTGAGTGTGTGTGTTGTATGAGACTGTGTGTTGTGTGGGTGTGTCATATAAGAGTGTGTGCTGTGTGTTATACGAGTGTGTGTGGTGTGTTTCTTATATGAGACTGTGTGTTGTGTGGGGGTGTTATATGAGACTGTGTTGTGTGGGTGTGTTATATGAGAGTGTGTGCTGTGTGTTATATGAGAGTGTGTGTGGTTTGTGTTACATGAGTGTGTGCTGTGTGTTATATGAGAGTGTGCTGTGTGTTATATGAGAGAGTGTGCTGTGTGTTATATGAGAGAGTGTGCTGTGTGTTATATGAGAGAGTGTGCGGTGTGTTATATGAGAGAGTGTGCTGTGTGTTATATGAGAGAGTGTGCTGTGTGTTACATGAGAGTGTGTGCTGTGTGTTATATGAGAGTGTGCTGTGCGTTATATGAGAGAGTGTGCTGTGTGTTACATGAGAGAGTGTGCTGTGTGTTACATGAGAGTGTGTGCTGCATGTTATATGAGAGTGTGTGTGATGTGTTTCTTATATGAGACTGTGTGTTGGGTGCTGTGTGTTATACGAGTGTGTGCTGTGTGTTATATGATAGTGTGTGTGGTGTGTGTTTCTTATATGAGACTGTGTGTTGTGTGGGTGTGTTATATGAGCGTGTGTGGTGTGTGTGTTGTATTTGAATGTGTGTGGTGTATGTGTTGTATTTGAGTGTGTGTGGTGTGTGTGTTGTATTTGAGTGTGTGTGGCGTATGTGTTGTATTTGAGTGTGTGTGGCATATGTGTTGTATTTGAGTGTGTGTGGCGTGTGTGCATGTTGTATGAGAGTGTGTGGTGTGTGGGTGTGTCATATGAGAGTGTGTGCTGTGTGTTATACTAGTGTGTGTGGTGTGTTTCTTATATGAGACTGTGTTGTGTGGGTGTGTTATATGAGAGTGTGTGTGTGGTGTGTGTTGTTTGAAAGTGTGTGTGTATTTTATATGACTGTGTGTTGTATGAGCGTGTGTGTTGTATTAGAGTGTGTGTTGTATTAGAGTGTGTGTGGCGTGTGTGTTGTATAACAGTGTGTGTCTTGTATGATAGTCTGTGTTGTATGAGTGTTTAATTTATGAGTGAGTGTGTTGTATGAGAGTATGTGGTGTGTGTGTGTTGCATGAGTGTGTGTGTTTTATGTGAGTGTGTGATGTATGTGTGTTGTATGAGAGTGTGTTTGGTGTGTGTGTTGTATGAGACTGTGTGTTGTGTGGGTGTGTCATATGAGAGTATGTGCTGTGTGTTATATGAGTGTGTGTGGTGTGTTTCTTATATGAGACTGTGTTGTGTGGGTGTGTTATACGAGAGTGTGTGCTGTGTTTTATATGAGAGTGTGTGTGTGGTGTGTGTTTCTTAAATGTGACTGTGTGTTGTGTGGATGTGTTATATGAGAGTGTGTGCTGTGTGTTATATGAGTGTGTGCTGTGTGTTATATGAGTGTGTGCTGTGTGTTATATGAGTGTGTGCTGTGTGTTATATGAGAGTGTGCTGTGTGTTATATGAGAGAGTGTGCTGTGTGTTACATGAGAGTGTGTTATATGAGAGTGTGTGCTGCGTGTTATATGAGACTGTATGTGGTGTGTTTCTTATATGAGACTGTGTTGGGTGCTGTGTGTTATATGAGAGTGTGTGTGGTGTGTGTTTCTTATGAGACTGTGTGTTGTGTGGGTGTGTTATATGAGAGTGTGTGGTGTGTGTGTTGTATTTGAATGTGTGTGTTGTATGTGTTGTATTTGAGTGTGTGTGGTGTGTGTGTTGTATTTGAGTGTGTGTGGCATATGTGTTGTATTTGAGTGTGTGTGGCGTGTGTGTGTCGTATGAGTGTGTGTGGCGTGTGTGTGTTGTATGAGAGTGTGTGGCGTGTGTGTGTTGTATGAGAGTGTGTGGTGTGTGTGTTGTATGAGTGTGTGTTGTGTTTTATGAGTGTGTGTGGTGTGTTGTATGAGTGTGTGTGTGTTGTATGAGTGTGTATTTTATATGACTGTGTGTTGTATGATAGTCTGTGTTGTATTAGAGTGTGTGTGGCGTGTGTGTTGCATAACAGTGTGTTTTGTATGATAGTCTGTGTTGTATGAGTGTGTGTGTTGTATGAGTGTCTGTGGTGTGTGTGTTGTATGAGAGTGTGTGGTGTGTGTGTGTTGCATGAGTGTGTGTGTTTTATGTGAGTGTGTGATGTATGTGTGTTGTATGATAGTGTGTGTGTGTGTTGTATGAGTGTGTATTTTATGAGAGAGTGTGTGTTTTGTATGAGAGCGTGTGTGTTGTATGATTGTGTATTTTATGAGAGTGTGTGTGGCGTGTGTGTTGTATGTGAGTGAGCATGTGTGTGTAATAAAATATACACACACTTTAGTCACTTTCTCCAAAAATTGCAGCTATCCTGTTGTATATTACTTCAGAAATTTTCAGACCAAGCATAAAAATAGGGTCACATAAAAGGTATGTGGTATCGTGATACTGGGTCTTAGGAAAAAAAAGTTTGAAGAACCCTGCTCTAATGAATTAGAGAATGTTATATTTTGATTATTATGGCCCTTTAACAATAAACCTTGGTTACATTTTTATCCAGCTGTGTGAAGGAAACTGCTGTTATCAGTGTTTCAACATGTAGGACAGCTAACTTCACCTTAGATCCTTTCACTGTTTTATTATACTGGTAATCTAATACAGTGAACTTCTGGAACTTTCACTTCTTCCTGGAATAAACTCATCATTCTATTCTGTTCCCCTTGTAAATACATAGAAACAAACCTTAAAGGCTAAATATAAAAGGCAGAAATCCTGAAAACTGGAAGTCTTCAAGAGGGCACAAGGCAGATATTACTTGCTGCCAGTTTTTCTGCAACTTTGCAGATAATTACAATGTAATGGAGATTTGGTTCAGTATTATCTATAAACTTACAGTACCTCTGGCGCTGTCTACTGAACTATAATTCTGATTTTCCAGTGCAAATATGAGTTCTCTTGTAGCATAACGAAAAAGGCAACCTCTAGTATTGCACTCTACCACTCCACGCTCAATGCATTGCCTGGACTTTTAACTCACCCTTGGCAAAAACCTGCAGCCAGATTATCTCTTTACATAATGTGGATCATAAATTGATAGAATCTGAAATCCTTAGATATTTAAACAAAAAAAACAGAATTTATGCTTACCTGATAAATTACTTTCTCTTACGGTGTATCCAGTCCACGGATTCATCCTTACTTGTGGGATATTCTCATTCCCTACAGGAAGTGGCAAAGAGAGCACACAGCAAAGCTGTCCATATAGCTCCCCCTCAGGCTCCGCCCCCCCAGTCATTCGACCGACGGTTAGGAGAAAAAGGAGAAACCATAGGGTGCAGTGGTGACTGTAGTTTAAACAAAAATTTTAACCTGGCTTAATTACCAGGGTGGGCCGTGGACTGGATACACCGTAAGAGAAAGTAATTTATCAGGTAAGCATAAATTCTGTTTTCTCTTACAAGGTGTATCCAGTCCACGGACACGGATGAAGGGAGGGAACAAGACAGGTAACCTAAACGGAAGGCACCACTGCTTGCAAAACCTTTCTCCCAAAAATAGCCTCCGAAGAAGCAAAAGTATCGAATTTGTAAAATTTGGCAAAAGTATGCAGTGAAGACCAAGTCGCTGCCTTACAAATCTGTTCAACAGAAGCCTCATTCTTGAAAGCCCATGTGGAAGCCACAGCTCTGGTGGAATGAGCTGTAATTCATTCAGGAGGCTGCTGTCCAGCAGTCTCATAAGCCAATCGGATGATGCTTTTCAGCCAGAAGGAAAGAGAGGTAGCAGTTGCTTTCTGACCTCTCCTCTTACCAGAAAAGACAACAAACAAGGATGATGTTTGTCTGAAATCTTTAGTTGCTTGTAAATAGAATTTTAAAGCACAAACCACATCAAGATTGTGCAATAGTCGTTCCTTCCTTGAGGATGGATTAGGACACAGAGAAGGAACAATGATTTCCTGGTTAATATTCTTATTAGAAACCACTTTAGGAAGAAAACCAGGCTTGGTACGCAAAACTACCTTATCTGCATGGAACACCAGATAGGGTGAATTACACTGCAAAGCAGATAATTCTGAAACTCTTCGAGCAGAAGATATAGCTACCAAAAACAAAACTTTCCAAAATAATAACTTAATATCTATGGAATGTAAAAGGTTCAAACGGAACCCCTTGAAAAACTGAAAGAACTAAATTTAGACTCCATGGAGGAGCCACAGGTTTATAGACAGGCTTAATTCTGACTAAAGCCTGTGCAAACGCTTGAACATCTGGTACATCTGCCAGACGCTTGTGCAACAAGATAGACAGAGCAGATATCTGTCCCTTTAAGGTACTAGCTGATAACCCTTTCTCCAATCCTTCTTGGAGAAAAGACAATATCCTTGGAATCCTAATCTTACTCCACGAGTAACCCTTGGATTCACACCAACAAAGATATTTCCGCCATATCTTATGGTAAATTTTCCTGGTGACAGGTTTTCTAGCTTGGATCAGAGTATCTATGACTGATTCAGAGAACCCACGCTTGGATAGAATTAAGTGTTCAATCTCCAAGCAGTCAGCTGCAGAGAAACTAGATTTGGATGCAAGAATGGACCCTGTATTAGAAGATCCTGCCTCATTGGCAGTGTCCATGGTGGGACAGATGACATGTCCACTAGGTCTGCATCCCAAGTCCTGCGTGGCCACGCAGGCGCTATCAGAATTACCGAGGCCTTCTCCTGTTTGATTCTGGCTATCAGCCGAGGGAGAAGGGGAAACGGTGGAAAGACATAGGCCAGATTGAAGGACCAAGGCGCTACTAGAGCATCTATCAAAGCCGCCTTGGGGTCCCTGGACCTGGATCCGTAAAGAGGAAGTTTGGTGTTCTGACGGGACGCCATCAGGTCCATCTCTGGAATGCCCCAAAGCTGAGTCAGCTGAGAAAATACCTCCGGGTGAAGTTCCCACTCCCCCGGGTGAAAAGTCTGACGACTTAGGAAATCCGCTTCCCAGTTGTCTACTCCTGGGATGTGAATCGCAGATAGGTGGCAAGAGTGATCCTCCGCCCACCTGATTATCTTGGTTACTTCCTTCATCGCTAAGGAACTCTTTGTTCCTCCCTGATGATTGATGTATGCTACAGTCGTGATGTTGTCCGACTGAAATCTGATGAACTTGGCCGCCGCTAGCTGAGGCCAAGCCTGGAGCGTATTGAATATCGCTCTCAGCTCCAAAATGTTTATCGGGAGAAGAGACTCTTCCCGAGACCATAGGCCCTGAGCTTTCAGGGAGCCCCAGACCGTGCCCCAGCCTAACAGACTGGCGTTGGTCGTTACAATGATCCACTCCGGTCTGCGGAAGCACATTCCCTGAGACAGGTGATCCTGAGACAACCACCAGAGAAGAGAATTTCTGGTTTCCTGGTCCAATTGGATTTGAGGAGACAAATCTGCATAATCCCCATTCCACTGTTTGAGAATGCACAATTGCAGTGGTCTGAGATGAATGCGAGCAAATGGGACTACGTCCATTGCTGCTACCATTAATCCGATAACCTCCATGCACTGAGCTACAGATGGCCGAGGAATTGAATGAAGAGCTCGGCAAGTACTTAGAAGCTTTAACTTTCTGACCTCCGTCAGAAAATTTTTAATTTCTACCGAGTCTATTAATGTTCCCAGGAAGGGAACCCTTGTGAGTGGGGACAGAGAACTTTTTTCGGTGTTCACCTTCCACCCGTGAGACCTTAGAAAGGCCAGAACAATATACGTATGAGCCTTGGCTCTGGGAAAAGACGACGCCTGAATCAAGATGTCGTCCAGATAGGGTGCTACTGCAATGCCCCGCGGTCTTAGAACCGCTAGAAGGGACCCTAGCACTTTTGTTACAATTCTTGGAGCGGTGGCCAACCCGAAGGGAAGGGCCACAAACTGGTAATGCTTGTCCAGAAAAGTGAACCTTAGGGACTGATGGTGATCTTTGTGGATAGGAATATGAAGGTACGCATCCTTTAGATCCACGGTAGTCATATATTGACCTTCCTGGATCATCGGTAAGATTGTCCGAATGGTCTCCATCTTGAAGGATGGAACTCTGAGGAATTTGTTTAGAATTTTTAGATACAGGATTGGTCTGAAAGTTCCTTTTTTTTTTTGGGAACCACAAACAGGTTTGAGTAAAAACCCAGTCCTTGTTCTGTAATTGGAACTGGACATATCACTCCCATCTTGATTAGATCTTCTACCCAGCGTAAGAACGCCTCTTTCTTTGTCTGGTCTGAAGACAGACGAGAAATGTGGAACCTTCCCCTTGGAGTAAGGTCCTTGAATTCTAGAAGATATCCCTGAGCAACTATCTCTAATGCCCAGGGATCGGGAACATCTCTTGCCCAAGCCTGAGCAAAGAGAGAGAGTCTGCCCCCTACCAGATCCAGTCCCGGATCGGGGGCTACCCCTTCATGCTGTCTTAGTAGCAGCTGCAGGTTTCTTGGCCTGTTTACCCTTGTTCCAGCCCTGCAAAGGCTTCCAGGTTGCCTTGGGCTGTGAAGTGTTACCCTCCTGCTTTGCGGTTGCAGAGGTTGAAGCAGGGCCGCTCCTGAAGTTACGAAAGGAACGGAAATTAGCCTTATTTTTAGCCTTAAAAGGTCTATCTTGCGGGAGGGCATGGCCCTTTCCCCCAGTGATATCCGAAATAATCTCTTTCAACTCTGGCCCGAAAAGGGTCTTTCCTTTGAAAGGGATATTCAGTAACTTAGTTTTAGACGACACATCGGCCGACCATGATTTCAGCCAGAGCGCTCTGCGCGCCATGATGGCAAAACCAGAATTTTTCGCCGCTAACTTGGCTAATTACAAAGCGGCATCTGTTATAAAAGAATTAGCCAGCTTTAGAGCTTTAATTCTATCCATAATTTCGTCATATGAGGTCTCTGCCTGGAGCGACTCCTCCAACGCCTCAAACCAGAAAGCCACTGCAGTAGTCACAGGAATAATGCAGGCAATAGGTTGGAGAAGGAAACCTTGTTGAACAAATATTTTCTTTAGTAAACCTTCCAATTTTTTATCCATAGGATCTTTGAAAGCACAACTGTCTTCAATTGGTATGGTTGTGCGCTTGGCAAGTGTTGAAATTGCCCCCTCTACCTTAGGGATCGTCTGCCATGCGTCCCGCCTGGGATCAGTTATAGGAAAATTTTCTTAAAGATAGGGGGGGAACAAAGGGTACACCTGGTCTCTCCCACTCCCTATCCACAATGTCCGCCACCCTCTTCAGGATCGGAAACGCATCAGTGTATACAGGGACTTCTAGAAATCTGTCCATTTTACACAATTTCTCTGGGACCACCATGGGGTCGCAATCATCCAGCGTAGCTAATTTCTCCTTAAGCAGTATGCGGAGGTGTTCCAGCTTAAATTTAAACGCTAAGGAATCTGATTCTGCCCGCTGAGAAATCTTTCCTGTATCTGAAATTTCTCCCTCGGACAGCACATCCCTCACCGTCACTTCAGAGTGTTGTGAGGGTACAACAGATAAACCTTCCAAAGCTTCTGATTGCTCATACTCTGTTCTTAAAACCGAGCTATCACGCTTTTTTAGGAAAAACTGGCAGTTTGGATAAAAATGCCGCAAGGGAATTATCCATGACTGCTGCTAATTGTTGTAATGTAATAGGGACCATTGCGCTAGATGTACTAGGTATAGCTTGCGCGGGGCGTGACTGGCGTCGACACATGGGGAGAGGAAGGTGGACTATCCTCATTACCTTCTGTTAAAGAATCATCTTGGGCTACATTTTTAAGTGAAACAACATGAAACAACATTATCTTTAAAATGCATAGATACGTTAGCACACTTTAAACACAAATGTAAAGGGGGTTACACCATGGCTACTAAACACATAGAGCAACGTCTCTCTGAAGGATTTGAGAAAAAACGGTACTGTGCCTTTAAATAATAAAAGTGCACACTTTTTTACTAAATGTTCAAAAATGATCCAATCTTTCTGAAAATTTCACCACACGATCTTAATGCTTGGTAATGATTGCACAGCAAGTATCAAGTCAATTAACCCCTTAATGCCCGAACCGGAGCAACCTAAAGCTGACAACCGGTTAGCAAACTACAGCACCATGCCACAGCAATCTGCTGTGGCCCTACCTTGCCCCTGGGGATTAGTTGATGAAAAGTAAGCCTCTATGAAGTCCTCAAGAAGTTTTAGGACCCTCCACGTGAAGCTGCATGAAGCTGTCTGCAAAGTGAAGAGCGCAACTGAGTCGTGAAAATTAGGCCCCCTCCCTCTCCACTCCGGAGTTGTGGGGCCTTCAAAACCCTGAATAGGTGTCCAAATTACTGCCATTTGGAATAAAAACCCCAGATAACACTCCAAAAGTGATAAAAAACTTGTATAGTGATTATATTTTACTAAAAAATAATCGATTGCCCTTTAACAGTGTCCACCAGTCATTTAGCCCTGTTAAATAAGCCTTCCTTCTATACTGAGTCTCAGAATATGGCCTACCTTCCCCACATGGGGATTCTTGTCAGTCTTCTAGCATTAGTAAGTCTTGACTAGAAAAAGATGACTGAACATACCTTGTAGCAGTTAAGCCTGCAAACTGTTCCCCCCAACTGAAGTTTTCTTGGTACTCCTCAGTCCTGCGTGGGAACAGCAGTGGATTTTAGTTACAACATGCTAAAATCATTTTCCTCTC
The DNA here is from genome assembly GCF_027579735.1 of Bombina bombina. Classification (NCBI taxonomy): domain Eukaryota; kingdom Metazoa; phylum Chordata; class Amphibia; order Anura; family Bombinatoridae; genus Bombina; species Bombina bombina. The sequence goes on along the minus strand of NC_069502.1, from coordinate 438,471,472 downwards.
AGCAGAATTCTTCATCACTTTCTGCTAGAGAGTAAATAGTACAAACCGGCACTATTTAAAAATAACAAACTTTTGATTGAAGATATAAAAAACTACAAATCTAACACCACATTCACTTTACCCTCCTGTGGAGATGCTACTTGTTAGAGCGGCAAAGAGAATGACTGGGGGGGGCGGAGCCTGAGGGGGAGCTATATGGACAGCTTTGCTGTGTGCTCTCTTTGCCACTTCCTGTAGGGAATGAGAATATCCCACAAGTAAGGATGAATCCGTGGACTGGATACACCTTGTAAGAGAAAAATTAATAATAAATAAAAAAATCAAAGCAATCTTTCGTCTTGCTACTTACTCTTCCAACTCAGCTTTTAGAGACTTCCCTAGCCTGAGTATTGCTTTAAGAAGGTAAGTTTTCACTTCCAGAAGTTAAACTATAGTGGTAAAGTTAAATCTATGTGGACAAAACTTCCAGATGTTTTAGAACAGATTTGGTTTTGTTAGAATAATTAAATTAATTTTTGTATTTGTAACAGAGCTGTGCAACAATTAGTTCTAACAGTCTTTGTGCCCACTTCACAATCAATAGTAAGGTTTACAGAACCCATTTCTAGTTTAACTAGACATTATTTTATAGTAAACAATCTAGTAACCAACTTTCTGTCTTCTAAAGAACTCTAAAAAAAATCCATATGGTTTCCACAGAAAATTATCATACATCATAATTCTTCCCAAGAAAAACTGTACACCTTAAAGTACCACTACATAAAAGAATGTTTTTAATGCCACCTTGAGAAAAGGTTTGTGCAAGTATTTCAGCAGACACAGCATTTACTCCATGGGGTGGACCTAGAGTATAATTGTTAAAATGCCTTTCTATCACAAGAAATTGGTTAGAACAATCAAGAGCCATACAATGTATCTATTATTTAGTCCTTTGTTAATAACTGTCCTTTCACAAATGAAATAACATTAATCATTAAAGTTTTTTTATGGCAACAGGCACTTTTAATGAGAAATGGCTAGACTCCAAGTGGTTACTGCTTCAACACAGATACGACAATCCACTGGTCACTGCAGAATAGTCTAATTATAGTAGAGTCGTCTCAAGGTATACGCTTGTGGTTTTCAGTTTTCTCGTAAAAAGAATCTTGTAGTGTCTATATAAAGTGAGAGAGTTCAGACACCAAGATAAGGAGCAGCGACATTGGAAAACAGTTAAATAAGACTGGTGTTAGACAGCTGTGAACCTACCCATGCAATAAAACCCCCTTGCAAATAGGAGGGAAAATGCAATGACTAAAGAATGACAGTATGAACACAATTCATTTAAAAAAGAAATGTGTTTCATTAAAAAAGAATATATATATTTTTTTCTAAACAAAAAAAAAAAAATATATATATAGAGGTTATTTTAGGTAAGGAACAAAAGTGCTGAGTTTTAACCACTGGTAACACTCTTCTGGATCCCTCTCATGCTACTACTCAAAAGAGCAGATATCTGGGACTCAGACAGTGAGCTTTATACCTCACTGAGTGGCTGCTCTTCTGGGGTAGATGTGATGTAGTGATCAGCAGCTGGAGCAAAACATTAGTCTTGTTAAAAGTAGAGGGAGGCTAATCTTCCTCATCCTCGCTGATGTCATAGGATTTAGCAGAGGGTCGTGAGCGTCGTCGTGGTGATGCTGGAGGAGAATTCTTGGTAGAGAAGGGCCAACGAAAGGATGGGGAGGGTGACCGCTCCCGAGCTGGGCTGCTGCTGGGGCTTTGCTTTGGGCTGATGGCTTGGAGCATCCTTCCTTTGCCTTCCTTTAGCATGTGTTTCTGCCAGTAAGAGAAGGCAACATTTAAACATACAATATATCCAAAACAAAATGACCAATGCAATAAGTAGTATTTTATAGTAGATGACAAAATGACCCGTACATTTTAAGTCTTTATCCCAAACATAAATGTAACTATGACAGCATATCTGTAAAGGAGTAATTAATCTGCTGACCTGTTCTGGAAATCTCTAAAATAACCTTCACGGATGTTTGCAAATCCCTAATGTACCTCAAATACATGCATCAAGCCTATATTTAAAAAAGTGCACCAACATTCTACAAGGTAAACATGCAGTACATACAACACATTCTTCATTTCCAACCCACAGCAAGGTACTCCATGACTTACTGGCAAAGCCAAATGTAAATATGTCCTTTACTGAAAGGTGAACATTAAAGGGGCAGTGTACTGTAAAACTGTTTTTATCTTAATGTGTCTCCAGTTACTTGTTATACGGATATCCTTAGTTTATCACTTTCTTTACACACATATGCTTCTTTATATTATCTGTGCAAACCAAACCCAATACTTAGAACAAATGAAAAACAAAATTTATGCTTACCTGATAAATTTCTTTCTTTCCTGGCATGGAGAATCCACTACATCATTCCAATTCATATTGTGATATCCAACTCCTGGCCAGCAAGAGGAGGCAAAGAGCACCCCAGCAAAGCTGTTAAGTGTAACTGCCTTACTCATAAACCCCAGTCATTCAACCGAAGGAAATGGAAAGGAAGAAAAACACAAGGGTAAAATGGTTCCTGAGGTTAACAAAAAAAAAAAAAAACTACTGAATTATATTAAAAAAAGAGGGTGGGGTCATGGACTCTCCATGTCCGGAAAGGAAGAAATTTATCAGGAAAGCATACATTTTGTTTTCTTTCCTATGACATGAAGAGTCCACAACATCATTCCAATTACTAGTGGGAACCAATACCCAAGCTAGAGGACATGGCATGAACAGGGAGGGAGAAAAAAGGCAGGAGGACCTAAACAGAAGGCACTACCGCTTGAAGAACCTTTCTCCCAAAAGAAGCCTCGGCCAAGGCAAAAGTATCAAATTTGTAAAACTTGGAAAAAGTATGTAGACAGCACCATGTTGCTGCCTTGCAAATCTGATCCACAGAAGCTTCATTTTTGAAAGCCCAAGAAGAGGAGACAGCCCTAGTGGAATGAGCCGTAATTCTCTCAGGAGGCTGCTGTTCAGCAGTCTTATACGTCAAATGAATAAAACTTCTCAACCAGAGAGACAGAGAAGTAGAAGTGGCCTTCTGGCCCTTACGTTTTCCAAAGAAAACAACAAACAGGGCAGATGATTGCCGAAAATCTTTAGTAGCTTGCAAGTAGAATTTTTGAGTCTGCACAACATCCAAGTTATGCTAAAGATGTTCCTTTTGAGAAGGAGGATTAGGCCAAAAAGAAGGAACAACAATTTCCTGATTAATGTTTTGATCAGATACCACCTTAGGAGGAAACCCCAATTTAGTACGAAGCACCGCCTTATAAACATTAAAAATAGGGTATGGGGAATCACACTGCAGAGCTGAAAGCTCAGACCCTCTGCAAGCAGAAGAAATGGCCACAAGAAACAAAACTTTCCAGGATAACAGTGTTATATCAACAACATGCATTGGCTCAAACTGAGCCTGCTGCAAAACTTTAAGAACTAAATTAAAGCTCCACAGGGAGCAACAGGTTTAAACACAGGCCTGATTCTAACCAGGGCCTGTACAAATGCTTGAACATCTGGTAGGTCTGCCAGACGTTTGTGGAAAAGGATAGATAACGCAGAAATCTGACTCTTTAGGGTACTGACCGATAAACCCTTATCCAGGCCATCCTGAAGGAAAGACAAAATCCGGGGAATCCTCACCCGACTCCAGGAGAACCCCTTAGATTCACACCAATAAAGATATTTACGCCATATCTTATGGTAAATCTTGCAAGTAACCGGTTTTCGAGTCTGAATCATAGTTTCAATGACCGCTTCAGAACAAAACACGTTTAGAAAGAATTAAAGGGCCACTATAATAGTTTTTTATTTGGGAGTTAACAAAAAGTTGATGACCCGATTAACAATTTACTAATATGCATGTATTAGAACTAATTTGCGGTTTTAAAGATATTTTACTTACAAATTTATAATGATTCCACTGCCCACTGAGACCTGCTATTCAGCTTCCAATAATTCTAATCGGTCGCACGACAGACATGTAAGTTGAAGCCTGCGCAGTCAGTGTTTCCTCAGCTCCTTGCAGCATAGTGAAAGAAGATCTGGCCCCTCTGCACGCATTCATTTGGGAGCCGTCGGCAATGGTTGCTATGGCAACCTATGAAGCGTCCTGCATTGCCAACAGCGTTCTACATGAAAGGAGCTAAGTTCACTGAGTGAAATAATTTAAATGGTCTTTGAGCTTCTGGCAAGCTCAAAAACCAAAGACTGTTTAAATTATTTCACTCAGTGAACTTAGCTCCTTTCATGCAGAACGCTATATCACCAATGCAGGACGCTTTTATTTAATTAAATAGCTGCTATATTTTCATTTTGATACCGCTGCTATTTGGATAGTAAAATGGATCCAGGTACAGCAGACTGCCTAAAAATCTAAACTGACACACTAGCAGATCAACTGGTTGCAACATTTACACAAGCTCTGCTAGCGTGTCAGTGTGAACTCTGTGAGCGTGCTGTTGAGTTCCTGCTCCCGTGCCTGATCAGCAAGGCAATGCTAATTGGACATGGGCAGATAGGGGGGGGGGGGGGGAAACACCCATTTTTATAGCCGTTTTACAGAGGATTGTTTTGGGACTATTTTTCAAACTTTGAGGTAACTTTTAGGGTACTATTAGCACTCGTCTTTTTTTTGTTTTTGAATTCATTCTATTAAATATGTTTTTAATTTATTGGTATAGAAATCTGGGGCCTTTAAGCGTTCAATCACCAAGCAGTTAGCTTCAAAGAATCTAAGTTTGGATGGAGGAAAGGACCCTGAAGAAGAAGGTCTCTCCTCTGAGGTAACCTCCAAGGAGGTAGAGATGACATCGTTACTAGATCCGCAACCAGATCCTGCAAGGCCATGCAGAAGCTATTAGTTTTACCGATGCTCTCTCCTGGTTTGATACGAGCAATGACTCGTGGAAGTAGAGCAAAACGGAGGAAACAGATAAGCCAGAGAAAACTTAAATTATGCTTACCTGATCATTTTCTTTTCTTCTGACGGGAACAATCCACAGCTGCATTAATTACTTTTGGGAAATAAGAACCTGGCCACCAGGAGGAGGCAAAGACACCCCAGCCAAAGACTTAAATACCTCCACCACTTCCCTCATTCCCCAGTCATTCTGCCAAGGGAACAAGGAACAGTAGCAGAAATATCAGGGTGAAAAAAGGTGCCAGAAGAACAAAAATTAAATAACGCCGCCTCATAGATAAAGCACGGGCGGGGAGCTGTGGACTCTTCCCATCAGAAGAAAAAGGAAATTTATGCTTACCTGATAAATTTGTTTCTTTTACGATACAACGAGTCCACGGATTTCATCCTTACTTATGGGATATCGCCTCCTGGTCAGAAGGAGGAGGCAAAGTGCACCACAGCAGAGCTGTATATATAGCTCCTCCCTTTCCTCCCACTCCAGTCATTCGACCGAAGTTAGGAAGAGAAAGGAAAAGCCAAGGTGCAGAGGTGACTGAAGTTTAACAAAAATAAAGACCTGTCTTAGAAAACAACAGGGTGGGCCGTGGACTTGTCGTATCGTAAAAGAAACAAATTTATCAGGTAAGCATAAATTTCCTTTTCTTTTACAAGATACGACGATTTAATCCTTACTTATGGGATACAATACCAAAGCTATAGGACACAGATGAAAGGGAGGGACAAGACAGGAACCTAAACGGAAGGCACTACTGCTTGAAGAACCTTTCTCCCAAAAACAGCCTCAGACGAGGCAAAAGTATCAAATTTGGAAAATTTGGAAAAAGTGTGGAGACGACCAAGTTGCAGAGTCTGACAAAAGGATTGAACATCTGCCAGACGCTTATGTAGCAAAATAGACAAAGCAGAAATCTGTCCCTTTAAGGAACTTGCTGACAACCCTTTCACCAATCCTTCTTGGAGAAAAGATAAAATCCTAGGAATCCTAACCCTACTCCATGAGTAGCCCTTGGATTCGCACCAATAAATATATTTACGCCATATCTTATGGTAAATTTTTCTAGTAACAGGCTTACGTGCCTGAATCAAGGTATCAATGACTGACTCAGAGAACCCTCGCTTAGATAAAATCAAGTGTTCAATCTCCAAGCAGTCAGCTGCATAGAAATTAGATTAAGATGATGGAAGGGTCCCTGAATGAGAAGGTCCTGCCTCAATGGAAGCTTCCACGGTGGCAGAGATGACATGTCCACCAGACTGGCATACCAAATCCTGCGAGGCCACGCAGGAGCGATGAGGATCACAAAGCCCTCTCCTGTTTGACTCGAGCAATCACCCGAGGAAGGAGAGCAAATAGAGGGAACACATAAGCTAGGTTGAACGACTAAGGCACTGCCAAGGCATCTATCAGTTAGGCCTGAGGATCCCTGGACATGGATCCGTATCTCGGGAGCTTGGCATTCTGACGAGACGCCATAAGATCCAGCTCCGGCCTGTGCCATCTGAGAACCAGGTCGGCAAAGACCTCCGGATGGAGTTCCCATTCTCTCGGATGAAACGTCTGCCTGCTCAAAAAATCCGCCTCCCAGTTGTCCACTCCTGGGATGTAGATTGCCGACAGATAACAAGAGTGAGCTTCTGCCCACTGAATTATCTTGGCTACTTCTGTCATCGCCAAGGAACTCCTTGTTCCTCCCTGATGATTGATGTAAGCTACAGTCGTGATGTTGTCCGACTGGAACCTGATGAATTTGGCCGAAGCCAACTGAGGCCAAGCCTGAAGCGCATTGAATATTGCTCTCAATTCCAGAATATTGATGAGAAGTAGAGACTCCGACAGAGTCCACACACCCTGAGCCTTCAGGGAGTTCCAGACTGCACCCCATCCTATCAGGCTGGCGTCCATTGTCACTATCATACATGAGGGTCTGCAGAAGCATGTCCATTGGGACAGATAATCTGGCGACAACCACCATAGAAGAGAGTCCCTTGTCTCCTGATCCAGATCTATTTGAGGAGACAAATTTACATAATCTCCATTCCATTGTCTGAGCATGCTCAGTTGTAGAGGTCTGAGATGAAAACGAGCAAACGGAATGATGTCCATTGCTGCCACCATCAATCCAATTGCCTCCATGCACTGAGCCACTGACGGCCGAGGATTGGACTGAAGGGTTCGGCATGTGTTCATAATCTTTAACTTTCTGACTTCCGTCAAAAAGATTTTCATGGATAAAGAGTCGATTAGAGTTCCCAGGAAAGGAACCCTTGTCTGTGGAATTAGTGAACTCTTTTCTAGATTCATCTTCCACCCGTGAGTCCTTAGAAATGACAGAACAATGTCGGTGTGAGACTTTGTTAGTTGATAAGACGACGCCTGGATCAGAATATCGTCCAGATAAGGCGCCACTGCAATGCCCCACGGCCTGAGAACCGCCAGCAGAGACCCCAGAACCTTTGTGAAAATTCTGGGTGCCGTGACCAGACCGAAAGGAAGGGTCACAAACTGAAAATGTTTGTCCAGAAAGGCAAACCTCAGGAACTTGTGATGATCTCTGTGGATAGGAACATGAAGATATGCATCCTTTAGATCCACGGTAGTCATATATTGACCCTCCTGGATCAATGGAAGAATGGTCCGAATAGTTTCCATCTTGAAGGATGGATCTTTGAGAAACTTGTTTAGACTTTGAGATCTAAAATGGGTCGGAACGTTCCCTCTTTTTTGGGAACTACAAAGAGATTTGAGTAAAACCCCTGCCCCTGTTCCTGTATTGGAACGGGGCATATTACTCACATGGAGGAGAGATCTCTTACACAGCGTAAGGACGCCTTTCTTTTTATCTGGTCGACAGATAATCGTGAAAGAAGAAACCTTCCTCTGGGGAAGGAATTTTTGAACTCCAACTGATACCCTTGAGACACTATTTCTAGTGTCCAGGGATCCAGAACGTCTCTTATCCAAGCCTGGACAAAAAAAGAAAGTCTTCCCCCTACTAGATCCGGTCCCGGATCGGGGGGCCGCCCCTTCATGCTGTCTTGGTAGCAGCAGCGGGCTTCTTGGGTTGTTTACCCTTGTTCCAAGACTGGTTGGGTCTCCAGGTGGACTTGACTTGTGCATAATTCCCTTCCTGTTTAGCGGAAGAGGAAGAGGGGACTCCCTTGAAATTTCGAAAGGAACGAAAATTACTCTGTCGTCCCCTTTGCTTAGATGTCTTATCTTGAGGGAGGAGGTGACCCTTACCTCCCGTAATGTCAGAAATTATCTCTTTCAAGTCAGGCCCGAACAGGGTCTTTCCCTTGAAAGGAATAGCCAAAAGCTTGGATTTAGAGGACACATCCGCAGACCAAGATTTTAACCATAAGGCTCTTCGTGCTAAGATGGAGAATCCTGAACTCTAGCCGCTAATTTGGTGATCTGAAAGGAAGCATACATAATAAAAGAATTAGCCAGCTTAAGGGCCTTAATTCTATCCTGTATTTCTTCCAAAGAAGTCTCAGTCTTAAGGGACTCTTCTAGGGCGTCAAACCAAAAAGCAGCCGCAGTCGTGACTGTTACAATGCAGGCCACCGGTTGTAATTGGAACCCCTGATGAACATAGAGTCTTTTGAGAAGACCCTCCAACTTCTTATCCATGGGGTCTTTGAAAGCACAACTGTCCTCGATAGGGATAGTCATACGCTTAGCCAGGGTAGAGATAGCTCCCTCCACCTTAGGGATCGTCTGCCAAGAATCCCGAATGGTGTCAGCTATAGGGTACATTTTCTTAAAAATAGGGGAAGGGGAGAACGGGATACCCAGGCTTTCCCATTCCCTTGCAATAATTTCCGAAATTCGGAATAAGAAGGAACCTCTAAGTATCTGGCCATCTTACTCAATTTCTCTGGTGGGACCACAATAGAGTCACAGTGGTCCAGAGTCACCAAAACCTCCCGTAGCAAAAGGCGGCGGTGTTCAAGCTTACGTCCAAATCTGTCGGGGGCAATCCACTTCCTGAGTCAGACAGTTTCCCCTCAGACAGAGCCTCCCTACCCCCCAATTCAGAGCCCTGGGAGGGTACATCGGAGATCGCCATCAAAGCATCAGAAGTCGCAGGGACCACATGGGCCTCTGTCCTACTGCTTGTAAAGCTGGCAACTTAGATAAAACTTCTGAAAGAGTGGATGACATAACTGCAGCCATATCCTGCAGCGTGAATGAAGTGGATGAAGTTGAAGAACACAGCGTCGCCTGAGCGGGCGTTAAAGGCTGTGATGCTTGGGGAGAAAGTTGCGGCATACCCTGAGTCTCATCAGTTTGAGAAACATCCTTAGATATACTCGCATTAAAGAAAATTTGTTCTTTAAACTGTAAAGCCCTCTCAGTACATGAGGGACAAAAAGGAATAGGGGTTCCACATTGGCATCTAAACACATAGAACATGTACTTTCCTGAAGGTCAGCAATTACAAAAACAAGCAATATTGGTTGTGGTAACAAAGGGTGTGGGGGCCCTGAAAGGAACAAACTCACGGGAGAACAAGTCTGGCTGGCACCTAATAGCTTGTCAGGGCAGACATAGAGCTCAGGATCCAGATTTTTAAATGGATAACCAGCACCAGCAGCTGGACGCAGCTCCCTTCCTAACAAGGGAGATAGGACACTGACTACAGCATTCCAGTACCAGAATCCAGCCTCGGAATGAGAAGAGAAGGACCTATGAGGCCTCAAAGAAACCGTACCATTTCAACAACCTCCCTGAAGGGGGTCAACGCAAAGAAAGCGCTACCCCAGCCATAGACTTGGCGAAGAGAAAGGAGAAATGGTAAAACCATAGATAAGATACCTGACAGTTCAGGTGAAAACAACGACCACAAGCCCACATCAAGGTGGAACAGTAGTCCCCTGACAACAGTAAAATCTCTGCTGAGAAACCGCAAAACTAGGCTCAGACAGATACCAACTCATCCAAGGAGGGACAAGCGGAGGTTGCACCCAGGCATGAACCTTAAACAGCATATAACACACATTCAAGGTGAAAAAGAGCTGCAACTGGCTTCCTTAGGAATGATCCATAACTGGATCCGAAACCACAGACAAGTATATGGCCATAAGTCAGACCTCCAGGACCTTCTCAAAAGAGATACAGACCAAAGAATCTAAGGAGACATCCTACCAGGTCAAGTAAGAGGGTAGTACCCAAAGGTGCCACCTAAACCCGGACCCCTTACTGAAACCCACGGAGTAAGATTTCTTAGAGAATAGAAGGGAACACCCCTCTCTACCGACCACGGGGTACAGGGACAGGCACCAACCCAGTCCGAGGGATGAAAGATAACATATCATCAGAGATCCTTGCAGGATTAGTCTCCCATAAATCCTGCTCCTCACAAGGATGAGTGCATCATATGAAAGTAGACAGTAAAGGGAGAAAACCAAACTTCCAAACCCCGATGACTAGACCCCCAAGAAGGGGTTCAGTAGCCCTAGCAACCTACGAGAGGTGCCAGACACTTGCCACAAAATGTAGACGACCAAAGCCAACTTGTACCCTCGATGTCTAGAGGTCATCCAACCTCCAAACCCGATGGTAATGGAGAAAACTTTGTCCCCAGGCTAAAGGGCTTCTCACGATGAGCCTCAGCAGCTTCCGATCCTGGAACACCCTAAAGAGTAGCACATGGAGAAGTATTCAAACTCCTATCTTGGGCTTAATAAGCATACATGCTACCCATAAAATAAAAACCCTCAAAAGGTAGAAAACCGGGAGGTGGACCCTGCTAGGCATGGTAGATATCCCTTAGGCCACTTAGTCTTGCTAAGCACCCCTCCGTCTTCTAACAAGGAACCAGAAAATACGAACACGTATCAATTTGAACATCTCAGCACCCGAAAGAGTAAGCAGTATACTGGCACCACGTGGATGACATGAACCATTAAGGAACAGCATCTATCGCCCGACCAGGACTCACCTGGAAAAGGAGAACCTTCCGAAACTGTCCCCGGTCCAAGGAAAATCCCCGAAGGGATCAATAACATGAACAATAAACATAACTATGTATTATATAGTACTGCGTAACTTCCGAAGAAATGCTCACGGGACCACAAAATCGCAAGTATCAGTTCCAGAGAAAGAAAGAAACGTTCCGAACCAGAACTATAACAAACATGAGCTTTGTAAAACAAATTAAACACATCCTAACCGGATCAAAATAAAATAAAGGCAGCACTCGCGGATGAACGCCCAAGGAGAAAGGGCATGCCAACGGAACCAGCCCATTAGAGTCCCCAATCTCCAAAGCTCAGAACTGGAACAGATGCAATAAAGGAAGAAGGTGGCGACGTGAAGGAGATAGACTTCATCCCCCAACGTCTAACCTAGTTTGCACTTCGGCACAGAAGACTAAGGATCCCTAGGCCCAGTAGGACCGGAATCCTCCAGCACCGCCAAAAAATGCCTCAGTAGGACACAAAGGCATGCCAGTATATAATGGAAGGCAAAATGTTCCCTCGCCGGATCGATGGATGACCCCGGCCCGAGGGAGGGACCCCTGAAGCCTCAGAGGCCATAGCTTCCCCAGAAGGTCGAACTGACTCAGGCAATCTCACGCTCGACGGACCCTGGTTAACAGAACACGGACAGTATCTAAGAAATACTTCTCTTGGGAGATATAAATGCACCAGCGCCATAGATATGGCCATGTGGAACCGTGCCATAACCTCTGGAGGAAACAAGCCGCCTTCTAGAGGAGTAGCGGTTTTAGGGACACCTGCTTGCGTAGAAAAAGAATGTTCTGGGGCACGCGCCTCACTGGACATGGAATCCTGAGGGGCGGATGGTTCAACGCATTCTGCCTTCCCTGAATCGGGGGAAGAGAGTACTCTAGTACGGTAATCGGAACATAACTGATGGGCATGGATAACCTGGGCTATTTCATACTCCTCACAAGACTTATACTCCGAGTTGGAGATGTCCGTCTTTAAAAAAAAATCAGAATACTCCATAACTTGGAGATTGCAAATTAAATTTGGAGAATGTAAATATGGACAAAAGCTAAACGGCACTTTACACCCCCAATGGCTGGGGCACTCACCACCTCCTGTGAACTAGACTACCAATGAGCAGACTCGCTCCGTCGTCACAGACTCAAAGTACGGAAATACAACGTGACCACACCTGGTCACGCAGTGCTCTGTGTAAGCTTAGCAAAAAAAAGGTCTGCCGGTCCAAAAGGACCGCGCAATCTGATGATAGGCAGTTATGTTCCGAATAGCCCTGAGCCCAAGTATCATTACACATTTAGCAAACAGAATAACATAAACATGATTAAAGTCCCCCCTGTTCAATTACCCCCGGCAGAAGATATTAAAACTTGATTCCATAAGATAAAAGGAGTCCCACTGGGACCCTGACTTCTTTCGTCAACATCACATTCCCATATTGAAATAAAATGAATCAATCTTAACAGAATCTATGCCATGGAACAGGAACACGGCCCTTCAAGTGTGACAGATAGTAACATCGCTTCTGACATGGACTTGAGAGAATAGAGGCAGGCAGCGAAACTCATCAACGCTGATTGCCGAGTCGGGATGTTTTCGCAGAGACGACACTCCCTGCATCTCTGGACTCTAACTTTCATCCATGCTCTCACTGAGAGGGTGACAGGATTACTTAAAACTCCAGTCCCATTTCTTAGAGTACTACCCCTCCATAAGAGACTATCTTCAATCTTCTGACACTTCTCTGCCAACCTCCTGTGACGAAAAGCAAAGAATGGCTGGGGAGGAGGGAAATGGGGGAGGTATTTAAGCCTTTGGCTGGGGTGTCTTTGCCTCCTCCTGGTGGCCAGGTTCTTATTTCCCAAAAGTAATGAATGCAGCTGTGGATTCTTCCCGTTTAAGAAGAAAAACCTCCAAGGAACCACTAGAGCATCTATCAGAATGGCCTGAGGATCTCTTGACCTTGAACAGTACTTTGGAACCTTGGCGTTTTGGTGGGACACCATCAGATCCAACTCTGGACCCCCCCACTTGAGGGATATCTGAGAGAACACTTCCGGATGGAGAGCCCACTGCCCGGGATGAAAGGTCTGTCTGCTCAGAAAATCTGCCTCCCAGTTGTACACGCCTGGAATGTGGATTGCAGATAAGAGACAATCATAGGCTTCGGCCCACTGCAGAATGTGAGTTACCTCCTTCATGGCTAAGGAACTCAGAGTCCCTCCCTGGTGGTTGATGTATGCCACTGAGGTGATGCTGTCCGATTGGAATCTTATAAAACGGACCAACGACAGTTGAGGCCATGCTGATAGGGCATTGAAGATAGCTCTCAACTCCAATATGTTTATGGGAAGAGAGGACTCTTCCCGAGACCACAGGCCCTGAGACTTTAGAGGATCCCAAACAGCTCCCCAGCCTTAGAGGCTGGCATCTGAAGTCACAATTTCCCAGGAAGGTCTTAGAAAGCAAGTGCCCCGAGACAGATGTTCCTGTGACACCCACCATGAGAGAGTCTCTTGTTAGAGGGTCCAGATTTATCCTCTGTGGTAAATCCGAATGATCTCCGTTCCACTGACGGAGCATACAAAGTTGCAGCAGTCGAAGGTGGAACCAAGCAAAAGGAATGATATCCATGGGTGCCACCATCAGACCAATCACCTCCATGCATTGAAACACAGATGGACGAAAGGCAGACTGGAGAGAAAGGCAGGAGAATGGGCCGAAAAGTTCCCTCCTTTTTGGGAACCACAGATCCTAGACCCTGTTCATTTAGAGGGACAGGAACGATAACTCCCAGAGAGTATAGGTCTTTTACACAGTTTAAGAAGGCCTCCTTCTTTATTTGGTTTGAGGATAGTCTTGACAGGAGAAATCTGCCCCTTGGAGGGCAAGACTTGAATCCCATTCTGTAACCCTGGGTTACTATGGCCACCGCCCAAGGGTCTGGGACATTGCATATCCAGGCTTGACGAAAAAGAGAAAGCCTGCCTCCCCACCTGATCCACACTGGAATCGGGGGTGGAACCTTCATGCTGATTTAGAGTCAGCAGAATGCTTCTTGATTTGTTTTCCCTTGTTCCAGGGCTGGTTGGATTTCTAAGAGGATCTGGGTTGATCTGGTTTTGAAGAGAAGGACTTTGGTCCCTTAAAGTTACCAAAGGAACGAAAATTAGAAGTCTGACGACCTCTAGGTCTATTCTTCTTGTCCTGAGGTAGGAAAGATCCCTTTCCTGCTGTAATCTCTGAAATGATCTCCGCCAAACCAGGTCCAAAAAGACTCTTTCCAAAGCTTGGCCTTAGATGAGACATTGGCCAACCAAGATTTTAACCATAGAGCCCTGCGGGCTAGTACTGTGAAGCTAGATATCTTAGCTCCCAGACGAGTTATCTGCATATTGGCATCACAGATAAAGGTATTGAGTCATTGACCAATTTGAGAGCTTTGATCCTATCTTGGATCTTCTCTACTGTAGTGTCCTCTGTAATAAGATCAGACAATGCATCGCACCAATAAGATGCAGCTCCCGCAACCGTAGCAATACTCGCTGCATGCTGCCACTGCAACCCTTAATGGATGTACATCTTTTTTAAGTAAGCCTCTAGCTTCTTGCCCATTGGGCCCTTAAAAGAGCAACTATCCTCTATAGGAATAGTAGTTCTCTTAGCAAGAGTAGAAATAGCTCCTCCTACTTTAGGAACAGTGTACCATGAGTCACAAATAGAGTCAGCAACAGGAAACATCTTCTTAAAAACAGGGGAAGGGGAAAAATGAACCCCTGGCTTATCCCATTCCTGAGCAATAATTTCAGACATCTTCCTAGGGACAGGAAAAACCTCCTCAGAAAATGGGGAATCATAAACTCTATCCAATTTAGAAGACTTTGTTGGGTTGACAGCAACCGAAGGTTCAGAGTCACAGAGTCATCTAAAGTAGCTAGAACCACCTTCAGTAGTAACCGGAGGTGTTCAAGCTTAAATCTAAAATGAACCTCTTCTGATTCTGAAGATTTTTCTGCTAAAGTGTCTGTGATCTCACCTTCCGAAGCTACTGAAGTAGTCTCCTCATCAGATATCTGAGAAAGATTGGCTAATGCCGACCTAGAGTCAGAAACCTTACTATCAGGTGTTTAGATTTTCTCTTACGCTTACCCAAAAAAGGGAAAGCTGACAAAGCTGCCGTTACTGCAGATGAAATCTGAGCAGCAAAATCCCCACGTAAATATACACCGCAGGTGGATGAGAGGACACAGAAGGCACATTATAAGAAACAAGTAAGGCTTGGGACGTTTTAGGAGAAAGCTGAGGCATTTCACGCACAGCATTATCTTGAGAAACAGTAGGCTCAGAAGGGAGTAATTTGTCTTTAAATTTTAAAGTTTTAGTTAAACAAGAGGTGCAAAATTGCATAAGCAGGACAATTTGGGCCTCTAAACATAGTAAACATTTATCCATAGAAATGGATTGATCCTGTTCAGAGTCCATAGCAGAAAATAAACAAAAGTAAGCAAAATAAAAAGAAACAGATTATAAAATCTAGAATATAATTACTGAAAATTAGAATTTGGGCCTCTAAAAGAAATTTTTATAAAAACAGCAAGGAAGGCTTAATTGAAAAAAGCTCAGATTGTCTGAGGCTCCTACTCCGAAGAGAGATATCCCACTAGTAAGAGGAAATCCTCTCCTCCTAAACGATCGTTATAAATTTATAAAAAAAAAAAAAAAATCAGCCTCAAAAGTCAATAGGACTTCTGTCCTGCAAGCTCCTGCCTAAAATATAATAATAAGACCTAGGGAACCTAATAAAAAACAGAATTTATGTTTACCTGATAAATTTCTTTCTCCTATGGTGTATCCGGTCCACGGCTTCATCCTTACTTGTGGGATATTCTCAATCCCTACAGGAAGTGGCAAAGAGAGCACACAGCAGAGCTGTCCACATTGCTCCCCTCAGGCTCCCCCCCCCCAGTCATTCGACCGACGGTTAGGAGAAAAAGGAGAACCATAGGGTGCAGTGGTGACTGTAGTTTACAAAAATAAATTTAAACCTGACTAAAATGCCAGGGTGGGCCGTGGACCGGATACACCGTAGGAGAAAGAAATTTATCAGGTAAACATAAATTCTGTTTTCTCCTACATTGGTGTATCCGGTCCACGGCTTCATCCTTACTTGTGGGAACCAATACCAAAGCTTTAGGACACGGATGAAGGGAGGGAACAAGTCAGGTAACCTAAACAGAAGGCACCACTGCTTGCAAAACCTTTCTCCCAAAAATAGCCTCCGAAGAAGCAAAAGTATCGAATTTGTAAAATTTGGCAAAAGTATGCAGTGAAGACCAAGTCGCTGCCTTACAGATCTGTTCAACAGAAGCCTCATTCTTGAAAGCCCATGTGGAAGCCACAGCTCTAGTAGAGTGAGCTGTAATTCGTTCAGGAGGCTGCCTTCCAGCAGTCTCATAAGCCAACCGGATGATGCTTTTCAGCCAGAAAGATAGAGAGGTAGTAGTCGCCTTTTGACCTTTCCTCTTGCCAGAATAGACGACAAACAAGGACGATGTTTGTCTGAAGTCTTTAGTAGCTTTTAGATAAAACTTCAAAGCACGAACCACATCAAGATTTTGTAACAGACGTTCTTTCTTGGAAACTGGATTAGGACACAGAGAAGGAACAACTATTTCCTGGTTAATATTCTTATTGGAAACCACTTTTGGAAGAAAACCAGGTTTTGTACGTAAAACGACCTTATCTGTATGGAACACCAGATAGGGTGAATTACACAGTAAAGCAGACAATTCAGAAACTCTTCTAGCAGAAGAAATAGCTACCAAAAACAAAAAACTTTCCAAGATATTAACTTAATATCTATGGAATGTAGAGGTTCAAACGGAACCCCTTGAAGAACTGAAAGAACTAAATTTAGACTCCATGGAGGAGCCACAGGTCTGTAGACAGGCTTGATTCTGACTAAAGCCTATACAAACGCCTGAACATCTGGCACGGCAGCCAGACGCTTGTGTAATAAAACAGACAGAGCAGATATCTGTCCTTTTAAAGAACTAGCTGAAAGACCTTTCTCCAATCCTTCTTGGAGAAAAGATAGCAACCTTGGAATCCTAATCTTACTCCATGAGTAACCCTTGAATTCGCACCAGCAAAGATATTTCCGCCATATCTTATGGTAAATTTTCCTGGTAACAGGCTTTCTAGCCTGAATCAGAGTATCTATAACTGATTCCGAAAAACCACGCTTAGCTAGAATCAAGCGTTCAATCTCCAAGCAGTCAGTTGCAGAGAAACTAGGTTTGGATGTTTGAATGGACCTTGGATTAGAAGGTCCTGCCTCAAAGGTAGCTTCCATGGTGGAATCGATGACATATTCACCAGGTCTGCATACCAAGTCCTGCGTGGCCACGCCGGAGCTATCAGAATTACCGAAGCCTTCTCCTGTTTGATCCTGGCTACTAGCCGGGGGAGAAGAGGAAACGGTGGAAAGACATAAGCTAGATTGAACGACCAAGGCGCCACTAAGGCATCTACCAATGTCGCCTTGGGATCCCTGGACCTGGACCCGTAATGTGGAACTTTGGAGTTCTGACGTGACGCCATCAGATCCAGATCTGGAAGGCCCCATAGTTGAGTTAACTGGGCAAAAACCTCCGGGTGAAGTTCCCACTCCCCCGGATGGAAAGTCTGACGACTCAGATAATCCGCTTCCCAGTTGTCCACTCCTGGGATGTGAATTGCTGATAGATGGCAGGAGTGATCCTCTGCCCATTTGATGATCTTGGATACCTCCCTCATCGCCAGGGAACTCTTTGTTCCTCCCTGATGATTGATGTACGCTACAGTCGTCATGTTGTCCGACTGAAATCTGATGAATTTGGCCTCCGCTAGTTGAAGCCATCCCTGGAGCGCATTGAATATCGCTCTCAATTCCAAAATGTTGATCAGGAGAAGAGATTCTTCCCGAGACCATAGACCCTGAGCTTTCAGGGACTCCCAGACCGCACCCCAGCCTAAGAGGCTGGCGTCGGTCGTGACAATGATCCACTCCGGTCTTCGGAAACTCATTCCCTGAGACAGGTGATCCTGAGACAACCACCAGAGGAGTGAGTCTCTGGTTTTCTGGTCCATTTGTATCTGGGGAGACAAATCTGCATAATCCCCATTCCACTGTTTGAGCATGCACAGTTGCAGTGGTCTTAAATGAATTCGAGCAAAAGGAACCACGTCCATTGCCGCAACCATTAGTCCTATTACCTCCATGCACTGAGCTACGGAGGGTTGAGGAATGGCATGAAGAACTCGACAAGTGTTCAAAAGTTTTAACTTCCTGACCTCAGTCAGAAAGATCTTCATTTCTACTGAGTCTATTATTGTTCCCAGGAAGGGAACTCTTGTGAACGGGGACAGCGAACTCTTTTCTATGTTCACCTTCCACCCGTGAGATCTTAGAAAGGCTAGAACAATGTCCGTATGAGCCTTTGCTTTGTGAAAGGACGACGCTTGTATTAAGATGTCGTCTAGGTAAGGTGCTACTGCAATGCCCCTTGGTCTTAGCACCGCTAGAAGGGACCCTAGCACCTTTGTGAAAATTCTGGGAGCAGTGGCCAATCCGAAGGGAAGGGCTACGAATTGGTAATGCTTGTCCAGAAAGGCGAACCTCAGGAACTGATGGTGATCTTTGTGGATAGGAATATGCAGGTACGCATCCTTTAAGTCCACGGTAGTCATATATTGACCCTCCTGGATCGTTGGTAAAATTGTCCGAATGGTTTCCATTTTGAATGATGGAACTCTGAGGAATTTGTTTAGGATTTTTAAATCCAGGATTGGCCTGAAAGTTCCTTCCTTTTTGGGAACTACAAACAGGTTTGAGTAAAAACCCAGTCCTTGTTCTGCTGTTGGAACTGGGTGTATCACTCCCATTTTTAAAAGGTCTTCTACGCAACGTAAGAATGCCTGTCTCTTTATCTGGTCTAAAGATAAGCGAGACATGTGGAACCTTCCCCTTGGAGGAAGGTCCTTGAATTCCAGAAGATACCCCTGAGAGACAATTTCTAGCGCCCAGGGGTCCGGAACATCTCTTGCCCAGGCCTGAGCAAAGAGAGAGAGTCTGCCCCCTACTAGATCCGGTCCCGGATCGGGGGCTACCCTTTCATGCTGTCTTGGTAGCAGCAGCAGGCTTCTTGGCCTGTTTACCCTTGTTCCAGCCTTGCAATGGTTTCCATGCTGGTTTGGGCTGGGATGCATTACCCTCTTGCCTAGTGGCTGTAGAGGTAGAAGCAGGTCCGTTCCTGAAATTGCGAAAGGAACAAAAATTAGACTTATTTTTAGCTTTGAAAGGTCTATCTTGTGGAAGGGCATGGCCCTTTCCCCCAGTGATATCTGAAATAATTTCTTTCAACTCTGGCCCGAATAGGGTCTTACCCTTGAAAGGAATATTAAGCAATTTTGTTTTGGACGACACATCTGCCGACCATGATTTTAGCCAAAGTGCTCTGCGCGCCACGATTGCAAATCCAGAATTTTTCGCCGCTAATTTAGCTAACTGAAAAGCGTCATCTGTAATGAAAGAATTAGCCAACTTCAGGGCGTGAATTCTGTCCATGACTTCATCATAAGAAGTCTCCTTCTGGAGCGAGTTTTCTAGTTCCTCAAACCAAAAAGCCGCTGCAGTGGTTACAGGAATAATGCAAGAAATTGGTTGAAGAAGAAAACCTTGTTGAACAAAAATTTTCTTAAGTAAACCTTCTAATTTTTTATCCATAGGATTTTTGAAAGTGCAGCTGTCTTCTATTGGTATAGTTGTGCGCTTAGCTAGTGTTGAAACTGCCCCCTCTACCTTAGGGACCGTCTGCCACGCGTCCCTTCTGGGGTCAACAATGGGGAACATTTTCTTAAATATAGGGGGGGGGAACAAAAGGTACACCTGGTCTCTCCCACTCCCTAGTCACGATATCTGCCACCCTCTTAGGTATCGGAAACGCATCAGTGTGTACTGGGACCTCTAAGAATTTGTCCATTTTACACAATTTTTCTGGGACCACCAAGGGGTCACAATCATCAAGTGTAGCTAGGACCTCCTTAAGCAGGGCGCGGAGGTGTTCTAACTTAAATTTAAATGCTATTGTATCTGGCTCTGCCTGCTGAGAAACTTTTCCTGTGTCAGAAATTTCTCCCTCAGACAGGCCCTCCCTCACCGCCAAATCAGATTGATGTGAGGGTACTACAGATAAATTATCCGCTGCGTCTGCTTGCTCATTTTCTGTATCTAAAACTGAGCTATCACGCTTCCTTGGAAAAGCTGGCAGTTTGGATAAAAAGGCTGCAAGAGAATTATCCATTACTGCTGCTAACTGTTGCAAAGTAATAGGAATTGGCGCGCTAGATGTACTGGGCATCGCTTGCGTGGGCTTAGCTGGTGTTGACACAGAAGGAGAGGATAGCAGACTATCCTCACTACCTTCAGCTAAAGAATTATCTTGGGCTACATCTTTAAGCGTGACTGTATGGTCCTTAAGCTGTTTGGACGCTATAGCACACTTCACACATAAATTTAATGGGGGCACCGCCTTGGCCTTTAAACATACAGAACAAAGGCTATCTGAAGGGTCAGACATGTTTGACAGACTTAGACAGCACTACAATGCAATAAAAATAATTTTTGAAAAAAACGTTACTGTGTCTTTAAATAATAAAAGTGCACACTTTATTACTAAAACATCAAATAACCATCAAATAAACATCCGATTTTAATGAAATTTTCACCACATTGTCTTAATGCTTTGAAAAGATTGCACACAAATTTTCAGACCAATTAACCCCTTAGTGCCCGAACCGGAGCTAAGAACAGCAGTTAACCGGTTAAAAACAATACAGCACAATGCCACAGCCTCTGCTGTGGCTTTTACCTTCCTTAGGGATTATTTGAGTAAGAAATAAGCCTCTTTGAAGTTCTTTCTGAGGTCTCTGGACTCCCCACGTGAAGCTGCATGAACTGTCTAGCAAAAACAACTGCGCAAATTCTCTTGATAGAAGAAATAAAAACTACAAATCTAACACCACAAACTCTTTACCCTCCCGTGGAGATGCTACTTGTTAGAGCGGCAAAGAGAATGACTGGGGGGGCGGAGCCTGAGGGGAGCTATGTGGACAGCTCTGCTGTGTGCTCTCTTTGCCACTTCCTGTAGGGATTGAGAATATCCCACAAGTAAGGATGAAGCCGTGGACCGGATACACCAATGTAGGAGAAAATATCATTAATAGTTAACCCCATACATACCTTAGCCATCATGTTTCATTCTGAGTACCCTTCATGTTATGTGCTAAATATATTGTCCTCATATGAATCCTCTCTATTAAAAAATAAGGATTATTATGTCTGCATAATAGATGATGATCCTTAGGTGTGGCAGGCGCTTCACTCCCTGTCATAGACAGGCAGGCGCTTCACTCCCTGTCATAGAAAGAACAGAGTAACCAACTCTGGCTTTCTACAAAAGAGGTAGCAAAGTGTTAAAAGTAAAGCAAAGACTTCCTCGCCACCTTTTAACTTCTAAAAGTCACCACTACTCTTACTCAAGAGACTGACGTGGACACAGCTAGACGCCAATCCTTGCTTGCAGGGAAAAGTACCCATAAAAGAATTAAAATCTTCAGACACCAACTTCACTCAACCTCCATTGACAGAGACAAGGAGAATGATTGGGGTTATGGGTAAGGCAGTTACACTTAACAGCTTTGCTGGGGAGCTCTTTGTTTCCTCCTGCTGGCCAGGAGTTGAATATCCCACTAATAATTGGAATGATGTTGTGGACTTTCCATGTCATAGGAAAGAAATTAACATTTTATTGCGTATCTCTTCTATCTCCTAGTGGGAGTGTAATCTTTATCTGCTGGCTATGTTTACACAGGTCCTCTTTAACCTATACTTAATTATAGAAAGGTGGGGATACCACAGGATAAAAATAGCGTTGAAATAAAATAATAGGAGCGATTTGTAAACAATATAATACACTCCAGTAGGTAAAATTGATCACTGGAAACAATTTAAAGTAGAGAAAAAATTACGGTAAACTGTCCCTTTAATTTGAGATTTTCTATCTAGATACGGCTATTTCTGTGTTGCAAAAATAATTAAAAAAAAAATAAAAAAAAATGTATACATACCTGATAAACTAATTTCTTTCATGGTGGAGAGAGTCCTCGAGTCATAACATGTGGAAATATTCACCTCCTAACTACTAGGAAAAAGCAACAGACACCCCAACACACCACAGCTTTAAAGCCCTCTTACTTCCCATGACCCTCAGTCATACATATAGCCAGGTAGACAAGGAAAAAAGAAAAGCAGGAAAAATAAAGCAAGGCAAAGAAAGTGCAAAACAAGCTGCTGCCACCTAAAAAAAAAAAAAAGTGGAGCTCGTGGACTCTCACCATCATGAAAGAAATTAATTTAGATGTTAATAGTCCATAAGTCCTTTCACGTGTGGGAACAAATACCAAAGTCATGGAGTCCACGAGACCACCATAAATGAGGGGGAAACAATGCAGACAGGATGTAACTAATCAGGGACTATGACCCACAGAACTGCTCTAGTGGAGTGTACTCAGGGAGAGTTTTCCCTGTGATCAGTAATGTCTTGCAAATTAAAGCTTTAAGCCAAGCTGCTAAAGTAACAGTCTTGACTTTCTGATCTTTACCAGGTCCATAGAAGAGAAGAAACTCTAAAATCTTTTGTGGCTTCCTACATAATACTTTAAAGCTCTTACAACATCCAAGTTGTGGAGAAATCACTCCTTAGAATTCTTAGGAGCAGGACGAAAAGAAACTATTTCCTGATTGAAAGCTAGTAAAAGAACAGCCTTATCCTGATAAAAACAAATCAAAAGAGGAGGATAGCATGACAAAGCTCAGAGACCCTTAATAGCTGAAGAAATAGCTAGAAGAAAAATAACTTTTCAATATAAAAGCTGAAGGTCTAAACCATGCATCGGAGGATTTTGAAGAACCCTCAAAACCAGATTAAGATTCCAAGTAGGATAAACTGGACAAATAAATCTAATCAAAGCATGAAAAATGGCCTAAAGGTCAGGAATTTGAGCAATTCTGTATAAAACAAAATAGAAAGAGCTGAAATCTGACCCATGAAATAACTGGCTAATGTCCTCGTTCCCAGAAAATAAACTGATGAAATAGTGCCCGGTTTTTAAAAATACTATTAAAAACAGGGGCACTTTCATTCATCAAAGTTTACATTGCAGCGGATTTTACAAATACTTAGCTTCTTCTCCTGAAACGCCAGATCGCCGATCCCCAAGCCTGCTTCTTCCTGCAGTACTTACACAGCAATGACAAAACTGGCTTACTCCAATCACGGTATGGCCTCACCAGATGGACGCATCTGTGGGGTGGGGGGAGCCGTGATTGGAGGAAGCCGGTTTCATCATTGCTGCCGAAGTACAGAGGACCTGCAGGCGGGGGATCGGCGATCCAGTGTTTCAGGAGAAGGTATTTGTAAAATCTGCTGCAATGTAAACTTTGATGAATGAAATTGCCCCTGTTTTTTAAAGTATTTTTAAAAACCCGGCACTATTTCATCAGTTTATTTTCACTTTAATGAAACATCCAAGATGGGAACAATGACATCTGCACCAGATCGGCAAACCAAATCCTGTAAAGCCACGCTGGAGCAAACAAAATTGCTGAGGCTTGTTCCTGCTTGATTGTGGCTATCACTCTGGATAGCAACACACATAGAGGTAAAATGTAAAACAGGTTGAACAACCAAGAGACCACTAAGCCATCTATCAGATCGTCTGAGGGTTCCTGAGACCTGGCACAATACTGAGGCAGTTTGTGATTCAAATAAAAGACCATGAGCTCTATCTCTGGCTGACCCCAAGTCTCACAATTTGGTTGAAAACTTCCCAATTCCCCTGGGTGAAAAGACTGGTAACTGAGAAAATCTTGCTCCTAATTGTTCAAACCAAGAATGTGTATGGCAGAAATCCTGCAAAGATGGTGTTCTGCTCAAATGATGATGCGGACCACATCTCTAAGAAACTATGGTCTCTCCCTGATGATTGACATAAGCCGCGGACGTGATGTTGAGTGACAGGAATTTGTATCTGAGGTTGGGCCAACTCTGGAGAGCCCTGAGGATTGGAGGGAGTTCCACAATATTTATTGGTAACTTTGCCTCCTGAGGAGAGAAAACACCAAGCGTTCTCCGAGACCCTAAGACTTCACCCCAACCTAACAAGCTGGCATCTATGGCTATTACTACTCACACTAGTTGATCTAAAAGAATACTCTGAGACAGATCTTTGTGGTCCCCATTCCATTGATGTAGCATCTGCAATTGAAGGGCTGGAAGATGAAATGTTGACTCATGTAACTGCATCTGAAGCAGCCACCATGAGACCCACAACTTCAATGCACTTAGCAAATGAAGGGAGAGGATACAGCTGCAGAAGGGCACACACCTGATATAATAGCTAGTCTGTGCTGATCTGTCAGAGGCAAAAGCATATTCACAGAATCGATTATGAACCCCAGAAAAGACACATGGGTCTGAGGAGATAATGCGCTTTTTGAAAGATTTATTTTCCAAATGTGACTCTGAAGCAACTGAAGAACCATCTGAATGTCAGACACAGATTATAAGAAGGGTCCTGAACCAAAAAGTAATCTTAGTAAAGAACTATAGAAATTGCTTGAGCTCAAACTACAGACAACAGAGTTCCCACTATATTTGTAAACACTCTGGGAGCTGTAGCCAGTCAAAGATTTAAGCCACAAAGCTTGTCTAGCTAAAAGAGCTAATGCAGCATTCTTAGCATTAAAGCAAATCATTTCCACTGCTGCGTCACAAAAAAAGAATTAGCCGTTTTCAGGAAATTAATACAATCCTGAATCTCATCCAGAGTGGTTTCCCCAGAAACATGTGCTGAGAGATTATCACACACAGGAGTAGTAGCAGAGACACAGCAGAGACACAGGCTACACTGACTGCAGGCCTAAACATTACACCTACAAAAACCTTCAAGTTTTCTATCTAAAGGATCCTTAAAAGAGGAACTACCCTCCAAAGGAATAGTGGTATGCCTGTCCAAAGTGGAAATAGCAACAGCTACCTTGGGAACAGTTTCACAAATCTCTTTATTAACAGAGGGGTGAGGAAACCTAGACTAAAAATTGGTAAATCGAACAGAAGGAATACCTGGATTCTCCCATTCCTTAGAAATAATTTCAGAAACTGAACCAGGGACAGGAAAAGAGGAAGGCTGCTTAGGAGCTGCCTTAAAAAAATAATCTATCAATCCTCTTAACAGATTGCTTGACTGTAGCAGGACAATCCTCTAGCTCTAAAGCAATAAGAACTTCCCGCAATAAGGAATGAATGAATATGATCAAGCTTGAAATTAAAGGACACATCCTCTGCACAGCAGCAAGGTCCTGAGACTCAGAGAGACTATCCTCAGAATAAAAGTCCTCTGAATCAGAAACACTCCTATCATTAATGGGTAACTTAGAGTAGCCACTCATAAGGGAAGTCCTTGATGAGCTAAAGGCCAAAGAAGGAACACCTTCAAATCCTTGCAAACGTCAGCAGAGTGAATATAATGCTTACATTTTGAAGAAAGTTCAGATGAACTACCCAGGGAGCAACTCTGATAAGGTAAAAACCATTGCACACTCTGAAGTGCAGGAAAACCCTGTGTAGGATTAGCAATAACTCAGCACATGAGGTGCAAAGCTGCGCAGGGACACACACCTGAGAATCCTAACAAAGCAAACACAAACTAGAAAGGTTTCAAGTAATAGAGAATCTCCCTTCTAGATAATCTGCTGATGGAACCGAGGCCTGAGCTGCACCAGTTTGCTCCATAGTACCAGAAGGAAATAATTTAAAGGGACAGTATACACTCATTTTCATATAACTGCATGTAATAGACACTACTATAAAGAATAAGATGCACAGATACTGATATAAAAATCCAGTATAAAACTGTTTAAAAATGTACTTAGAAGCTTTCAATTTAGCTCTGTTGAAAAGGTAGTTGGAAAGCCCACTGCAAGTGGGAAACAAGACACCCCCCCTCCCCCTTCTTTTGCATATGAAAAGACCCTTTACACAAACAGGAGCAAGCTGGAAAAGGTAGCTGATGGTATTCAAATAAAACTTTGGGGCTTGGTTAGGAGTCTTAAAATCAGAGCAATGTTATTTAAAAATAAGCAAAACTACACATTTAAAAAAAAAAAAAAAAAAAAAAAAAAAAACTTTATGGGCTTTATAAATAGATCATCTACAAAACATTTATGCAAAGAAAAAATGAGTGTATAATGGCCCTTTAAGTATCAGAGATAAACATGAGCAAATAAGCAGTATAAATCACACAAAATGGTTAACCCAGAAGGGAAGCAAAGGCACAATGTAAAACTGATAAACCCTCAAAAGGTAAACAGTAATAATAAACATAAGGTACTGTTCAAGTAAGAGTTGAAAATGATTGTAAAACAGTAAAAACTAAATTTATGCTTACCTGTTAAATTACTTTCTTTTACAATATGATGAGTCCAAGGATTTCATCCTTACTTGTGGGATATTAACCTCCTGCTAACAGGAAGTGGCAAAGAGCACCACAGCAGAGATGTATATATAGCCCCTCCCTTCCCCTCCACCTCCAGTCATTTGGCCGAAGGTTATAGGAAGAGAAAAGGAAAGGCTAAAAAGGTGCAGAGGTGACTGAAGATTTAAAAAAAATAAAAATAAATCTGTCTTAAAATAACAGGGTGGGCCGTGGACTCGTTATATCGTAAAATAAAGTCCGCTATCCCTTGCGGTCTGAGAGCCGCCAAAAGAAACCCTAGAACCTTCGTGAAGATTCTGGGTGCTGTGGCCAACCCAAAAGGAAGAGCCACGAACTGATAATGGTTTGTCCAAGAAAGCAAACCTTAGAACCCGATTATGATCCTTGTGGATAGGAATATGAAGGTAAGCATCCTTTAAATCCACGGTAGTCATATATTGACCCTCCTGGATCATTGGCAAAATCGTTCGAATTGTCTCCATCTTGAATGATGGAACTCTTAGAAATGTGTTTGTACACTTGAGGTCTAAAATGGGTCTGAACATTCCCTCTTTTTTGGGAACCACAAATAGGTTTGAGTAAAACCCCTGTCCCAATTTTGGAACCGGACAGATTACTCCCATAGTAAAAAACATAATTTATGTAAGAACTTACCTGATAAATTCATTTCTTTCATATTAGCAAGAGTCCATGAGCTAGTGACGTATGGGATATACATTCCTACCAGGAGGGGCAAAGTTTCCCAAACCTTAAAATGCCTATAAATACACCCCTCACCACACCCACAAATCAGTTTAACGAATAGCCAAGAAGTGGGGTGATAAGAAAAAAGTGCGAAAGCATATAAAATAAGGAATTGGAATAATTGTGCTTTATACAAAAAAATCAAAACCACCACAAAAAAGGGCGGGCCTCATGGACTCTTGCTAATATGAAAGAAATGAATTTATCAGGTAAGTTCTTACATAAATTATGTTTTCTTTCATGTAATTAGCAAGAGTCCATGAGCTAGTGACGTATGGGATAATGACTACCCAAGATGTGGATCTTTCCACACAAGAGTCACTAGAGAGGGAGGGATAAAATAAAGACAGCCAATTCCTGCTGAAAATAATCCACACCCAAAATAAAGTTTAATGAAAAATATAAGCAGAAGATTCAAACTGAAACCGCTGCCTGAAGTACTTTTCTATCAAAAACTGCTTCAGAAGAAAAAAATACATCAAAATGGTAGAATTTAGTAAAAGTATGCAAAGAGGACCAAGTTGCCGCTTTGCAAATCTGATCAACCGAAGCTTCATTCCTAAACGCCCAGGAAGTAGAAACTGACCTAGTAGAATGAGCTGTAATTCTCTGAGGCGGAGTTTTACCCGACTCAACATAGGCAAGATGAATTAAAGATTTCAACCAAGATGCCAAAGAAATAGCAGAAGCTTTCTGGCCTTTTCTAGAACCGGAAAAGATAACAAATAGACTAGAAGTCTTTCGGAAAGATTTAGTAGATTCAACATAATATTTCAAAACTCTAACAACATCCAAAGAATGCAACGATTTCTCCTTAGAATTCTTAGGATTAGGACATAATGAAGGAACCACAATTTCTCTACTAATGTTGTTGGAATTCACAACTTTACGTAAAAATTCAAAAGAAGTTCGCAACACTGCCTTATCCTGATGAAAAATCAGAAAAGGAGACTCACAAGAAAGAGCAGATAATTCAGAAACTCTTCTGGCAGAAGAGATGGCCAAAAGGAACAAAACTTTCCAAGAAAGTAATTTAATGTCCAATGAATGCATAGGTTCAAACGGAGGAGCTTGAAGAGCTCCCAGAACCAAATTCAAACTCCAAGGAGGAGAAATTGACTTAATGACAGGTTTTATACGAACCAAAGCTTGTACAAAACAATGAATATCAGGAAGAATAGCAATCTTTCTGTGAAAAAAGAACAGAAAGAGCAGAGATTTGTCCTTTCAAGGAACTTGCAGACAAACCTTTATCTAAACCATCCTGAAGAAACTGTAAAATTCTCGGAATTCTAAAAGAATGCCAGGAAAAATGATGAGAAAGACACCAAGAAATGTAAGTCTTCCAGACTCTATAATATATCTCTCTAGATACAGATTTACGAGCCTGTAACATAGTATTAATCACAGAGTCAGAGAAACCTCTTTGACCAAGAATCAAGCGTTCAATCTCCATACCTTTAAATTTAAGGATTTCAGATCCTGATGGAAAAAAGGACCTTGTGACAGAAGGTCTGGTCTTAACGGAAGAGTCCACGGTTGGCAAGAGGCCATCCGGACAAGATCCGCATACCAAAACCTGTGAGGCCATGCCGGAGCTACCAGCAGAACAAACGAGCATTCCTTCAGAATCTTGGAGATTACTCTTGGAAGAAGAACTAGAGGCGGAAAGATATAGGCAGGATGATACTTCCAAGGAAGTGATAATGCATCCACTGCCTCCGCCTGAGGATCCCGGGATCTGGACAGATACCTGGGAAGTTTCTTGTTTAGATGGGACGACCATCAGATCTATTTCTGGAAGTTCCCACATTTGAACAATCTGAAGAAATACCTCTGGGTGAAGAGACCATTCGCCCGGATGTAACGTTTGGCGACTGAGATAATCCGCTTCCCAATTGTCTATACCTGGGATATGAACCGCAGAGAGTAGACAGGAGCTGGATTCCGCCCAAACCAAAATTCGAGATACTTCCTTCATAGCCAGAGTACTGTGAGTCCCTCCTTGATGATTGATGTATGCCACAGTTGTGACATTGTCTGTCTGAAAACAAATGAACGATTCTCTCTTCAGAAGAGGCCAAAACTGAAGAGCTCTGAAAATTGCACGGAGTTCCAAAATATTGATCGGTAATCTCACCTCCTGAGATTCCCAAACTCCTTGTGCCGTCAGAGATCCCCACACAGCTCCCCAACCTGTGAGACTTGCATCTGTTGAAATTACAGTCCAGGTCGGAAGCACAAAAGAAGCCCCCTGAATTAAACGATGGTGATTTGTCCACCATGTTAGAGAGTGTCGAACAATTGGTTTTAAAGATATTAATTGAGATATCTTTGTGTAATCCTTGCACCACTGATTCAGCATACAGAGCTGAAGAGGTCGCATGTGAAAACGAGCAAAGGGGATCGCGTCCGATGCAGCAGTCATAAGACCTAGAATTTCCATGCATAAGGCTACCGAAGGGAATGATTGTGACTGAAGGTTTCGACAAGCTGCAATCAATTTTAGACGTCTCTTGTCTGTTAAAGACAGAGTCATGGACTCTGAATCCATCTGGAAACCCAGAAAGGTTACCCTTGTCTGAGGAATCAATGAACTTTTTGGTAAATTGATCCTCCAACCATGATCTTGAAGAAACAACACAAGTCGATTCGTATGAGATTCTGCTAAATGTAAAGACTGAGCAAGTACCAAGATATCGTCCAAATAAGGAAATACCACAATACCCTGTTCTCTGATTACAGATAGAAGGGCACCGAGAACCTTTGTAAAAAATTCTTGGAGCTGTAGCTAGGCCAAACGGCAGAGCCACAAACTGGTAATGCTTGTCCAGAAAAGAGAATCTCAGGAACTGATAATGATCTGGATGAACCGGAATATGCAGATATGCATCCTGTAAATCTATTGTGGACATATAATTCCCTTGCTGAACAAAAGGAAAGATAGTCCTTACAGTTACCATCTTGAACGTTGGTATCCTTACATAACGATTCAATATTTTTAGATCCAGAACTGGTCTGAAGGAATTCTCCTTCTTTGGTACAATGAAGAGATTTGAATAAAACCCCATCCCCTGTTCCGGAACTGGAACTGGCATAATTACTCCAGTCAACTCTAGATCTGAAACACAATTCAGAAATGCTTGAGCTTTTACTGGATTTACTGGGACACGGGAAAGAAAAAATCTCTTTGCAGGAGGTCTCATCCTGAAACCAATTCTGTACCCTTCTGAAACAATGTTCTGAATCCAAAGATTGTGAACAGAATTGATCCAAATTTCTTTGAAAAAACGTAACCTGCCCCCTACCAGCTGAGCTGGAATGAGGGCCGCACCTTCATGTGGACTTAGAAGCAGGCTTTGCTTTTCTAGCTGGCTTGGATTTATTCCAGACTGGAGATGGTTTCCAAACTGAAACTGCTCCTGAGGATGAAGGATTAGGCTTTTGTTCTTTGTTGAAACGAAAGGAACAAAAACGATTATTAGCCCTGTTTTTACCTTTAGATTTTTTATCCTGTGGTAAAAAAGTTCCTTTCCCACCAGTAACAGTTGAAATAATAGAATCCAACTGAGAACCAAATAATTTGTTACCCTGGAAAGAAATAGAAAGTAGAGTAGATTTAGAAGCCATATCAGCATTCCAAGTCTTAAGCCATAAAGCTCTTCTAGCTAAAATAGCTAGAGACATAAACCTGACATCAACTCTAATAATATCAAAAATGGCATCACAGATAAAATTATTAGCATGCTGAAGAAGAATAATAATATCATGAGAATCATGATGTGTTACTTGTTGCGCTAAAGTTTCCAACCAAAAAGTTGAAGCTGCAGCAACATCAGCCAAAGATATAGCAGGTCTAAGAAGATTACCTGAACACAGATAAGCTTTTCTTAGAAAGGATTCAATTTTCCTATCTAAAGGATCCTTAAACGAAGTACCATCTGACGTAGGAATAGTAGTACGTTTAGCAAGGGTAGAAATAGCCCCATCAACTTTAGGGATTTTGTCCCAAAATTCTAATCTGTCAGACGGCACAGGATATAATTGCTTAAAACGTTTAGAAGGAGTAAATGAATTACCCAATTTATCCCATTCATTGGAAATTACTGCAGAAATAGCATTAGGAACAGGAAAAACTTCTGGAATAACCACAGGAGATTTAAATACCTTATCCAAACGTTTAGAATTAGTATCAAGAGGACCAGAATCCTCTATTTCTAAAGCAATTAGTACTTCTTTAAGTAAAGAACGAATAAATTCCATTTTAAATAAATATGAAGATTTATCAGCATCAACCTCTGAGACAGAATCCTCTGAACCAGAAGAGTCATCAGAATCAGAATGATGATGTTCATTTAAAAATTCATCTGTAGGGAGAGAAGTTTTAAAAGATTTTTTACGTTTACTAGAAGGAGAAATAACAGACATAGCCTTCTTTATGGATTCAGAAACAATATCTCTTATGTTATCAGGAACATTCTGCACCTTAGATGTTGAGGGAACTGCAACAGGCAATGGTACTTTACTAAAGGAAATATTATCTGCATTAACAAGTTTGTCATGACAATCAATACAAACAACAGCCGGAGGAATAGCTACCAAAAGTTTACAGCAGATACACTTAGCTTTGGTAGGTCCAGCACTAGACAGCGATTTTCCTGTAGTATCTTCTGACTCAGATGCAACGTGAGACATCTTGCAATATGTAAGAGAAAAAACAACATATAAAGCAAAATTGATCAAATTCCTTAAATGACAGTTTCAGGAATGGGAAAGAATGCCAAAGAATAAGCTTCTAGCAACCAGAAGCAATAAAAAATGAGACTTAAATAATGTGGAGACAAAAGAGACGCCCATATTTTTTAGCGCCAAATCAGACGCCCACATTATTTGGCGCCTAAATGCTTTTGGCGCCAAAATGACGCCACATCCGGAACGCCGACATCTTTGGCGCAAAATAACGTCAAAAAATGACGCAACTTCCGGCGACACGTATGACGCCGGAAACGGAAAAGAATTTTTGCGCCAAAAAAGTCCGCACCAAGAATGACGCAATAAAATGAAGCATTTTCAGCCCCCGCGAGCCTAACAGCCCACAGGGAAAAAAGAGACAAATTTTTGAAGGTAAGAAAAAAATGATTAATTCAAATGCATTATCCCAAATATGAAACTGACTGTCTGAAAAATAAGGAAAGTTGAACATTCTGAGTCAAGGCAAATAAATGTTTGAATACATATATTTAGAACTTTATAAACAAAGTGCCCAACCATAGCTTAGAGTGTCACAGAAAATAAGATTTACTTACCCCAGGACACTCATCTACATGTTTGTAGAAAGCCAAACCAGTACTGAAACGAGAATCAGCAGAGGTAATGGTATATATAAGAGTATATCGTCGATCTGAAAAGGGAGGTAAGAGATGAATCTCTACGACCGATAACAGAGAACCTATGAAATAGACCCCGTAGAAGGAGATCACTGCATTCAAATAGGCAATACTCTCTTCACATCCCTCTGACATTCACTGCACGCTGAGAGGAAAACCGGGCTCCAACTTGCTGCGGAGCGCATATCAACGTAGAATCTAGCACAAACTTACTTCACCACCTCCATCGGAGGCAAAGTTTGTAAAACTGAATTGTGGGTGTGGTGAGGGGTGTATTTATAGGCATTTTAAGGTTTGGGAAACTTTGCCCCTCCTGGTAGGAATGTATATCCCATACGTCACTAGCTCATGGACTCTTGCTAATTACATGAAAGAAAGGTCATTTACACAGCGTAAGAACGCTTCTCTTTTTATCTGGTTTGCAGATAATTTTGAAAGATGAAATCTCCCTCTTGGGAGAAAATCCTTGAATTCTAATTGATAACCGTGGGTCACTATTCCTAGTGCCCAGGAATCCTGAACATCTCTTGCCCAAGCCTGAGCAAAGAAAGAGAGTCTGCCCCCTACTAGATCCGGTCCTGGATCGAGGGCCACCCCTTCATGCAGTCTTAGGACCAGCATTGGGTTTTTTGGATTGCTTACCATTATTCCAGTTCTGATTGGGTCTCCAAACTGACTTTGATTGGGTAAAATTCCCTTCTTGCTTTGAAGAGGAAGATGAAGCAGGGGGTCCTCCTTTAAAGTTCTGAAAGGAACGAAAATTATTCTGTTTACCCCTCATTTCAACCGACTTATCCTCAGGTAGGGCATGGCCCTTACCTCCTTTAATATCAGAAATGATTTCCTTCAATTCTGGCCCAAAAAGGGTCTTACCTTTAAAGGGAATGGCTAAAAGCTAATGTTTTGATGACACATCAGCAGACCAAGATTTAAGCCATAATGCTCTACATGCTAAAATAGCAAATCCTGCATTTTTTTGCCGCTAATTTAGCAATTTGAAAAGCGGCATTGGTAATAAAAGAATTAGCTAGCTTAAGAGTTTTAATTCTATCTAAGATGTCATCTAACGGAGTCTCAACCTTAAGAGACTCTTCTAGAGCCTCAATCCAAAAAGCTGCTGCAGTAGTTAATGGAACAATGCAAGCCGTACGTTGTAAAAGAAACCCCAGATTAACAAATAATTTCTTTAGTAAACCCTCTAACTTCTTATCCATAGGGTCCTTAAAAGCACAACTATCCTCAATTGGTATAGTAGTACGTTTAGCTAGAGAAGATATAGCTCCCTCTACCTTAGGGACCGTTTGCCATGAGTTCCGAATGGTATCTGATATGGGAAACATTTTCTTAAAATTAGGAGAGGGAGAAAACGGTATACCTGGTCTATCCCATTCCTTTCTAATAATTTCCGAAATTCTCTTAGGAAGCGGAAAAACATCAGTGTAAGTAGGAACTTCCAAATATTTATCCATTTTACACAACTTCTCTGGAGGAATCACAATAGGATCACAATCATCCAGAGTCGCTAAAACCTCCCTAAGTAACAAGCGGAGGTGTTCAAGTTTAAATTTAAATGACATAACATCCGAATCTGTCTGAGGCAAAACATTCCCTGAATCAGAAATCTCACCCTCAGACAGTAATTCCCTGATCCCCAACTCAGAGCACTGTAAGGGAACATCAGAAATAGCTAATAAAGCATCAGTGAATTCAGTATTTACATTGATACTTGACCTACTGCGTTTACCCTGCAACACTGGTAATTTAGACAATTCCTCTGTAAGGGTAGTTGACATAACTGCAGACATCTCCTGCAGAGTAAAAGAATTAGACGCATTAGAAGTACTAGGCGTTGCTTGTGTGGGCATAAAAGGTTGTGACACTTGGGGAGAATTAGATGGCATATCCTGATTCTCTTCAGACTGAGAATCATCCTTAGGCACACTTTCTTTATTTAAAATATGCTTTTTACAATTGTAAGGCCCTTTCAGTACAAAAGCTACACAATGTAAGAGGGGGTTGCACAATGGCTTCTAAACACATAGAACAATAAAAAACCTCAATGTCAGACATGTTAAACAGACTAGTAGTACCACAAAAGTTGTATAAACACTTATTTATTGCAAAAAATAAACATTTGAAAAAAACGTGTACTGTGCCTTTAAGAAAGAAAAAGTGAACAATATTTCCAAAATGCTCAAAAAACATAAAATTAACCCCAAATTTGACTAAATATCGTTGGTTAATCAAAAAATTACTGCACCCAGAAGCAAGGGTAGAAATGAGGCTTTAGAAGCTGCTCAGGCAGCCCACGGCAGAACGATATATGCTGAGAGGTAAAGTTTCCACCTCTTAGGCTTTAGCAGTACTAATATCAAAAGATAATAATAATATCTAATATCAAAAGATAGATAAAAATACCCTCTGCACCTCGCCACAGCTCTGCTGTGGCGCCTACCTGCATCCAGGGTACTTCGAAACAAGTTTCCAACCCTTCAGACCAGCTACACAGTCCAGGAGCCTTCCAAGTTACTGCTTGCTGCTGCTTAGCTTGAAGGAAGTGCGCATCTGAGCGTGCGAAACTAAGCTCCGCCCCTTAAGGTCAAAGTCAGAGTAGGCCCAAACAAAACCACATGGAAGTGCGGTTTTGCACCAGAGTAAAAGTATACACAGAATACAACACAAAACAAACAAGTTTTTAATGCAAAAAATAAAAAACGTACATAAAGGGTTAAATCAATTTTACCACCTCTTCCGATCCGGAGAAGCTTTCGACATGTTGACAATGTTACAACAACACAGGAGCAGGAAAGGATTATAAAACAGAAAAGGCACACTAAAACAGTTAACACATAGCACGTCTGTGCTGCCGGTGAGCGATAAAGCTAAAAAACATGAAGGTAACAAGCAGACATTTAGTGCAGGTAAAGTAAAACATACTGTGCACATAGATCAGAAGCAACTTCTGAGCATGTTTAAGTGATTGTAAATCCTAGCATTTGGATTCATGAAGTATAAGTTGGAAGTGTTTGCCACACTGAGTTGCTCAGGCAGCCCACGGCAGAACGATATATGCTGAGAGGTAAAGTTTCCACCTCTTAGAAAAAAAACGTGCATTCCAACTGGCACCTAGCCGGATAGCCCGCACAGCTATTGGTTAAGAGGTGGAAACGTCACCTCTCAGCAAAATAGTGTTCGGCTGTAGGTTGCCTGAGCAGCTCAGTGCGGCGAATGCTTCCAGCATGAAGTATTTTATATGCTAAATTTAACAGTAACAACCAAAGCAAATTTTTTTTTTTTTTAAAGTGCCCAAAAGTGATATAAATTGCTAGTAAAAGGTGTATGGTGTATAAATATATGTCCCCAGGCCAAGACTATTTGAAGCATGTGAACATGTTCATACTAATAGATGGAGGGCTATGAATGTGAAGGTACTTACCTCTTAGCACCTCCATCCACTGTGCTTACCTCAACTGCAGCAAATTGCTTCCAGTAGACAACAACTTCCTATACATTGCGAGCATCTCAATGCAGGGGTTAGAGCAGTGCTTCTCAACCGCGGTCCTCAAGTACCTCAACCGGTCAGGTTTTCATTATAGCTGAACTAGAGCACAGGTGAAATAATCATCTGATCAGTAACCATGGTAACTAACCTGCTCTCACCCATCAGCTGATTATTTCACCTGTGCGCTAGTTCAGCTATAAGAAAAACCTGGCCTGTTAGTGTTACTTGAGGACCGTGGTTGAGAAACACTGGGTTAGTGGATGCCCTATAAAACATTGAGTAGATTTTGCATTTCTCTCATCAAGTAGGTAAAAGAACATGACTGAGGATCATGGAAAGTAGGAGGGACTTAAAGCGCTGGTGTGTTAGGGTGTATTTTGCCTCCTCCTAGTGGTCAGGAGGGGAATATTCCCACATGTGATGACTCGTGGACTCTCACCATCTGATAAAAGAAATTACATGCTCTAATTCGTTAGAACATGCAATGTTAAGACTAGCGACCCTGCACTACTATCCCACTAAGGGGTTACACACATAGAAGAAGTACTCAGAACCTGTAGAGCACTGCTGGTAGCATGCTGAAACTGCCAGTGATCCAATCAGCAGCACAGGTTACCACAGCACTTCTACTGTGTGTTTAACCTCTTTGGGGGGGTTAAAAACATAGTAATGCAAGGTTGCTAGTCTTAAAATTACATGCTGCAAAGAATTAGAGAATTTAATTTTTTGACTATTATGGCCCTTTAACACTGTATTTTGGCCATTGATTCAACATAGTGTTTCCATATGCAGCAATCAAATACCTAGCCTGATCCAAGTAACATTTTCTTACCAATGCTCCCTCTGGGCCAAACATTTCCAGGAAGTTCCCAATAAACTCTCGTGATTTTTCTTCCCATTTCTGAATTAGGTCAATACTTTTCTCCTCTACTTTCTGAACAAATTCCTTGGACTTCTCCTCTACATCCTTCACCTTCTTCTTCACTTTGTCCACACGTTCCTGTAGGTTATAGCGCTTCTCCTGGAACAACAAAGTATAGGTATAAAAAAATTTAGGTCTGATGTTGTAAAACAAAATATCTAAATAGAATAGTGATGCAGTCGTTTGTAGCTATTCATATAAAACACTAACGGCTAGATTACGAGTTTGGCGTTAGCCTTAAAAAGCAGCGGTCCTAACGCTGCTTTTTAATGCCCGCTGGTATTACAAGTCTGGCAGGTACAGGTGTACCGCTCACTTTTTTTCCGCAACTTTTGCATACCGCAAATCCCCTTACGTCAATTGCGTATCCTATCTTTTTAATGGAATTTTCCTAACGCCGGTATTACGTCTTAAGTCTTGTAAGAAGTGAGCGGTACAGCCTCTACCGCATTTAAAAGTCAGTAGTTAAGAGTTTTATGGGCTACCGCCGGAACATAAAGCTCTTGACTAAAGTGCTACAAAGTACACTAACACCCATAAACTACCTATTAACCCCTAAACCGAGGCCCCCCCACATCGCAAACACTAAAATAAAATTGTTTAACCCCTAATCTGCCGACCTGACATCGCCGCCACCTACAATATACCTATGAACCCCTAATCTGCTGCCCCTAACATCGCCGACACCTACATTATAGTTATTAACCCCTAATCTGCCCCCCCCAACGTCACCGGAACTATATTAAATTTATTGACCCCTAATCTGCCGCCACCAATGTCACTGCCACTATAATACATGTATTAATCCCTAAACCGCCGCACTCCCGCCTCGCAAACACTATAATTTTTTTTAATAACCCTTAATCTGCCGTCCCTAACATCGCCGCCACCTACCTACAATAATTACCCCCTAATCTGCCGCCCCCAACGTCGCCGCTACTATATTAAATGTATTAACCCCTAAACCTAAGTCTAACCCTAACACCCCCCTAACTTAAATCTATTTTTAATAAATCTAAATAAAATTACTATAATTAAATAAATTATTCCTATTTAAAACTAAATACCTATAGAATAAACCCTAATATAGCTACAATATAAATAATAGTTACATTGTAGCTATTTTAGGATTTATTTTTATTTTACAGGCAACTTTATTTTAACTAGGTACAATAGTTATTAAATAGTTATTAACTATTTAATAACTACCTAGATAAAATAAGTACAAATTTACCTGTAAAATAAACCATAACTTAAGCTACAATTACACCTAACACTACTCTATAATTACCTAAACTACCTACAATTAAATACAATTAAATTAAAAAAACTAAATTACGAAAACCCCCCCCCACTAAATTACAGAAAATAAAAAAGAAATTACAATATTTTAAACTAAACTAATTACACCTACTCCAATCCCCCTAATAAAATAAAAAAGCCCCCCAAAATAGTAAAATTCCCTACCCTACACTAAATTACAAATAGCCCTTAAAAGGGCCTTTTGCGGGGCATTGCCTCAAAGTAATCAGCTCTTTTATCAGCCCTTAAAAGGGCTTTTTGCGGGGCATTGCCCCAAAGCTCTTTTACCTGTAAAAAAAAAATACAATACCCCCCTCAACATTAAAACCCACCACCCACATACCCCTACTCTAAAACCCACCAAACCCCCCCTTAAAAAAAACTAACACTAACCCCCTGAAAATCACCATACCTTGAGCCGTCTTCACCCAGCCGGGCCGAACTCTTCATCCAATCCGGCAAGAAGAGGTCCTCCAGAGGGTCCGAAGTCTTCATCCTATCCGGGCAGAAGAGGACATCCAGACCGGAAGAAGTGTTCATCCAAGCGGCATCTTCTTTCTTCATCCTTCGGGAGCGGAGCGGCACCATCTTGAAGACCTCTGACGCGGAACATCCTCCTTGACCGACGACGAATGACGGTTCCTTTAAATGACGTCATCCAAGATGGTGTTCCTCAAATTCCGATTGGCTGATAGGATTCTATCAGCCAATCGGAATTAAGGTAGAAAAAAATCTGCCTGGCTGATCCAATCAGCCAATCGGATTGACCTCGCATTTTATTGGCTGATCGGAACAGCCAATAGAATGCAAGGTCAATCCGATTGGCTGATTGGATCAGCCAGTCGGATTTTTCCTACCTTAATTCCGATTGGCTCTTCTGCCCGGATAGGATGAAGACTTCGGGCCCTCTGGAGGACCTCTTCTTGCCGGATTGGATGAAGAGTTCGGCCCGACTGGGTGAAGACGGCTCAAGGTAGGGTGATCTTCACAGGGTTAGTGTTAGGTTTTTTTAAGGGGGGATTGGGTGGGTTTTAGAGTAGGGGTATGTGGGTGGTGGGTTTTAATGTTGGGGGGGTATTGTACAGGTAAAAGAGCTGATTACTTTGGGGCAATTCCCCACAAAAACCCCTTTTAAGGGATGGTAAAAGAGCTGATTACTTTGGGGCAATGCCCCGCAAAAGGCCCTTTTAAGGGCTATTTGTAATTTAGTGTAGGGTAGGGAATTTTATTATTTTGGGGGGCTTTTTTATTTTATTAGGGGGATTAGAGTAGGTGTAATTAGTTTAAAATATTGTAATTTCTTTTTTATTTTCTGTAATTTAGTGGGGGGTTTTCCCAGTAATTTAGTTTATTTAATTGTATTTAACTGTAGTTAGTTTAGGTAATTAATTTAATTATAGAGTAGTGTTAGGTGTAATTGTAACTTAGGTTAGGGCTTATTTTACAGGTAAATTTGTACTTATTTTAGCTGGGTAGTTATTAAATAGTTAATAACTATTTAATAACTATTGTACCTAGTTAAAATAAATACAAAGTTGCCTGTAAAATAAAAATAAATCCTAAAATAGCTACAATGTAACTATTAGTTATATTGTAGCTATATTAGGGTTTATTTTATAGGTAAGTATTTAGTTTTAATGAGGAATAATTTATTTAATTATAGTAATTTTATTTAGATTTATTAAAAATAGATTTAAGTTAGGGGGTGTTAGGGTTAGACTTAGGTTTAGGGGTTAGTACATTTAATATAGTAGCAGCGACGTTGGGGGCGGCAGATTAGGGGTTAATAATTGTAGGTAGGTGGCGGCGATGTTAGGGACGGCAGATTAGGGGTTAATAACAAATTTTATAGTGTTTGCGAGGCGGGAGTGCTGCGGTTTAGGGGTTAATACATTTATTATAGTGGCGGCGATGTCCGGTCGGCAGATTAGGGGTTAATAATTGTAGGTAGGTGGCGGCAACGTTGGGGGCGGCAACGTTGGGGGCGGCAGATTAGGGGTTAATAAATATAATGTAGGTGTCAGCGATGTTAGGGGCAACAGATTAGGGGTTCATAGGTATAATGTAGGTGGCGGCTATGTCCGGAGCGGCAGATTAGGGGTTAATAATATAATGCAGGTGGCGAGGATGTCGGGGCGGCAGATTAGGGGTTAATAAGTGTAAGGTTAGGGGTGTTTAGACTCGGGGTTCATGTTAGTGTGTTAGGTGTAGACTTATAAAGTATTTTCCCATAGGAAACAATGGGGCTGTGTTAGGAGCTGAACGCTGCTTTTTTGCAGGTGTTAGGTTTTTTTTCCAGCCCCATTGTTTCCTATGGGGAGATCGTGCACAAGCAAGGTTTTTTTTTCAGCCGTCTCAGCCCCATTGTTTCCTATGGGGAGATCGTGCACAAGCACGTTTTAGCCAGCTTACCGCTACCGTAAGCAACGCTGGTATTACAGTGAAAAGTGGCGCTAAATTTGCTCAACGCTCACTTTTCTGAGGCTAACGCAGCCATTCAGAAAACTTGTAATACCAGCGTTGTTTAAAGTGAGCGCTGGAAAAAAAAAGGCTCGTTAACAACGCAAGTTTTTACCGACAAAACTCGTAATCTAGCCGTAACATTTTCTTTTGTGATTTAGACAGAGCATACGATTTTAAAAGTTTTACTTTTATCAAATGCACTTCATTCCCATGGTATTCTTTGTTGTAGAGATACCTAGGTAAGTGACTGGAGCACTACTTGGCAGGAAATGGTGTTGCTATCTAGTGCTCTTGCAAAGGGATAACATAATTTCAAATCTGCTGTCATATAGTACTCCAGAAATGAGCCGGCTCCCAAGCATGCTTCATTGCTTTTTAACAAATGATACAAGAGAACAAAGAAAATTTGATAATAGAAGTAAATTGTAAAGTTATTTAAAATTGCATATATCTGAATGCAGAAAGAAAAAAAATTGTGTTTCATATCCGGGTAATAATTTTTATTATCTTCATTGTTTGTCGTCATTATTTGCTTGATATATCGTGAAGCCTGTTAGCTGCCCTCACTCCATAACATACTAAACAAATGGATCCTTTAGGCGCAACTTTTCTTTTAAACCATGTTTGTTGTTTAATTGGTGATTAATAATTCAAGTAACATAGCTGTGCAAAACTCTCCTTCTAGTTGAACAAAATAGAAGCCATGTGTTGGGACAGTAAGCAGAAAATGTATTATATGTGTCAAACATGAAGATATGTAAATAAATATAGTATGTGCTTGCTAGACAATTATAATAGCATTATTCAATTCATAACCACAATGTCAATAACAAACACATCTATGTGTAGACAAAAATAAATACAATTAAAGAATAATGAAATATTATTTCTATTAAACACTTATGGGCTGGTAGAGATGGTTAAACTGCCAAGTACTCACAGGAGCTCTTCTGTACATCTAATAATAAGTAATAGTTTTATTTTATTTACTCACATTGATGAAGCTGACATTGAGCTCCTTAGCAGTGTATCCACGCTGTAGGTTACGACGTGCATACACATCATAATCTCGTACAATCCGAGTGATGATGTCAGAGGTGGAGATTCCTTCTGTTCGCTGGGTTGGTGCAAACATTCCTTTGAACAGAAATTACAAAAGTCACAATGGCTCTATAAATAAAAAAGAAAAGTTCAAATAGATACTGGTTCCTAAATATAAATACCAAACTATCACAAATAACTCCTTCCAACTAATAACAATTCTCAGGACATTAGAAGAACAGAGACCAAAGCTCTCATTTATTTTACTGTGCTGCTATCACTGAACCAAAGCGCTTTTCCCTCAACATTAAACAGCTAGGATTTTCTGGTAAGCACACACGATGACCAAAGAAAAAGAAATTAAGCCAGTACAGCACACAAAGACTCTAAGAGACTTTAGAGGAAATGTAGCATGGCAGATGCACCATAATTATAATAATGTAGAAGGATGGTGGCAAAAGATTAGTAGCCAAGATACTAAGAAGGGCCACTTCTAGCCCTAAGAGGCTTACCCCACTGCAGCACTATAAGCAAGAGAAAAAAGTCCAGTACATCAGACCTCTTTTACAGTGATTTTTTCATAAGAGAAAGCGGAGTGGTTTCAGAAGAAACTGTAGCATATCAGTCTGGTCCTGACTTAACAGTATAGTCCAGTCCAGTACCAAAATAGCAGGCAACCCCTTCTCTGAATGATAGAAACGGCAAAACCCCAGGTGGTAAATCGCCACAGAACAGGCAAGTTATTGAGCTGGTTGATCGTTCCTGAGAGTGCGCTTCTCTCTGTATGTATTATGTCTCCCTAAGGGAAAAAGGGGCAATCAGACGTGGACTCCTTGCTCAGTGTGCTTAGAGAAATATGGCTCAACCTCACCGATGAGGCCCAATGGAGGCCAAACGATCGTCTGGGGTTGCTGTGTTCCTTGTTCAGAGAGGAATTGCCTGGTATTTCGGTGCTGGACTGACCTTAATAGGCAAGATCAGAGTGATATAAACCAGGAAAGTTCTACTCTGTGAAAAGCATTACTGGGTTAAAAAGGAGCTGCTCACAGGTGGTAAATCGCCATAGAACAAGCTAACAAGTTATTGAGCTGGTTGTTTGTTTCTGACAGTGCGTTTCTCTCTGTGTTGACCAAAGGCAGCCATTGACAGAGAACAAACATAAAGACTCCTTACAAATCTTCAGAGCGTTTTTTGCCCTAAAGCACTGAGTTTATAGTTCTTTTTCTGGATTGTTTCTGTTCATGAAGAGCTCATAAAATGTACCTGCTTCTTTTATGTGCTTATAAACATCATCACTTCCTGCCGACGAATAAGGGATGTCATCATGGGCTACAAAATCAATCTAAAATGAAACGCATAAATGATAAAGTAATTTAAAAGGAGTTTCACTATATGTATTGCTTTCAAATATAAAGACAGAATTGATGGCTCTTTAGATTTCATACCAAGGGTCTTAGAGGACCATAAACAAAGCAAATGTCTCTGTTTGAGGAATAATACAATTTACAAATCCTCATTAAAGGAATATTAGTATAATAGTGTAATATAAAATGTTTAATTATGTGCAGTCAAAAAAACTTTGCAATAAACCTTCATTATTTATTTGTGACCTTTCCTGAAATTGAACTCTGAAAATGGTTGTTTTTCAAAATTCCACTGAGTTTCTATAAAGTAATAGGTGCCACCATATTTAAGCTTGTTTTCTTCTTCTCTCCCTTATTTAAGTTTCCAAACCAACTTGTTTGCACAGTCTTTTTATTGCCTGTTTTATATCTGTCTCTAATTGGTTTCAGCAGGAAAGATAAGAAGAAAATATGTTTAAATGTGGCGATGCACATTACCTTATAGAAACTAAAGTACTTTATAGAAAATAAACCTTTACACTTATAACTTAAATATTTAAACACACATTAGAAGTGTAAAATATATATCTACATTATTCTAAGAATAATATTTGCTTTGAGTACATCATTATGCCTGTCTATCATGTATTTACTGTTCTTATCCTTTTAACTCTGTGATACTCAAATAGGTAAAGCCATTGGATCACTGGCACCTTTGTGGCCCACAAAGACTTGAATGGGAAATTCCTGATAAATACAATTTTGATAAAAAATAAACAAATAGTGCAAGTTAACAATAACATTATATAAATATATATACACACACATTTATTTATATTCACACATACATATGCACACAAACTAATATACATAGTAAATAACCTATTTATGCGCTTACTAATAAAATAAATAAATAAATAAAATAGAGTTCAGCCAAAGCAGGTTATTTTTGGATGGGAAAAATGTTTCATTCATATAGTAAAAAATAAAATAAATGAAACACAGCAGGAATAATTAAAGGGACAGTCTAGTAAAAATTAAACTTTCATGATTCAGATAGGGCATGCAATTTTAAACAACTTTCCAATTGACTTTTATCATTAAATTTGCTTTGTTCCCTTGGTGGTATTTTTGAAAAGCTAAACCTAGGTAGGCTCAAACTAATTTCTAAGCTGTTGAAAACCGCCTCTTAGCTCAGAGCATTTTGACAGTTTTTCACAGTTAGACACTGTTAGTTCATGTGTGTCATAGAGATAACATTATGCTCACTCCTGTGGAGTTATTTAGGAGTATGCACTGATTGGTTAAACTGCATGTCTGTCAACAGCACTGAGATAAGGGGGCAGTTTGCAGAGGCTTAGATACAATAATCACAGAGGTAAAACATATGTTAATATAACTGTGCTTGTTATGCAAAACTGGGGAATGGGTAATAAAGGGATTATCTATCTTTTTAAACAATAAAAATTCTGGTGTAGACTGTCCCATTAATATATATCATGGCTGATGGCACAGTCAAAATCAAGAGTAATTCTGATGTAATTAACATCTGTCTCCTCACTTACCCTATGTTCTTCCAGGAATTCTGGGGTGAGTGTCCAAGGTGCATTTCTCGCCACCTCATCTACATAGCGACAGTGCTGTACTGCATCATATCTTTCTTCTTCTGTCATTACTGTAAAGCCCTTCAGGTTATGAGTCAACTCATCACTGC
Organism: Bombina bombina; assembly: GCF_027579735.1. Taxonomy (NCBI): domain Eukaryota; kingdom Metazoa; phylum Chordata; class Amphibia; order Anura; family Bombinatoridae; genus Bombina; species Bombina bombina. The sequence continues at coordinate 438,426,502 of NC_069502.1, read as the reverse complement.
AGACTAAGACAAAGAAATAAAATATTTAAATCCAATACTCTTTGAACTGGTGGACATTCATGATCTTTGCAATAGTTATAACCTGACAATAAAAAGACAAAGGTTTGCTAACTCTACTGCTGCAAATACAGACAGTAAAAAACAAAGCAGCACTAACTCATAAAATGCCAGCAGGATAGCAACACTGTATATACAAGTGTTCTAGCTACATGCCTTAGATTAAAGCAAAAAAGGCCTACACCACCCTACAAAGCACGGATTCCTTGCTATCCGCTGCAGAACACTATCCTTATGGTCCATTATTTAGATAACGTCAGATTACTACTCCGACAGCACAATAAATTGATCTTTTATATATTTATGTAATTAATTATATCTATCCATTAAGAACTAGCATTTTCTTCTAGCAGAGTAAGAAAAAACTGATATACCTGATCTATTGGTATCTAATAACAATAAGTTGCCAAATGCACTGCAGGTCAACAACTAGACACTAATATTCCTTGGTATCAAAATGCTTTTTTAAATATTTCTGCTGTTGCCTGAACATTTGGATTAAAAGTGAACCCTTACGTCCAATCACCAAATGTGTCATAAAAAATGTAGCTGGAAATGTATTCTGGTAGTACCAAATATAGGTTGGGATTGTCTGCATTAGATAGAATACACCACTGGAGTGTAGATACCACTGTCACAAGCGCTCTCAACAAATTAAAAATACAGAAAACACCAGCACATGCCCTTTCCCTAAAACACTTATTTTTATGCATCACAAAAAGGTGTAATTGTGCTGAAATAAACATGAGCCATGACTTAAAGAGTTACAGTGAACTGGAAATATTTTGTGATACTCATAGGTGTTGGCGACTCGAGGTCTTGTGTGGTTTTCACCCACACAACCGGTCAGCTCAATGACTGAGAAAACATAAGAAAAATCTGCCCTTGAAAATCCATGAGAGAAGCTTTTGTAAAGGGAATTCATGCTCAGCACAAGGTCTGCAGTGTTCATCATCATGTGGTTACAGATGCTGGAAAATGGTGAGACCAAACCCTAACAGATTTGCAAACTCTGCAGTTGCTACAAGGGACGCACAAACTGTAAATATTGATCTTACCTCCAACTATCAGGTATGTGTTTGGGAAAAGGTTCTTTGCTTGCATTAAGGCTCGCGCATGCCCAGAGTGGAAAAGGTCAAAGATTCCATCTGCATAAACTCTCACTGGCCGATCAGCTAATGGAGAAAAGCAGAAAGATCCTAATTAAAGAAAGAAACACTCATCTGCTGCATCAGTGTTAGTGTTAAGAAACTTTGATGCTAATAAGATTCAACTAAGTAAATCATTTCTGAAAATAAACTTTTAAAAGACCAATAATAAAACACTGTTTGCATATAACAAGTAAATGATAAACACTAGATTTGTTTAAATCAATATACTTCATACATGTAGAATAATATTCAGTACTGGTGGGCACATAGATTCATAGCTCTTGTTGTCTGTAGGCACGTCCCTTTCACTTATATAACTCACCAATTCTAGCTTGCTTTAATTAGTTTATATATAGCCTAGCAAAAATAACAATACTGAGAGGGAGAAAGGAGACTGCACCGAAAAACAACTCAAAAGACAGATCAGGCAAAAGAATCTGAGGAACTTAAAGGGACATGAAACACAATTTGTTTCTTAGGATACAGACAGAAAACAAAATTAGAAGTAAATTGCTATTGTTTCAATTATCAAATTTGCTTCATTCTCTTGGTATCCTTTGTTCAATTAGCAGCAATACACTACTGGCAGCTAGCTGATCACATTTAGTCAGCCACTCACAAGAGACAAATGTGTGCAGGCACCAATCACCAACTAGCTCACACTAGTGTAGGATATGTACTGTACATATTATTTTTCAACAATGGATACCAAGAGAACAAGGTATATTTGAAAAGAGAAGTGAATTTAAAAGTGTCTTAAAATTGCATGCTCTTCCTGAATAATACAAGTTTAATTTTGAATTTCCTATACCTTTTAAGATGCCCCATGCAATTAAATCATACTGGGCAATATTTGTCAAAAATAAATTCTACAAAAGATGTAAACTCTAGATTATCCATAAAGGAAATCTCATCAGGCACATTAGCTTTACTGTCAGCCTCACAAGGAATTACCTGTAAATCTACTTGACAACATTTAACCTGAGTAGAGTTATTACTACCTTTAAAGGGACATAAAACCCCAAAAAATTATTTAATGATTCAGAGTGTAAAAATTAAAAACAAAAAAAACTTTCCAATTTACTTCTATTATCTAATGTACTTTGTTCTTTTGGTATCCTTGGTTGAAAAGCAGTTAGGAAGGTGTAGGCGAATGCACGTGACAGGAGCAATATATGGCAGCAGTTTTATAACTATGTTATACATTTTCAAAGAACAGTAGGTGGCAGAGCAATGTTTCATGCCATAACTATCTAGATATCTCTTCAACAAAGAATACCATGAGAATGAAGTAAATTTGATAATAGAAGTAAACAAACATTTTTTTAAATTGTTTGCTTTATCTGAACCATGAAAGAAAAATTTGTGGTTTTCATATCCCTTTAATATACAGGTATCACATTTTAGCAGGTATACAAGGAACGTCTTAAAACAAAATCAAAAGCATGAAACAAGAATCACTGTCTTTGTAAGAACAAAAAGGGAGATGGGGATCATTTTTGACATAACTGTGACAGACTGCACACGCAGGAACACTGCCAAAACAGCTCCAAAATGATGTCACATTAAATAATGATATTATAGAAGTTCACACTGAATTAGTGATGACCTGTGTTACCCAAGTCTTCTTAGGATCTTAGTGAATGTAGGTTACTATCTTAACTATTGGAAATAGCCGAGCTTAATATTGCTAATGTTGTACATATGAAATCCATCTCAAGGAGTATACAGATGTATATTAAACAGAGCGAGCTGATGTACAATGGCCACCAAGTTTTTTATTGTTAGCCATAACACTGCCTTAAAGGAACATGAAACACATTGTTTTTCTTTCATGACTCAGATAGAGCATATCATTTAAAAAAAACAAAAAACTTTCCAATTTGTTTTTATTATTAAAGTTGCTTCATTCTCTTGGTATCCTTTGTAGAAGCAGCAGCAAGGTACTACTGGGAGCTAGTGGAACACATCAAGTGAGCCAATAACAAGAGGCATATATGTGCAGCCACAAATCAGAAGCTAGCTTGCAGCAGTGTATTGCTGTGCCTGAACCTATATAGGTTTACTTTTCAAGAAAGGATACCAAAGAATGAAGCAAATTAGATACCTTAAGTAAAATGGAAACTTGTTTACAATTACACACTCTGCCTGAATCAAGAACATTTATCTTTAGGGTCTCTAATATTTTGATTCATGTTGCTGGTCAGTACTTACGTGGCGTCCCTCTTTTTGCTTCCTCCATAGTCACTCTCCTGTACGGTTTACTGTAATCAATTTCAAGCTGGTCAGAGAAGGGAGCAGGCTCATTGTTCCCCTACAAAGATGGGTTAAAAACACCATAAGTTGCTGCCACTAGTGAAGATGTTTCATTATAGGTTTGATTTGCTTGCACTCAGCAGTAAGCTTTTTATCACACTCAACAATGTTTCTCTACTTTTGTTTTTAGCAAAACGCACCAGCCAACACGGAACTAATTACTCATTTATTCATTTAGTGTTCCACCATACTACATAATGGGACATGACACACAAAATCTTCTTTCATGTTACAGATAGAACATGTGCGTTAAACAACTTTCTAATTTACTTCTATTATCAAATTCTCTTTGTTGTCTTTGTATCTTTTGTTGAAAAGCAGGGACATAAGCTCAGGAGCATGCACGTGTTGGGAGCATTATATGGCAGCAGTTTTGCATGAATGTTATTCGTTTGTAAGAGCACTAAATGGCAGCACTACCTATTATATAGTGCTCCAAACACCTACCTAGGTATCTCTACAACAAAGAATACCATTGAAATGAAGCACATTTTATAATAGAAGCAAATTGGGAATATTAAAAGGAACATGGAAGTGAAAATTAAACTATCATGGTTGACACACACACACACATATATATATATATATATATATTTTAACCTCACCACTAGTCCTGTAAATGAGAGAAAAATAATATCTGAAAATATTTGGCTACTCTAGGGATAAATACCTGTACTTAAAGGGACAGTAAAGCCATAATTAGACAGAGCATACCATTTTAAAACAACTTTCAAATTGACTTCTATTATTTAATTTGCTTCCTTCTCTTCTTATCCTTTGCTGAAAGGTTTATCTAGGAAAGCCCAGGAGCAGCAAAAATATCTAGGTTTTAGCTGCCTGCAAATGTGATAATAGAAGTAAACTGGAAAGTTGTTTAAAATTGTATGTTCGACCTAAATTATGAAATAAATGTTTTGGGTTTCATGTCCCTTTAACATACAAAGCATTCAGATAACTATAATCCCCTTAAAATTACTGGTAAAGTCTTTGTTTTTTCAAAAGCGTGACCACTGCCTGCTAGATAAGTTAATAAGGCTTCAATTTACTGTATTCACTGTTAAAAGAATCTGAATAGCTTACAACATAAGCAGTTCTAGCCTGCCATCTTGTGGTGCAAGATGGTATAACATCAGGAATTATTATCTGGGGAGAGGGACAAAAACAAGATATAAAAAACATATCATCAGCCACACAAGAACAATCTATATTTAGGATTTTTAGGATCTGCCCTATTTTACATCAGTTAATAATTTATATAGCAGATTAATCTCCATTTTTACATCACCAAAGGGGTATTTAGACTTGTCGTCAAGTGACCACACTTTTCAAACAATGGTCCCCATTCCAATCCATCACAAATGCCATGCAACAAAACTGAATGCCATCTTGTGTCATTTGTGGTTTACTTTTGTAGGCTATTATTCTAAACTGCAATTGGAATCATTAAAAAAGGCATAAAGTAAAGTGAAACATTCAATCATCAATTTTGCTTAGTTCTTTTGGTATTGTTTGTTTTAGAGTAATCCTAGGTGAGCTCAGAATTGTGCATGTGTCCTTAACAATCGGGCACCAGTGTTTGCAACAATGTTTATAGCAATGCTATTTATAGGGACAAACTAGCCTTCTGTGGCAACAGTGTACGTAACTAAACATATTTAGAAAGAACTGTTAAAGTGATTGTAAAGTTTATTAATTTGCTGGCTAGTATATCAAACTATTATTAATAACAGGGGCACTTTCATTAATTAAATTTTTTTAAGATGTTTCATTTGTTAAATATTTACCATTTAGTGATGGTAAACATTGCACTGTTCCTCCGCCTGCATCTCAAGCGATGACGAATCCGACTTCATCCAATCGTTGCATGCCTCACTTGCGGTCCAGTAAATGGGGCACGCAACTTTTCGATGAAGCCCGATTCGTCATCGCTCAGCTAAATAAAGTATAAAATGTGGGGGGCGTGTCTAAGCCGCGGTTATGACCAGACATGTTTTTCAGCAGCTCCGTCTATAACTTGAATAACCTAATAATTATCTTTATCTGCTCTCTATTTTTAATTATTAGCTCCTATTTACTTCACTTTATATGTCATTATGCTTAGTCACTATACTACTTGTTTATACACAACTTCTCCTTGTACAAGATTATTACAAGCGGTGTTTAACCGCTGATATATTCTCTTAAATATTTATTTTAATCTATAAGGTGACATATGGCCCTAATGTGGCCACAAGTGTGACTATCATATGCTTTTCAACATGTACCACCAAGTGGTCAATAACTGACAAACCAAAATAGTCCTACTGATACTACATTGTTATAAGTAAAATGGAGGTTTCTGAAGCCTGTATCCTGTACTTCACTGTTTGTTTTATCTAGTTCATTGTTTACTGTTTATTTGAATAGTTATCTGTACCGTTGCATGGCAACCACTGCGTATTGTATCCCTCGCAAAACCTCAATAAAAGAATATAAAAAAAAAAGTATGAGATGCGGCCGAATGAACGGCGAGATGTTTACCATCACTAAATGCTAAATATTTAATACATGAAGTGTCTTAAAAAATGAACCAATGAAAGTGCCCCTGTTTTTAATAATAATTTTATATACTAGCCAGCAAATCATTAAAGGGACAGTAAAGTCAAAATTAAACTTTTATTATTCAGATAGGGCATGTAATTTTAACAACTTTCCAATTTACTTCTGTTATCAAATTTGCTTCATTCTTTTGGTATCTTTTATTTAAGAGTAAAACTAGGTAGGCTCATAAGAGCTCAGGAGTGTGCATGTGCCTTTAGTACTCTATGGCAGCAGTGTTTTGTAACATTGTATAACAAAGCTACAAATAGTGTTGCAAAACACTGCTGCCATAGAGTACTAAAGACTCCTGAGCTCGTATGAGACTACCTAGTTTTACTCTTCTATAAAAGATATCAAGAGTGGGTGGGAGCCATCGATGAGCCTTTTGATGTGCAGGGCGGCGGGATTGTGGGCAGGGATAGCCGGTGGCACGCACGGACCCACGCGCGTGCACGGGGAGGGAGCGGGTGGGAACCGCTACACTACAGAAAAACTTTTGTTAAAAATGGAAAAAAGGGGAAGAATACATTTTATAAAAAAAATATCAGTCAGGGGGTGGGGGGGAAGCTACACTACAGAAAAAAAACGGGAAAAAAAAATAAAACTCATTGTTTTTTGCAAACTGGGTACTGGCAGTACCCAAGATGGCCCCCAATAAGGCAGAGGGTTAGAGAGCTGTTGGGGGGGGGGGGGGGGGATCAGGGAGGTTGGGGGCTAAGGGGGGATCCTACACAGCAGCAAATGTAAATATGCTAAATAAATAAAATAAAAATTCAAAGATACCTTTTATTTTAGTACTGACTGACTTTCTGCCAGTACTTAAGATGGCGGGGACAATTGTGGGGGAGGGAAGAGAGCTGTTTGGGAGGGATCAGGGGGTGTGATGTGTCAGGTGGGAGGCTGATCTCTACACTAAAGCTAAAATTAACCCTGCACGCTCCCTACAAACGACCTAATTAACCCCTTCACTGCTAGCCATAATACACGTGTGATGCGTAGCAGCATTTAGCAGCCTTCTAATTACCAAAAAGCAACGCCAAAGCCATATATGGCTGCTATTTCTGAACAAAGGGGATCCCATAGAAGCATTTACAACCATTTGTGCCATAATTTCACAAGCTGTTTGTAAATAATTTCAGTGCAAAACTTAAAGTTTGTGAAAAGGTTTGTGAAAAAGTGAACAATTTTTTTTATTTGATCAATACTTTGGGTTGTCTACTACATGTCTACTAAAATTAACCCTACAAGCTCTCTAATTAACCCCTTCACTGCTGGGCATAATACACGTGTGGTGCGCAGCGGCATTTAGCGGCCTTCTAATTACCAAAAAGCAAAGCCAAAGCCATATGTCTGCTATTTCTGAAGAAAAGGGATCCCAGAGAAGCATTTACAACCATTTGTGCCATAATTGCACAAGCTGTTTGTAAATAATTTCAGTGAGAAACCTAAAATTGTGAAAATTTGTACTTTTTTTTTTTAATTTGATCACATTTGGCAGTGAAATGGTGGCATGAAATATACCAAAATGGGCCTAGATCAATACTTGGGGTTGTCTACTACACTAAAGCTAAAATTAACCCTAGAAGCTCCCTACATGCTCCCTAATTAACCCCTTCATTGCTGGGCATAATACACGTGTGGTGCGCAGTGGCATTTAGCGGCCTTCTAATTACCAAAAAGCAAAGCCAAAGCTATATGTCTGCTATTTATGAACAAAGGTGATCCCAGAGAAGCATTTACAACCATTTGTGCCATAATTGCATAAGTTGCTTGCAAATAATTTCAGTGAGAAACCTAAAGTTTGTGAAACAATTTGTGAAAAAGTGAACATTTATTTTATTTTATCGCATTTGGCAATGAAATAGTGGCATGAAATATACCAAAATTGGCCTAGATCAATACTTTGGGATGTCTTCTTTAAAAAAAAATAAAAAATAATATATATATATATATATATATATATATATATATATATATACACACATACATACATACACACACACATGTCAAGGGATATTCAGGGATTGCTGAACGATATCAGTGTTCCAATGTAACTAGCGCTAATTTTGAAAAAAAGTGGTTTGGAAATAGCAAAGTGCTACTTGTATTTATTGCCCTATAACTTGCAAAAAAACATAATTTATGCTTACCTGATAAATTTATTTCTCTTGTAGTGTGTTCAGTCCACAGGTCATCCATTACTTATGGGATATATTCTCCTCCCCAACAGGAAGTTGCAAGAGGATCACCCAAGCAGAGCTGCTATATAGCTCCTCCCCTCACATGTCATATCCAGTCATTTGACCGAAACAAGACGAGAGAGGAGAAACTATAGGGTGCAGTGGTGACTGGAGTTATAATTTTAAAATTTAGAACCTGTCTTAAAAAGAAAGGGCGGGCCGTGGACTGAACACACTACAAGAGAAATAAATTTATCAGGTAAGCATAAATTATGTTTTCTCTTGTTAAGTGTGTTCAGTCCACGGGTCATCCATTACTTATGGGATACCCATACCAAAGCCAAGTACACGGATGATGGGAGGGACAAGGCAGGAACATTAAACAGAAGGAACCACTGCCTGTAGAACCTTTCTCCCAAAACCAGCCTCCGAAGAAGCGAAAGTGTCAAATTTGTAAAATTTGGAAAAAGTATGAAGTGAAGACCAAGTTGCAGCCTTGCAAATCTGTTCAACAGAGGCCTCATTCTTAAAGGCCCGGGTTCAAGCCACAGCTCTAGTGGAATGAGCTGTAATTCTTTCAGGAGGCTGCTGTCCAGCAGTCTCATAGGCTAAACGTATTATGCTACGAAGCCAAAAAGAGAGAGAGGTTGCCGAAGCCTTTTCACCTCTGTCCAGAGTAAACGACAAACAGAGAAGAAGTTTGTCTAAAATCTTTAGTTGCCTGTAAGTAGAACTTCAGAGCACGGACCACGTCTAGATTATGCAAAAGACGTTCCTTCTTTGAAGAAGGATTAGGACATAATGATGGAACAACAATCTCTTGATTGATATTCCTGTTAGAAACAACCTTAGGTAAAAACCCAGGTTTAGTACGCAGAACTACCTTGTCTGAATGAAAGATCAGATAAGGAGAATCACAATGTAAGGCAGATAACTCAGAGACTTTCCAAGATAAAAGCTTAATATCAATGGAATGAAGGGGTTCAAACGGAACACCCTGAAGAACTTTAAGAACCAAGTTTAAGCTCCACGGAGGAGCAACAACTTTAAACACAGGCTTAATTCTAGCCAAAGCCTGACAAAAGGCCTGGACGTCTGGATGCTCTGCCAGACGTTTGTGTAAAAGAATAGACAGAGCTGAAATCTGTCCCTTTAGCGAACTAGCGGATAAACCCTTTTCTAAACCCTCTTGTAGAAAAGCTAATATCCTAGGAATCCTAACCTTACTCCATGAGTAACTCTTGGATTCGCACCAATATAAATATTTACGCCATATCTTATGGTAAATTTTTCTTGTCACAGGTTTCCGAGCCTGTATTAATGTATCAATAACCGAATCCGAAAACCCACGCTTTGATAGAATCAAGCGTTCAATTTCCAGGCAGTCAGCCTCTGAGAAATTAGGTTTGGATGGTTGAAAGGACCCTGAATTAGAAGGTCCTGCCTCAGAGGAAGAGACCATGGTGGACAGGACGACATGTCCACTAGGTCTGCATACCAGGTCCTGCGTGGCCACGCAGGCGCTATCAGAATTACCGATGCCCTCTCCTGTTTGATCCTGGCAATCAGCCAAGGTAGAAACGGAAATGGTGGAAACACATAAGCTATGTTGAAAACCCAAGGGGCTGCTAATGCATCTACCAGCACCGCTCCCGGGTCCCTGGACCTGGATCCGTAACAAGGAAGCTTCGCGTTCTGGCGAGATGCCATGAGATCCAGATCCGGTTTGCCCCAACGACGAATCAGTTGAGCAAATACCTCCGGGTGAAGTTCCCACTCTCCCGGATGAAAAGTCTGGCGACTTAGGAAATCCGCCTCCCAGTTCTCTACGCCTGGGATGTGAATCGCTGACAGGTGGCAAGAGTGAGACTCTGCCCAGCGAATTATCTTCGAGACTTCCAATATCGCTAGGGAACTCCTGGTTCCCCCTTGATGATTGATGTAAGCCACAGTCGTAATATTGTCCGACTGAAATCTGATGAACCTCAGCTTTGCTAACTGTGGCCAAGCAAGAAGAGCATTGAATATTGCTCTCAATTCTAGAATGTTTATTTGGAGGAGTTTCTCCTCCTGAGTCCACGATCCCTGAGCCTTCAGGGAATTCCAGACTGCTCCCCAGCCTAGAAGGCTGGCATCCGTTGTTACAATCGTCCAATCTGGCCTGCGAAAGGTCATTCCTTTGGACAGATGAACCGGTGACAACCACCAGAGAAGCGAACCTCTGGTCTCCTGGTCCAGATTTAGCAAAGGGGACAGATCTGGGTAATCCCTGTTCCATTGACTGAGCATGCATAGTTGTCTGAGATGCAGGCGCGCAAATGGCACTATGTCCATTGCCGCGACCATTAAGCCTATTACCTCCATGCACTGAGCTACCGATGGGCTTGGAACGGAATGAAGGACACGGCAAGCATTGAGAATCTTTGATAACCTGGACTCCGTCAGGTAAATCTTCATCTCTACAGAATCTATAAGAGTCCTTAGAAAAGGAACCCTTGTGAGTGGTAACAGAGAACTCTTTTCCACGTTCACTTTCCACCCATGCGACCTCAGAAATGCCAGAACTATCTCTGTATGAGACTTTGCATTCTGAAAACTTGACGCTTGTATCAGAATGTCGTCTAGGTACGGAGCCACCGCTATGCCTCGTGGTCTTAATACCGCCAGAAGTGAACCCAGAACCTTCGTAAAAATTCTCGGGGCCGTGGCTAACCCGAAGGGAAGAGCCACAAACTGGTAATGCCTGTCTAGAAAGGCAAACCTCAGGTACCGATAATGATCTTTGTGAATCGGTATATAAAGGTAAGCATCCTTTAAGTCCACCGTGGTCATATATTGACCCTCTTGGATCATGGGTAGGATGGTTCGAATGGTTTCCATCTTGAACGATGGTACCCTTAGGAATTTGTTTAAGATCTTTAAGTCCAAGATTGGTCTGAAGGTTCCCTCTTTCTTGGGAACCACAAATAGATATGAGTAAAATCCTTGTCCCTGTTCCGATCGTGGAACTGAGTGGATCACTCCCATGATTAAGAGGTCTTGTACACATTGTAGAAATGCCTCTCTCTTTACTAGGTTTGTTGATAATCTCGAAAGATGGAACCTCCCTTGTGGAGGAGAGGTTTTGAAATCCAGAAGGTATCCCTGAGATATAATCTTTAACGTCCAGGGATCCTGCACATCTCTTGCCCAAGCCTGGGCAAAGAGAGAAAGTCTGCCCCCCACTAAATCCGTCTCCGGATAGTGGGCCCTGACTTCATGCTGTCTTAGGGGCGGGAGTAGGCTTTCTGGCCTGCTTGCCCTTGTTCCATGACTGGTTGCCTTTCCAACCTTGTCTGTAACGAGCAGTAGTTCCTTCCTGTTTTGGAGCGGAGGAAGTCGATGCTGCTCCTGCCTTGAAGTTACGAAAGGCACGAAAATTAGACTGTTTGGCCCTGTCCTGAGGAAGGGCGTGGCCCTTACCTCCCGTAATGTCAGCAATAATTTCCTTCAAGCCGGGCCCGAATAAGGTCTGCCCTTTGAAGGAATGTTAAGTAGCTTAGACTTGGAAGTTACATCCGCTGACCAGGATTTAAGCCAGAGCGCTCTGCGCGCCTGTATGGCGAATCCGGAATTTTTAGCTGTAAGCTTGGTTAGATGTACTACGGCATCTGAAACAAACGCATTAGCTTGCTTAAGGGTTCTAACTTTGCTCAAGGCCTCATCCAACGGCTCTGTGCGAATCGCCTCTTCCAGAGACTCAAACCAGAATGCCGCTGCAGCCGTGACAGGCGCAATGCATGCAAGAGGCTGCAATATAAAACCCTGTTGAACAAACATTTTCTTAAGATAACCCTCTAATTTTTTATCCATTGGATCTGAGAAAGCACAGCTATCCTCCACCGGGATAGTGGTACGCTTGGCTAACGTAGAAACTGCTCCCTCCACCTTAGGGACCGTCTGCCATAAGTCTCGTGTGGTGGCGTCTATAGGGAACATTTTTCTAAATATCGGGGGAGGGGAAAAAGGCACACCGGGCCTATCCCACTCCTTACTTATAATTTCTGTAAGTCTTTTTGGTATAGGAAAAACGTCAGTACACACCGGTACCGCATAGTATCTATCCAACCTACACAATTTCTCTGGAATTGCCACCGTGTCGCAATCATTCAGAGCCGCTAATACCTCCCCTAGTAACACACGGAGGTTCTCAAGCTTAAATTTAAAATTTGAAATTTCTGAATCCGGTCTCCCCGGATCAGAACCGTCACCGACAGAATGAAGCTCACCGTCCTCATGTTCTGCAAATTGTGACGCAGTATCAGACATGGCTCTCGTGTCATCAGCGCGCTCTGTCCTTAACCCAGAGCTATCGCGTTTGCCCCTTAATTCGGGCATATTATATAATACTTCTTTCATAACATTAGCCATATCATGTAAAGTGATTTGTAAGGGCCTAGATGTACTAGGTGTCTCAATCCTACGCATCTCCCGAGCGGGAGACGCAGGTACTGACACGTGAGGAGAGTTAGGCGGCATAACTTCCCCCTCGTTGTCTGGTGATAGCTTTTTTATCGGTACAGATTGACTTTTATTCAAAGCAATATCAATACAATTGGTACACATCGTTCTATTGGGCTCCACATTGGCTTTTGAACATGATGAACAAACAGTTTCCTCTGAATCAGACATGTTTAAAACAGACTTAGCAATGAAACTAACAAGCTTGGAAATCACTTTCAATAAGTTTACAAGCAATATAAAAAACGCTGCAGCGCTTCAAAAATACAGATATAATTAAACAATTCTTAACAAGAAATGTATTATTAGCAGAGGATTGCACCCATTAGCAAAAGGATGATTAACCCCTCGATACCCAAAACGGATAAAACAGATATCAATTAAGATTTAACGCTTTTAATCACAGTCAGCACACTGTCACAGATCTGCTGTGACTGGTTACCTCCCTCACAGACCCCTGAGCTCTCTAGAGACGTCCTGGATCAAGGAGGAAGAAGCAGAAAGACTGTGCAATAATTTTGACTGCGCAACAAGGTGCTAAAACAAGGGCCCTCCCACTCCAATCACAACAGTGGGAGCCCTGATATAACGGTTTCCATGCAGAAAAATATGTTAGCCATGTGGAAAAAAATCATGCCCAAAGCGATTTATCACCAAAGTACCTCACAAAAACGAATAACATGCCAGTAAACGTTTTATTAAAAACAAAATTTTTCAATGTCATGCAAAGCTATCACTAAGCCTGCTACCAGTCGCTACCACTGCAGAGAAGGCTTAAGTATTATTTCAGTGTTAACAGTATTTTCTCAGTCAAATTCTAGTCCCTAGAATATAATTAGACTGCGCATACATTTATCAGCCTGATACCAGTTGCTACTACTGCATTTAAGGCTGTACTTACATCATACGGTAACAGCAGTATTTTCTTAGTCAATTCCATTCCCAGAAAATAAAGTACTGCACATACCTCATTTGCGGAGGACCCCGCATGCTATTCCCATTTTCTGAAGTTACCCCACTCCTCAGAATGTCGAGAACAGCCAGTGGATCTTAGTTACGCCTGCTAAGATCATAGAAAAAAAACGCAGGCAGTTTCTTCTTCCAACTACTGCCTGAGATAGAAAAACAGCACACTCCGGTGCCATTTAAAATAACAAACTTTTGATTGAAGAATAGTTAAGTAAAAACTCCAGCTCCTCTCGCGACCTCCTTCTTTGTTGAGGGTTGCAAGAGAATGACTGGATATGACATGTGAGGGGAGGAGCTATATAGCAGCTCTGCTTGGGTGATCCTCTTGCAACTTCCTGTTGGGAAGGAGAATATATCCCATAAGTAATGGATGACCCGTGGACTGAACACACTTAACAAGAGAAAAGCAAAGAGCATGTAAACATTGGGTATTTCTAAACTCAGGACAAAATTTAGAAACTATTTAACATGGGTGTTTTTTGGTGGTTGTAGATGTGTAACAGATTTTGAGGGTCAAAGTTAGAAAAAGTGTGGTTTTTTTCCATTTTTTTCCTCATATTTTGTATTTTTTTATAGCAAATTATAAGATATGATGAAAATAATGGTATCTTTTGAAAGTCCATTTAATGGCGAGAAAAACAGTATATAATATGTGTGGGTACAGTAAATGAATAACAGGAAAATTACAGCTAAACACAAACACCGCAAAAATGTAAAAATAGCCATGGTCCCAAACGGACAGAAAATGGAAAAGTGCTATGGTCATTAAGGGGTTAAACTTTACAATCACTCTAGGTATACATATACCACAAGCTCAGAATGCTTGCTGTAAGGGACTCCAGTATCAACTAACACCAGAGGCAAAACATTTAGCAGAATGCAAAAGAATGTGCACCTTCTGATTTCTAGAAATCTCAACAAGCATGAAACCCAAGAGTTAGTTACCCATAGGTGCATATGCTGCTCTCATTTGTATTGCGAAATAATGTTTTATCAAAGACGACAGGAGAATGTTAGTAATATCCTCCAGAATAAAGATATTTCCAGAGTGCCCTTGAATCATACTTCCTTATCTTCTCCCACACCTCACTGTACTCCAATTGCATATTATTATCCATAGCATAAGCAATCTAAAATTCTTCAAAAAAAAGGAACTGAATGTTACAATATACAGATTAATCTATTTTATTAGGGAGATATATTCTGTTTAGAAAAATATAAGCAGTGCTTCTTTCCAGACTTGTTAAAGGGCCATAATACCCAAATGTTTAAACACTTTGAAGTGATGCAGCATAGCTGTAAAAAGCGGACTAGAAAATATCACCTGAACATCTCTATGTAAAAAAGAAAGATATTTTACCTCAAAAGTTCCTCAGTAGCCACATCCCAATGTAAAAGACTTCTAAGCAACAAATCAGTATGTCTGTCCCGGGACAGCGGAAGGAGCGAGTTTTCGTGCACAATCATCTTATTTCCTTATTCAGTGTAAGGAAGTTTACAATGAAATCTCATGAGAGTTAAAGGGACAGTATACACTCATTTTCATATAACTGCATGTAATAGACACTACTATAAAGAATAAGATGCACAGATACTGATATAAAAATCCAGTATAAAATGGTTTAAAAACGTACTTAGAAGCTTTCAGTTTAACTCTGTTGAAAAGGCAGTTGGAAAGCCCACTGCAAGTGGGAAATAAGACACTCCCCCCCTCCCCCTTCTTTTGCATATGAAAAGACCCTTTACACAAACAGGAGCAAGCTGGAGAAGGTAGCTGACGGTATTCAAATAAAACTTTGGGGCTTGGTTAGGAGTCTGAAAATCAGAGCAATGTTATTTAAAAATAAGCAAAACTATACATTTTTTTTAAAAATCAAACTTTATGGGCTTTATAAATAGATCATCTACAAAACATTTATGCAAAGAAAAAATGAGTGTATAATGAGTGTATAATGGCCCTTTAAGTGAAATCTCATGAGATCACAGTAAAAGAGTTCATGACCTCAGCACTGTTGACGCTGATTGGCTGCTGTTCATTTCTTCATTTTTTTTTACCTGCACAGCTGAGCTGCAGCTGAGTATAACTTTTTACACAGAACTTACTTAAGCTGAGGAAATTGTGAGGTAAAATATCTTCCTTTTTTAAATAGAGATGCTTAGGTGATATTTTACTGTCAGCTTTTTACAGTTATGCTGCATCAGTTTCAAGTGATTTAGCATGAATATTATGTCCCTTTAATAGCAAAAATTAAGACTTTTGTTTGAATGAAAAACACACAAACTATAATGTCAGTTTGGTGTTACTTTACTTAGTTATTACTTTAAAGGGACAGTCAAGTCCAAAATAAACTTTCATGATTCAAATAGGGCATGTAATTTTAAACAACTTTCCATTTTACTTTTATCACCAATTTTGCTTTGTTCTCATGGTATTCTTAGTTAAAAGTGAAACCAAGGAGGCTCATATGCTAATTACTTAGAACCTTGAAGGCCACCTCTAATCTGAATGCATTTTGACAGTTTTTCACCACTAGAGGGCATTCGTTCATGTGTGTCATATAGATAACATTGAACTCACGCACGTGAAGTTACCTAGGAGTCAGCACTGATTGGCTAAAATGCAAGTCTGTCAAAAGGACTGAAATAAGGGGGCAGTTTGCAGAGGCTTAGGTACAAGGTAATCACATTGGTAAAACGTGTATTATTATAACTGTGTTGGTAATGCAAAACTGGGGAATAGGTAATAAAGGGATTATCTATCTTTTTATTTAACAAAAAATCTATTGTTGACTGTCCCTTTAAGATTGCTATTTCCAGTTGCCCTAGATTCAGAGATCAATCTTCTCCCTTGTTTTCTCCAAGCGTCAACAATTCCAAAACTAGCTTGCCCTATAAGGTGTTGTTAAAGGGACATAAACCCCACATTTTTTCTTTCATGATTCAGATAGAACATACAATTTTAAACAATTTTCCAATTTACTTCTATTATTAAATGTTCTTGGTTTCTTGGTATAACATTGTTTTAAACAGATGTGCACACCACTGAACCAATCTAGAGTAGACAACCTTTCATAAAAGGGAAATACATTTAACAAAGGATACCAAAAGAAAGAGGTAAAATAGAAAGTATTTTTTTTATTTTATCATAAAAGTTTAATATGACTTCCACTTCCCTTTAAAGCAGTTTTTCCCAAACGCGGTCCTCAAGTACCCCCAAAAGGTCATGTTTTTATTAAAGCAAAACCAGTGCACAGGTGAAATAATCATTTTATGGGTGAGAGCAGGTTAGTTACCATAGTTACTGATCAGCCGATTATTTCACCTGTGCACTGGTTCAGCAATAAAAATATTTTTTTTTTTTAAGCAATGCAACTTCAGAGAAAAAATCTTCTCACAGGAGGTCTTACTCTGAATCCTATTCGATACCCCTGAGAGACAATGCTCTGAATCCACTGATTTTGGACAGAATTTATCCAAACATCCTTGAAAAACCTTAATCTGCCCCCTACCAGCTGAGCTGGAATGAGGGCCGCACCTTCATGCGGACTTAGGGGCCGACTTTGGTTTCTTAAATGGCTTGGATTTATTCCAATTTGAGGAAGGCTTCCAATTGGAAGCAGATTCCTTGGGGGAAGGATTAGGTTTTGGTTCCTTATTTTGACGAAAGGAACAAAAACGGTTAGAAGCCTTAGATTTACCCTTAGGACTTTTATCCTGAGGCAAAAAACTCCCTTCCCCCAGTAACAGTTGAAATAATAGAATCCAACTGAGAACCAAATAAATTATTACCTTGGAAAGAAAGAGATAGCAATCTAGACTTAGATGTCATATCAGCATTCCAAGATTTAAGCCACAAAGCTCTTCTAGCTAAAATAGCTAAAGACATGGATCTAACATCAATTTTGATATAAAAAATGACATCACAAATAAAATGATTAGCATGTTGCAGTAAGCGAACAATGCTAGATAAGTCAGAATCCAATTCTTGTTGCGCTAAAATTTTCAACCAAAAAGTTGATGCAGTTGCAACATCAGCTAAAGAAATTGCAGGCCTGAGAAGATGACCTGAATATAAATAAGCTTTCCTTAGATAAGATTCAAGTTTCCTATCTAAAGGATACTTAAAAGAAGTACTATCTTCCAAAGGAATAGTGGTACGTTTAGCAAGAGTAGAAATAGCCCCATCAACTTAGGTGATCTTTTCCCAAAACTCTATTGAAATTGCTGGTAAATGATACAATTTTTTAAACCTTGAAGAAGGAATAAAAGAAGTACCCTGCTTATTCCATTCCTTAGAAATCATATCAGAAATAGCATCAGGAATAGGAAAAACCTCTGGAATAACCACAGGAGGTTTAAAAACAGAATTTAAACGTTTACTAGTTTAATGTCAAGAGGATTAGTTTCCTCAATATCCAAAGTAATTAACACTTCTTTTAACAAAGAACGAATATAGTCCATTTTAAATAAATAAGTAGATTTGTCAGTGTCAATATCTGAGGAAGGATCTTCTGAATTAGATAGATCCTCATCAGAGAAGGATAATTCATTATGTTGTCGGTCATTTGAAATGTTATTAATCTTATGAGAAGTTTTAAAAGACCTATTACGTTTATTAGAAGGCAGAAAAGCAGACAGAGCCTTCTGAATAGAATCAGTAACAAAATCTTTAAAATTCATAGGAATATCATGTATATTAGAAGTTGAAGGAACTGCAACCGGCAATGTACTATTACTGATGGACACATTACCTGCATGTAAAAGTTTATCATGACAACTATTACAAATGACATTCGGAGATATATTCTCCACAAGTTTACAACAAATGCACTTAGCTTTGGTAGAACCGACGTCAGGCAGCAAAGTTCCAACAGATACTTCTGAGACAGGATCAGATTGAGACATCTTGCAAAATGTAAAAGATAAAACAACATATAAAGAAAAATTATCAATTTCCTTATATGACAGTTTCAGGAATGGGAAAAAATGCAAATAGCATAGCCCTCTAACATAGAAAAAGGCAAGAGGCAAATAGCAATGGGGTGACAAAATAATGAAAAATTTGGCGGCAAGTATGACGCACAGCGTAACTGAAATTTTTTTGGCACCAACAACGTACGGATACTTGCGTCACTAATGACGCAACCTTGTGTAAGGAACTCGGCATCAACTATGACGCCGGAAATGACGAACTTGCGTCAACGGACGTACTTTCGTGGCAAAAAATTCTCGCGCCAAGAATGACGCAATAAAGTCTAGCATTTGGCGCACCCGTCGGCCTAATCCTGCCCGCAATTTGCAAAGAAAAATGTAGTCAATTTAAAACTCCAGGTAAGAAAAATATTTCTTAATATGTTTACTTTCCCAAATATGAAACTGACAGTCTGCAAAAAGGAAATAGATGAACCAGACTCATGGCAAATATAAGTACAATACATATATTTAGAACTTTATATTAATGCATAAAGTGCCAAACCATAGCTGAGGTGTCTTAAGTAATAAAAACATACTTACCAAAAGACACCCATCCACATATAGCAGATAGCCAAACCAGTACTGAAACAGTTATCAGTAGAGGTAATGGTATATGAGAGTATATCATCGATCTGAAAAGGGAGGTAGGAGATGAATCTATACGACCGATAACAGAGAACCTATGAAATAGATCTCCCGTGAGGAAAACCATTCAATAGGTGATACTCCCTTCACATCCCTCTGACATTCGTTGTACTCTGAGAGGAATCGGGCTTCAAAATGCTGAGAAGCACATATCAACGTAGAAATCTTAGCACAAACTTACTTCACCACCTCCATAGGAGGCAAGGTTTGTAAAACTGAATTGTGGGTGTGGTGAGGGGTGTATTTATAGGCATTTTGAGGTTTGGGAAACTTTGCCCCTCCTGGTAGGATTGTATATCCCATACGTCACTAGCTCATGGACTCTTGCCAATTACATGAAAGAAAAAGCTTAGATGCATTCTTTTTCAAAGAAAAATTGATAATAGGATTAAATGAGAAAGTTGCTTAAAATTGCATGCTCTATCTGAATCACAAAAGAAAAAATTTGGGTTCAGTGTCCCTTTAAATACTCCTCCCACTTCCCTCAACCCCAGTCATTCTGCCGAGGAACAAGGAACAGTAGAATAAATATCTGGGTGAAAAAGGTTCCAGAAGAATAAAAATCAAAGACGCCCCACATAAAAAAGACGGGTGGGGAGCTGTGGACTCTTTCCATCGGAAAAAAAAAAAGAAAATTATCAGGTAAGCATAATTTATGTTTTTCTTCCTAAATGGAAAGAGTCCACTGCTGCATTCATTACTCTTGAGAAAACAATACCCAAGCTATAGAGGACACTGAATGCCAACATGGGAGGGTACAATAGGCGGCACATTTTGAGGGCACCAGGCCTGAAAACCAATACCCAACAAAAAAAACCTGCTTCGTCCGAAGCCGAGAAAAACAGAAAGGGAAAAGGCCCCAAGGACACTGACCAGCAGATAGCCCGGAAACCTAGGTAGAGACCGCAACATCAGACACAACTGAGCCAACAATCCTCCAGAAGACACCGTCGCCCAACAGTCGGTCCCCCACCACACACCCTTTACTAGTGAAGGGAACCCCCGGCCGAAAGACCCAAAGGAATAAGGCACGGAAGAACTAAATGGGAACCGAAAAGGTACCACAAACTCCATAAAAGGAAAAAACCCCAATAAAAGCAAGCTCGCAAGACCTAAAAGGGTCCTGCAACAAGGGGAGGCAACGCCCAATCCAATAGGAACCACAAGGTTTAGAACCGGAAGCAGAACAGTTCTCCCAACTTCCTGCAAAAGGATTGGAACCGCTAGCTAGTACTCGCTTAAAGCGCAAACAGCTGTAGCTGGTTTCAAAGAGCAACCCTCCACGTGCCAGGCAGCAAGTCAACCAGCGCCTAGGAACAACTGAAAACGAAGACCAAACATCATCCGAACTCAGAACCCTGAGGAGTTCTGGCAAATTACATGAAGCAGACCCAGACGAGGTAAACACCTGAGTCAAGAACACGCAGCCATCCTCAGAAATGCTTGTTAGAAGCGGCTACCAAAATGTAGAGTGCTAAATCTCCATTACAGAAGGCACACTCTAGGAGACCGAAATCGCCAGACCTACACATAGGTCCCGAAAGAAAAGGAGAGCCCAGAACCTCAACGAGGACCAATGCGCCCCCAAGATCCGAGAGAACAACAGATCTCAGGACCTACCCCAGCCAGCCCAAGCATCGGCAGATCTGAAACCAGGGGACCAGAAAAACCCCAGGCTCAAACAACGAGCAGAAAAAATGGCAAAGTCATTACAATAGTGCTCAGGTGCCAACCTGAAATACCACATAGAGACCGTCGACAAGGCCTTAGACCTAGAGTTCTAGCTAAAGGCCCAACATAGACTCAAGGCCGAGCCAGCAACTCTCCAAATGGACAGAACAACTCAGAGAGCGCACCTCTCTCCGAAATAGGTTAACCTGAAGACAGGAGAAGCCTTAAGATAGGGACCACACATTTCCGAAGAAGGATATAAGCCCACCCAAGACAAAGGGGGGCCAGCAAGCGGGCCGGAAGGACAGAGCACCTGCCCCCAGGACACAGCTGTAGGCTGAACCAAGAGAACAAAACTCCAACGCCCTGACCTGGAAGGAATCTCCTGAAGATCTAACTGGCTAGCACACAGACAAGGTGCAGTGGTTCCACAGCAAACCCCTTTGCTTGCAGTGCAGCAAATTCATCACACTATTTCAGCAAGCCAACCAAGGGGAACCTACCATAGGCAAAAGACAAGCCCAGAAAAACCTGGTTTACTGAACCAGATCAACTCTCCAACCAAAGGACACCGCCCAAGTTTCCTGGAACTGGGGAACCCTGGAACAGCTCTAGATCCTAACAGTCCGGCACAACCCGCAACGGGATCCACAAAGCCGAGTGAAAAACTCATCCACCAGAAGAGCCAGAATGAGGAAAGGTCCGAACCCCCCAAATAAACAAGAACCCAGAAACTGAAATCCCCCATCTGATATAAAACCAGACCCCCGGGAGATACCATACAATGTCCAAATTAAAATGGACAACGAGAAAAACTTGCAAGTTCCGACCAGAGACGAGACCACCCCTTGCCAGAGTCCAACGCTCCAAGAAGCTAAGGAAGCAGAGACCGAAACAAGGTCACCAGGGGCCTAGCCGCAACAGCCACCTCAGACCAAGAGCAAAGGGATTCCTCAAGGACAAAGTCACTCAAACAAAGGCTAGCCTCCACATCACCCCCAAAAATCAGAGGAGAAGAAAGAAACCCGAAACAGAGCGCAAGGAGACCACACTGCCCCTGTCCCTACAAAGAAACCAACTCTCGAAGGGAACCAGGTCCCCCTAAGGAACCAGAGGAAGGGAAGAAGTCTGCAAGGTCTAAGAGGACCACAGCAGGAACAAGTCCAAGGACAATTCCAGAGCCTCAGAAGGCCAAACTGCTCAAACAACGGTAAAGAGGCGCTAAGCCCTCAATCCTCCCCAGAGAGGAAGAAACTCTAGGCCCCAAGGAAATTGGAGCAAAGAGAGTGACGCAGTGGAACTCCACTGACCCAGTCACCAGATTGAGTGCTGAATAAGGACTGACACAATCCTTCCAGCCCTACGGATCCTTTTAGAGTGTTTAGCTGAACTTGTAAAGAAAAAAAAGACGACACACAAATAATAAATGTGAGCACTCATCGCCCCACCGGTCCAGCCAGGCAGACCAGGCGCCACGTATCTGAACAAGCCACAGGACAGAAGATCTGAATCCCAGCAGGACCAGCCGCAGCTGGGGTCATAACTGTCAAGTTGGCTAAATCCTCCCTCAGAGGGGAAGGTAAAACAGACAAACATAGGACTAACGTGTCCCTTAACAAGCTTTCGCAGAAGCAACCAGAGAGAATCGATCCCAGAAGTTCCTGAAGGAAACACATAATCAAAATTAAAAGACATCCTAACCTCCAATCCTTCGGCATATGTGACACAGCCCTCTCATTCCTACCTGTCAAACCGTACCTTTAGTGTAGTCTTCTCTGGGGCCTCCTCTGCCCCGTCACCACTTTCTGTCGGAGTACCGCAAGGCTCTGTCCTCGGTCCTCAATCTCTTCTCAATCTACACGTCATCACTAGGTTCCCTAATAAAGTCCCACGGTTTACAATATCATTTGTATGCTGATGACACCCAAATCTACTTCTCTGCACCAGACCTTTCTCCTTCCTTGCTAACCCGTGTCACTAACTGTCTTTCTCACATCTCCAACTGGATGTCCTCTCACTACCTCAAGCTAAATATCTCCAAAACTGAGCTCCTTATTTTTCCCCTTCTTCTAAACTCTCCACCCCCAATCTCTCTATAACTGTCGACAACTCCATCATTACCCCTACCCCGCATGCCCAATGTCTCGGGGTCACATTTGACTCAGATCTTTCTTTCACACCTCACATTCAGTCATTGGCTAAAGCCTGCCGCTTCCACCTTAAAAACATCTCTAAAATAAGACACTTCCTTACACAAGACACAACTAAGATTTTAATCCACTCTCTCATTCACTCCCGCCTCGATTACTGCAACTCTGTCCTCTCTGGTCTCCCCACCTACCGCCTAGCTCCTTTACAATCCATAATGAATGCCTCTGCCAGACTCATCTTCCTTACACGTCGCTCTTCATCTGCTGCACCTCTCTGCCAATCTCTTCACTGGCTTCCTCTTGCCTCATTCTGACATACAAAGCCCTCAACTGCACTGCTCCCCCCTATATCTCAGACCTTGTCTCCAGATACTCTCCCTCCTGTCCCCTTCGCTCTGCTCTCGACCTCCAACTCTCCTCCTCTCTTGTCACCTCATCACACTCCCGTTTACAGGACTTCTCCAGACTGGCTCCCAACTTGTGGAACTCTCTGCCTCGCTCCACAAGACTCTCTTCTAGTTTCAAAAGCTTCAAGTGCTCCCTAAAGACTCTACTGTTCAGGGATCCATACAACCTAAGCTAACCTTTCTTTATACCAGTTCCTCTCCTCCATTGCTATCCCCTGAACCCCCATAGCATGTAAGCCTAAAAGTCCAGCTGTTTGTTGATCACCTTCTTAAGAGCTGACTACAACAGTGCAACTCTTGGCAGGGCCCTCTACCCATTTGATCCCTATAACTGTTTTGTTGTACTCCGCCTTTGTTAATAGCGCTGCGGAATCTGTTGGCGCTCTACAAATAACCGATAATAATAATAACCAGTTAAAGAAAATATGAGGCAACCCGTTGGTTAACGCCCAGGAAGAAAACAGGCATACCCACAGGACCAGCCAAAACGGAACCCTGATCTTCCAAAAAAAACTGGGAAAGATCTCAATAAGCAGACAATTTGGAAATTACATCATCCCCTCATGTCTAATGAGGTGAGCCATTTGAAGTAGAAAACTGCGGATTCCCGTATCCGTTAAGGAAATGATCTTCCAATAACTCAAAAACGTGTCTAAGTAAAACTCGAAGATGCACTATTCTGTAACGAAAGGCACAACACTCAGGGACAGCTACACCAGCGGCAAACTGTATAGGCCCACCCAAGGTCAATAGGCCCGGGACAAACAGGCACGAGCACAAACGCAAATAAACGTCTGGACTTTGCAGACGCATAATCGCCAAAAATATGTGAAAGCGAAAACGAGCTGCAACTTCTGGGGGGAACAAGCCGCCCTGTAAGGAGGGATAAACTGGGTTACCCGCATGTGTAGTAGTAGAGAGCGGTAGGGAACTCGCCTCTTGGAGGACAGAACCCCCAGAGGCGGATGGCTCAGCAGACCCCTGATTCCCCGAGCCTGTGGAACAGGGCGCTCTATTACGGCATATCAAACATAACTGATTGACCTGTGTCAACGGGGCGAATTCGCATTCTTCACAAGTCGAAGAATCTGAAATTTGAACAGTCTCAGCATCAGAATCATCCATAACTAGATAGAGAATATACTAATATGGACTAAGAAAAAACTTAAACGGCACCTGACACCCCCAATGGCTGCGGCACTCACCACCTCCTAGAACCAGACACAAGCAGACTCTAATTTTTCAGTCACCACACGATCAGGAATGCAGAAATGGAAGACCGTACAGTCCAAAAAAAGCAAGCCCAACGATAAGGTTGCGTCACTTCTAAAGGTCTTTATGTTCTAAGCCAAGAGCCCAGTTAACACTACACATAAGCAGATTGAATCACATAACAAACATGATTAAAAAAAACCTGTTCAATAATCCCCCTCGGGAGATATTAACCCTCGATTCCAAGATACCAATGGAGCCTCACTGAGGCCCTAAAAATATACTTAATAAGTCCCGCAAGATAGTTCCTTACGGGAAATATTAATAAGTTACAATACATTCTGATGAAGTAAAATGAAACGATCTTACCGGAATCTACGCCGTGGAACAGGAACACGGCCCTTCAAGTGTGACGAATAGTAGCAGTGCCTCCGCCATGGACTTGAGAGAAAAAAGCATGCAGCAAAGCGAAGTTCGACAACGCTGATTGCTTGTGGAGCTGTTAATATGAGTCGGGATGGTTTTGCAGAAAGACTCTCCCTGCATCTCCGGACTCTAACTTTCATCCAGGCTCTAACTGAGAGACTGATAGGATTACTTAAAACTCCTGTCCCATGTCGAAGAGTACTACCCTCCATAAGAGACAAAACTAACTTCTGACATTTCTCTGCCAACCTCCTGGGACAAAAGGCAAAAAATGACTGGGAGATGAGGGAAGTGGGAGGAGTATTTAAGCATTTGGCTGGGTGTATTTGCCTCCTCCTGGTGGCCAAGTTCTTATTTCCCAAAAGTAATGAATGCAGCTGTGGACTCTTTCCATTTATGAAGAAAACAGTGAAATGTTCTTAATTTCTGCTTATTTCAGACAGGTTACCTACTACAAATATTTATCCACAACAGATTTTGATGATAGAGCTTAGAAAAATAAAATGACATACTATTATTTATTTATTAAGTCAGGAGTAAACAAATACACTTTTTTCACATTTTATGCAGTATTTTTTAAATCTGATGATACATACACATATACTAATGGTATATTTTGAATCTGCTGAAAAAAAAACAATAAATAGTTTGTATAGTTTATTCACACAAACTTTACTTCTAAAAGTGTTTAAACGTGAACTGCAACAAAAAGTCTCAAAACCAGCTTAGCACACAGGTGGGAAATGGCTTAGCAACCAAAGGAATTGTATGTTCTATGTGAATCATGAAATAATTTTTTTTATGTCCCTTAAAAACCTCTTTTTGCTACTGCTTGCTGTATTTCCTCACAAGACAGAGGAGACCTTGCAGCTTTTTTATTTTCCTGTGTGTATAAATATAATTTCTTCACATTATTTACTTGAAACTTCTTATTTTTCTTTTTTTGACCCATCAGCAGATACACTGGTTCTGTAGATTTTCCAATGTGATGTAATTACACCGGTTCTAAGGCTGCTGGCTTTGATCTGCCAGATAAACTCTTATTCCAGACTAGAATATGATTATTACATATCAGCCATTGACAGCACAACACAGGAGATAGGTACCTAAATCACAGAATACTATGACCATTGCTATGCCTGTTTATAGGTACCTAATCACAGAAGACTATGACCATTTGCCATGCCTGTTTATAGGTACCTAATCACAGAAGACTATGACCATTTGCCATGCCTGTTTATAGGTACCTAATCACAGAAGACTATGACCATTGCCATGCCTGTTTATAGGTACCTAATCACAGAATACTATGACCATTGCCATGCCTGTTTATAGGTACCTAATCACAGAATACTATGACCATTTGCTATGCCTGTTTATAGGTACCTAATCACAGAAGACTATGACCATTGCCATGCCTGTTTATAGGTACCTAATCACAGAAGACTATGACCATTGCCATGCCTGTTTATAGGTACCTAATCACAGAATACTATGACCATTGCCATGCCTGTTTATAGGTACCTAATCACAGAATACTATGACCATTTGCCATGCCTGTTTATAGGTACCTAATCACAGAAGACTATGACCATTTGCCATGCCTGTTTATAGGTACCTAATCACAGAAGACTATGACCATTTGCCATGCCTGTTTATAGGTACCTAATCACAGAAGACTATGACCATTTGCCATGCCTGTTTATAGGTACCTAATCACAGAATACTATGACCATTTGCCATGCCTGTTTATAGGTACCTAATCACAGAAGACTATGACCATTTGCCATGCCTGTTTATAGGTACCTAATCACAGAATACTATGACCATTTGCCATGCCTGTTTATAGGTACCTAATCACAGAATAATCACAGAAGACTATGAACATTTGCCATGCCTGTTTATAGGTACCTAATCACAGAAGACTATGAACATTTGCCATGCCTGTTTATAGGTACCTAATCACAGAAGACTATGAACATTTGCCATGCCTGTTTGCAAGTCCAGGAACACTATCTACTACAACATCTTGAACATATTATTCAGTGGAAAAGAAAAGATCAAGTCCCAGTTTAAAACTCTGCACTTGTCTACCTTCTAAAGATGTGTCTGTTCTCCAAATTTAGAAGCAACTGAGGTGTCATGGAATACGTCATGGTTGTAGCACTTTGTGTACACTTATGAAACTGTCACTAAATCAGGGCATGGTTTAAGGTAAAGAAAATGAAAGAAATATGGTAGCCAGAACTTTGAAATAGCATGTCAATGGGCAGTCAGACCATTTCGGTTTACTTCAGCTGGTAAGGGCTATTTGAAGAGTGCATATGGAACCGTGGCATATAAAATAAATGCTCTAACAAGAAACAAGAGTGTTAAATAGCTGACATTAGCAAGTTCTCTATTGTAAAAATAAACAAAAATGATCACCGCTAGGTAACCTCAGGAAATACACGCCTTGGGCACTAAATGTATAACATTGCTTTAAACAGATGTGCACACCGCTGAACCAACCTAGGCAGCCTGTCATGGAAAGGAAATAAGTATTAACAAAGGATACCAAAAGAAAGAGGTACATTTGATAATAGAAGTAAAATAGAAAGTATTTTTTTTATTTTATCATAAAACTTTAATACGACTTCCACTACCCTTTAAAGGGACAAAAAAATTACTTTCATGATTCATATAAAACATATTGTTTTAAACAACTTTCTAATGTACTTTGTTTCGTTGTTATCCTTTGTTGAAAAGCAGGAGGGCAAGTTCAAGAGTGTGCATGTGTTTGCAGCACTATATGGCAGCAGTTTTGTAAAAATATCATACATTAGCATGCACACTAGATGGCAGCACTATTTCCTGTCATGCAGTGCTCCAAATGTGCATGCTACCTATCTAGATATCTCTTCAACAAAGAATAACATGAGAATGAAACATATTTGATAATATAAGTAAATGGCAAACTTTAAATTTGTATTCACTTTCTGAATCAGGAAGAAAAAAATTGTGTTTCATATCCCTTTAAGGAAAAAGGCCTCCCTCCATTGGCTTGACACGCCCCCCTCCACCATCATGATTTTGTCAAAAGGGGGAGGTTGCAGAACGCCTTATAAAAGTAGGACATTCCATGCCGTCCTTCGGCGTTAAAGCCCACCGTTGTTAGGACAGCATGAAACGTCCTAACGTTGTGAAGAGGTTAAATTGTCAAACAAGAAGAATTCCTAACTTTTCATCTAAGAAACATGATTTCAAGTGATGATTGACTGATGATGATTACCCAGATCATAAAAATAGCATAACTGATAAACTATGTTCAGAAAATCATTTCAATTTTCAATTAGCACAAATTTATTTTCAAAAATAGCTTTTCAGTATAACTTACAATCTAAATAATAATAATAATAATAATAAAAAGATATGCCCATCTAAATATTGATCATAAGGCATTTAAATTGTCACTTTTTCTAATTTAAATGTAACCTTATGTATATTCTTTTCTAAAACAAATAAAATATAAAAAAAGGACTGAACCTAAAATGAAATGTACCCATTTTCTGAAGCCATATTGACTTGAGGCATGAATAAGCATATTACAACTAGATAAAAAATATATGAGTGGAAACAAAACAAAAATCACCACAAACTGAAGATTATTCTGCTCTTGAACACGTATTTCCTATGTTTCTATACTAGTAGCACGCGTAAGTGCAGAATGATTTTTTTTTTAAAATTTTATAAATCAAAGGAGAGTGTCAAAGGGAGAAGAATATGTCTCAATCTGAAACCATGTCATCTTTAGTAAAACACAAGTATGTTTAGGTATCAGTCTTCTTCAGGAATAATGTACATTTTGTGACAGTTACAAATACAAAAGCACAGTCATATGTACAAGATAACATTTTAATATAGAACTAATAGGGTACTTTGTTGACTATTGTGGTGTAATTACATGGTCTGGCAAACAGTACTATAAATAAAAAAATAAAATAAAAAAGTGGAGATATTCTGATCAATTACACTTTTATAATAGTGCTTATGTTGGACTTTATCCCTCCTATTATACCTGCAAGGAACAATACATTAGTACATTTTCACCGATAACGATTCTCATAAATCCCTAGACCCCTTAATACTCACAATTGTGTGACGAGGAACCTTAATAGGCACCATGCCTTCGTCTGTTGTTCCATTGGGTCCTGTAACATCTTTCCTTCTCTTACGGGAGTTGAGTTTCGGCACATTTTGAACCTCCATCTCCTCAGTGTGTTAGTAGACTGTATGTGGGCAAGACCTGGGAGTAACTAAATAAAATAATATTGCATTTACAGATGTAAAATGTTTGTCTGCTCATTATATAAATACAAGATCATACAAAGGATATATAGGACCTTTTACACAGAAGCTGACTGATTCTGTGCCTCTTCAGCAAGTTTTTACATGTGTTAATGTGGCAAAAACACAAGACGGCTTATGAGAAACATATCAAGTATCAATTTCACAAACACCTGGGCATATAAATATAGCAGGCTCGAAAGGACAGTGGCCATCTGTCACTTCTCTGCTATGTACCCAGGGTGTTGCAGTCAGAACAGTTCGTAGTGAGGATCTACTTTCATATTTGTGTGAACAGAAGTCAGGGGTTTTACGTTAACAAGAATTAAACTGTGTGTTTGTGTGTTGGGGGTCTGATATTCTGTGATTTTATCATCTGGAACAATCATGTAATCACTAATAAGATACAAAATCTTAAACTACTTCCTCATTTGTCTTTTTCATAGTGAAGACAAATTGTCTATTTTAAGCATTTTAATTTAAAGTGTCTGTGTGCACTTGAATATAATAAAATGTTTTTCAGTAAAACCCCATCAAAATAGCATTAGCATGCAATCCCTTAACTTCAGAGTTTTTGCTGTAACAATTGTATTTCCTGGATATAATTCATAAAAGTGCTGACTTTTTTTTAGCACAAACAGAAATTTAAAAGGGACATAAAACTCAAAATTGGGTGCAAGTAAATTACTTTTCCCAGCATACTGGTGATAAAAAAATGCTTCTAGTAAAAGTTATAGTTTTCATGATAATTTTACCTTGCATACAGAAGTAGGTTTCAGGGGTGAGAATTATTCTTGATTTCTTAGAACTGGAATCAATGGAAAGCAAAGACTAAAATCTTTGCAAACTGTAGTTAAATCAGCTTGTGGGTTATCCAATTTACAAAAAGATAAAGCCATAGATTAATGGTGTGGTACAAATAAACATCTCTTTCATTGTCATGGCTGGCCCTGCATCTTCTAGGTATGGATACATGACCATATACTGAGCATGCAAAGTTGTTTCATGGCTAGGGATACAAATTCTAGCTCTCAATTCACTGGCAGCATACAGTATATCATGCCATTGTTAAAAACCTACAACACACAGTACAGTACAGTGTCATCTAATATCTCCTTTCTTTAACTAGTGGATCTAAGAGCTGTATAGATATGTGGTATTTACTAGTGACAGCCTATTTAACTGTCTAATAATTATTTAACTGTTTATACAGAGGTTTGGTTTGGAATGTGGTTGGCAGTAATATCAAGTGTGGTAAAAAGCAGGGTATATAGCAGAGACACAACAACAGGTTGCATTATCTCAACCACATTTCCGGCCACATATCCTGTACCATGTCTTTGAACTACAGATATATTGGAGATATCTTAATAAGATTTGTGCCACCTTAAGAAGTGTGCAAACTAGAATTTCTGCTAGTACTTTCAAAGAGAAGTGAGGAAACTTGCATTGTAAAGTCGGAAAAACGGCTTGAATATGTTTATCAGATTAGTAAGCTTCCCCTTACATAAAAACAGTTAACCACAATTGTGTTTACGTGGTTAATCTAAATTAGATTATGATATGCAGTACATTAAACAGTTCAACTGAAACATAGTTATGTAATGTCAATTAGAATATAGGTTCTACATTCCATTAAGAACATGAATAATCCTCAAAAAATATTTTTATATTAGGTATAAAAAAAATATATATTAGCTTTTTACTTTAATATGTCAAAACAAACAGAATGGGTCATAACAGTGACTAATGGGCAGGGCCCTTTACAATTCATGCAAATGCCTTAATTATTGTACTCTGCAATTTAATACTCAATATCATAGCACTGCATAATATATTGGTCCTTTATAAATGACTGATAGTAATAGTAACAGGCAGATAGCTAGATCTGCTCTATTATATGTCCTAATAGTCTGATTTTATGGATTCTATTACTGCTTTGTCGATTTTTAATCAGGGTTGAGAGATATCTGGCCGATCTTCCATAGTTCCCGCGGTATTTTGCTCTTGATTTTAAATCTTCTTGTATAGTCTTATGTTTAATAAATAAATCCCTTTCCTTTTTTTTTTCAGAGTATTTGTCCCAAGCTAATTTAACAGGATTTTTTATATAAAACTCATAGGCATTTCTGACTTGGTTCGTTAGCTGAGTTTCTCTGGCCTTGCTTTTCCTTCTCCATTTACATACATATGCTCTTATTTCTCCCCTAATAAAGGCCTTAAATGCTTCCCAGAAAATTTCAGGTTTGACCACATATGCATCGTTATTATACTTATACTCGTTCCATTTATTTATCAACCAATTGGTAAACTGTAGGTTATTTATTAAATAGGAGAAAAATTAGGGCCAGAATCTGGTCCAATCTTTATCAACAATGAAATAACCGCGTGGTCTGTAATGACGATATCCTTAATATCTGCCCTAGCGACTTGGTTTAATGCATGTTCTGAAACCAGAAAAAAATCTATACGCGAAAGTGTACTGAATGTTTTCGATTCGCATGTATATGCTCTAACATCCGGGAATTGTGCACACCATACGTCTGTTAGCCTTAAATCCGTCCTAAAATTAGAAAGAATCCTATTTTTCCCTTGTTCGCATTTATTTGTGCATTTGAACCTATCCAGTCGGGGCCTGGGCGCTATATTGAAGTCTCCACCCATTATAATTTTCTGGTTACTCAAATACATCAGTTTAGACTTCAAATTATCCCAAAATAATCTATCTGGTTTATTAGGACCATATATATTTCATAGTACCATTTTTACTTCATGGATTAATACCTCTAAAATAAGATGATTTCTCCCGTTCTGATCTATATCTTGGGAGAGGATATCGCACTACAAGCTCTTATTAAGTAAGATCGCTACTCCCCTTTTCCGCCCACAGTATGGTGAACTTATTATGTTTCCCACCCATTTAGATTTTAATTTTAATGCTTCCTCAGGTTTTAAGTGCATCTCTTGTTCTTGTGGGTTAAGGGAATTTAGATATTTTATTATTGACTTTCTTTTGATAGGTGATGTTATCCCCCCCACGTTCCAGGATAAAAAATTAAGTTTATGTATATTCATTTTGCAAAACTAAAATAAAAGTAAAGCCTGAGAGCATAACTTTGCCAAGAGTTAGGTGGGAGGGAAGCATGGTGGAGGGGCGAGAGAAAGAAGAGGAGCGCAAAAAAACAAACAAAAAAAAAACTCACGCATATACCATTCATAAGCTCCAGACACCATTCCTATTTCTTATCAACATAGGCCAAGAATACTAATATTCTATTCCTTCTAACTTAATTTAAGCTCTTTGCTATTATATGTCAATTTGTTTGTTTTTGTTCATGATATAAATTTCTAATGCTTTGCCCATGGCTGCTCAGCACTCAAGCTGGTATTTCTGTAAGCGAGCCGCCGCTGCTGCCTCATTCTCCATTCACTTCCATTCAGTGACTGGTCTCACATGCCCAGCTTAACCCATCACACCTGTATAAAGTCTCTAAAAAAAAACAATGAAGGAGGTATACATAGGAGCCTAGCTGTCAGGCACTGGACAGCTAGGGACAATGCTTTAGGAGCATATACCAGTGATCACAATAAACAAATGGCCATACAATGGAGTAGTTCTAAAGAACACAAACTGCTTACGACAAACTGTTTAGACACACTATATTCTAGACTTAGTTTGGTGCTCCTCTAAACAATCTACTATAACCCAGAGCTTAACAAATGTGTTCAAAAGCCAGGAGCTAGCAATTATTGGGGGGGGCTACATGATGATTTTATAATTTTATATATATACAGAAAAAAACAATGATTTAACCCAGCGGCTACACAGAGCACAGGGTAATTAAAAGAGCAACTCACTACAATTAATTTCAAAGGCATGTATAGATTAAATCATTGCTGCTCACCACACTTGCAGAAGTGATTTAACCAACTGATTGCTAGTAATAAATGTAAAAGACAAAGCAATGATACATGTAAGTCAGGGGGGCTGATGTACAAAACAAAATCTGCTCAGGTTCAATTATCTAAAAATGATCCTCCACAACTGCAAGATCCCTAGTGACATTTTTAAAGGCAGATTTTGCTATACTTCTCCATTGGGAGTTCCCTGCATTTCTGTATGTGAAAGAGAGACAACCTCAGTGCAATATAGCACTGTATAACATGACAGTTCTGCTGAATTTACACTTTGTGCTTTGAATTTTATATCACTTTACACTTCAGATTAACTTTTATCACATTTAAACGTTGCACTTTCGAATATGTATTTTATTTTGTACACAGCAGTGTATTTAGGATTGGGATTTTACAAATTCTGATTATGCCTTCACAGTTTCTGTGTAACTTTAACAAATCAGTCTTATACTTTGTACATGTATGTGCATATTTTACAAATTGCATTGCACTTTGCTTTTCTTCAATTTATAACAAAAAAATGTCATCTTCAGTTTCCCAGAGAGCTTCATTAGTTTCTAAGGGCCAGATAATCCAACATTCTATAGTTTGGAGAGAGATTATAGTGCAGGCTTCACAAGTTCTGAATTTACTGAATTTTCTAAGTAAAGGGGAGGAACTTGAAAGTCCGAGAGAGATGAGAGATGCCTTCCATAGAAAGTAATAAAGCTCTCTGGGATACAAAATTTCACATGGGAGAGAAAAGGTAAATGGCGAACACCTGGGGTTGATCTAAAGGCTCAGTATCAATTACATGCATCATTTACAAATTTAACTCAGTTGTGTCAATATTTTAGTACATATTACTTTCTATTAGTTAAAATAAGTATTGTGAATTCTGCATACAGCTGGCGAGATAATTCAGTGAGACCAGCTTGTTTAATATGCTTATAAAATGTCACAAGACTTGTGAGAGAGCTTCAGACATACCCTGGGAACTGCATTGTTCAGCCCAGGGAACTCCCCTGTCCCTCCCACTTTCTGAAATGGTCAGTTTAAGTTTGCAATTGAGCCAACCTGAAATGTATAGTAATATAAAATAATTGCAACAAAACTTGTATATTATGCAGTGCTATACTGCCCTAGACTTGTCCTTCACAAACATAGAGAGATCTTGCAGTTCTGGAGAGTTCCACCCTTTCTCTTTTGAGTATTCAGTGAGTTCAACCACTGTGAAGTCTGAACTACAATTTATCTCCAAGCTGGAGAATCCTTTGAATATCAAGGCTAGGGTGAGCTGTGCTGCCTTTTAGCACCACATGCAGGTAGTTCCACGGAGGGATGTGTCTCCTTGTGGCAGCTGGCCATAAGTGGGCACTGCACCTCTTGCTTGCAATAGGCGCTATGATGCTCGGGATTTGTCATGCTACGTCATAACCATAGGCCATAAACATTTCACCAAAATATGGCGATCATATTATTAATGGTTTGATTCCTGCTAAGAAAATTAGAAAACAAATAATCTGAATTCTATATTATCTAATAAATATGCAACTTACCTGTGTGTTATTTTGCTGTACAAAGGACAGTACTTCAGAGGCAGAGCTATCAACTCATGTGTCTGTAAAACAAGAAACACACACTGGTTGTGAGGCAACAGATATACCAGAAGTTAATCATCTGATGAAATCTACTTAAACTGAAAACTAAAGAATGAAACCTGTCAAAGCATGTAACGCTACTGCTGCCATTTCACAAGCCTCATGGATTGCTGCTCCAGTCCTGAGGTGTGCGCAGACAAGGAAGATGGCGGACTGGCAGTGCTCTATTCTCTGGCCTACTCAGTCTGCAGTGCAAAATGTATGCTTAAAAAATATGTTATTAAAATCGCAATATTTAATCAAAAAAACTGATATTTTGCACAGCCCTACTCAAATGGTTATTTTACTTATTTATCATACAGAAGAAATATTGCATGCATTTCATAATTTCTCATTAACTCAGTCTTGTTCAAGCAGTAAATAACTGTAGCAACACTTGATTTTTATCACAACTGCAATACACCCACACTGCACAATACATTGTGCTAAACATTTACATATGGAAAATAAAGATTATATCTATTTTTTTGTGCTGAGAAATAGAGACAAACTGAGAAACAGAGAGATTGATTGATGAGATTAAAGGATTTTCTGGTAGTAGAGTAAAATATTAATTTCTTCTACGCCTGAACGGTTAGCCTATATTTAATGAGACAAAGCATTTGGGTTACTAAAACATATCTTTGTTTTCATTCTGCTTAATAAACTACTTCTACAGACAATTGTTATTAATACCAGGCATTGGCCAGGTTATAATTCAAAGTGACACAATGCAGGATGACAAAAATGACGTAATGCTTTACTAATCAAATTTTTTGTTCATGAACCTAAACTATCCTATGGTGGGGTCTACTTAAGAATCATTACTTATGGACAGATATATTTAACTCCATGTTACGATTCAAAAGGCAAATTTCTACTGCAGACAAAGTTATTATTTTATCTAATAATCCATAAATTATGTTATACTTTGGCTATGTGCTGTGATCCCTTAAAAGGCTGCAAAGTAAAAACAAGCTAACATTAAAGGAACACTAAACCCAAAAAAATTATTTCATGATTCAAGTAGAGAATAAAATTTTAAACAACATTCCAATTTACTTCTATTATCTAGTTTGCGTCATTATTTAGCTATCCTTTGTTGAAGAAATAGCAATGCACATGGATGAGCCAATCATACGAGGTGTCTATGTACAGCAACCAATCAGCAGCTACTGAGCATATCTAGATATGCTTTTCAGCACAATATATCAAGAGAATAAAGCAAATTAGATACTAGAAGTAAATTATAAAGTTGTTTAAAATGGCATACTCTTTCTAAATCATAAAAGAAAAAAGAATTGTGTTTCATGTCCCTTTAATGTACTGCATGTGCTGTGATCTTTGCATTCTACCCTGCAGATAATGTTTTACCAATCCACCTATCACTAGGAGATAGCAATGCACTAAACAAGCTTGCAGATATGCTTCCTCCTGCCAAACCGGCTCAGCTTTCAGTCTATATTTAACATTGCCTTGTAATCCACGTTACTAAATTGTGCTGGTCTGTTTATTGCAAAGAGAAGAGAACTTGGGTGACGCTGACAAGTGGTCTAAAGAGCAAAATGACTCATCAACTATTTAAAACTAAGTTCTTGATATTTTGAAATGCGTATAACCAATGTAAATAGATGCATATAAAGTAATCAGATTTAATAAACTGATTGCAAGTCACATGAACATATTTTTTTTCCCTTCTAATGACAGCTTTTTAATTCATCTGTTAAATAAGTTAAGTGCCCTTTGTGGATAAAATAATTAAGAAAGTATTTTGCGGTCATTGAGAAAAATATTTTTTATAGCTTTAAAATGATATGAGGTAGCCAAAAGCTATACATAGAGGTGTTTATCTGCACAAAGACTAGAAACCACTGTACCAAAGGCAGAATATGACCCCAACACTTTAACATGAAGTGGAATACAAAATAAGCAAGCCTTTGTCAGCCTAAATGTAGGTACAGTCAAGTATACATGCAAGTTCAGTACATCAATAATATATAACTCTCCTATTTCCAAGATGTCCCATCTTGTCGTACATACAAATATGATGGTACATGAGTAATCGGCAAGGGATTGTCTCTAGGGTTGGGAGCTCTGCCCTATGCCCCTTCTGCCACTTTACATAATTGTTTTAGGTTCCAGTTTCACAAAACAAAATTAAAGGGACCTGCTAAATGCCCCCCATAAATGCCTAACTCTGCTTATGTACAAACTCAAGTCATGCACTGGTGTCAATGACTAGCCTAAACCTTCCAAACCCA
Organism: Bombina bombina; assembly: GCF_027579735.1. Classification (NCBI taxonomy): domain Eukaryota; kingdom Metazoa; phylum Chordata; class Amphibia; order Anura; family Bombinatoridae; genus Bombina; species Bombina bombina. Next base: position 438,389,143 of record NC_069502.1, on the reverse strand, counting down.
ACAGTTCATCTGTCAGAGAGCAGGGGTGGTTCAAACCTCAAACCTGGAAGAGGATCTACATTTGAAAAGTTGTTCCTTTTTTTATATATATATATACAAACCAATGACAGAGATAAAGGAGAGAGAAGTGGAATAATTTGTATTTATATATATATATATATATATATATATATATATATATATATATATATATATATATATATATATATATATATATATATATATATATATATATATATATATATATATATATATATATATATACATATACACATACACACAACAAGCCAATTTCCAGCTCAGCCCACCACGAGTTAACAGCCTGGGTGCAAGAATATAAAGCATACAGGAAGGTAAGGATGCACTCACAGGACTTCCACAAAACCTTTTATTGAGGAACGTTTTCGGGGTTGTGAATATATATATATATACACATACACACACGTGTGTGTGTATGTGTGCGCGCGCACATATATATATATATATATATATTTTTTTTTTTTAATATATACACACATGCACACACACAAATACATACTCTTTAATATATACATACTCTTCAATAAAAGATATCGAGAACGAAGAAAATTTGATAACTTTAGTAAATTGGAAAGATATTTAAAATTGCATGCTCTATTTGAATCATGAAAGTTTAATTTTGATTTTACTGTCCTTTTAAGTAAATAAGTAGTGTCATGAATAGTGTTTGTTTTAAACAGGAAAACAAATATTAAAGTTATGGCTAAAAGACTTAAAGCTAACATTTGTAAAAACACTTTCTCTGGAAAAGAAGATATTCGATTGTTCGTACATTGCCAAATAAATATTGGCATATGCAGGGGCCATACTCGACCCCATAGCCGTTCCAAGGGTTTGCAGAAAAAATGCCTCTTCAAAGCGAAAAACATTATTCTCCAGATACAACTCTAATAACTGAACAATAAAGTCAATAGGGGGGCCGTTATATTGTTGGTTGTTAATAAGTATCTGACGTACCATATCAATACCGTGTCGGTGTGAAATTACAGTATACAAACTTACCACGTCCATGGTAACAAGTACATCAGACTCTGAGAAGTCAGTTTGTGCCTTAAGTAAATTAATTAGTTCAAATGAATCTTTAAGATATGAGCGAGTAGATTACTCGGTCATATCTTAAAGATTAATTTGAACTAATTAATTTACTTTGTATACTGTAACTCCACACTGACACGGTATTGATATGGTACGTTGGATACTTATTAGCAACCAACAATATAACGGCCACCCTATTGACTTTATTGTTCAGTTATTAGAGTTGTGTCTGGAAAAGACTTTTTTTCACTTTGAAAAGGCATTTTTTTTTCTGCAAACCCTTGGAACGGCTATGGGGTCGAGTATGGCCCCTACATATGCCAATATTTATATGGCAATGTACGAACAATCGAATATCTTCTTTTCCACAAACACATCTATTCGTTTTTACCGCCGTAATATTGATAATGTGTTTTTGATCTGGAGGGTTAACTCTGATTGATTGATGGTCTGGTTTGATGCCTTGAACTCACTGGAATCTACTATTAGATTTAAGATAGAGAGCGACACAAAAATGGTTAATTTTCTTGATCTTGAGATATATAAGGAGTTTATAATAAGAGGGATGTCAACTACATACTAATCTTTTTAGTAAACAGACCGACAAAAACTCCATTTTGCATTATAGCAGTTTTCATCCTTGTTTTCAGAAAGATGGGGTCAGTTCTTCTCAGCTTCTGCGGGTGGTGTGAAACATCGATAATACTCAGAAAATGTCACAACTTGATGAAATGTCTATGAAATTCCTGAACAGAGGGTACCCACATTCTCTCATTTCCCAACAATTTAATAAAGCTAAAGGCCTGACACAGGCACACACCACCATCAGAAGAGCTGATGATGCTCCTGACACCCGAATGTATTTCATCACTACCTATACTCCGGCAACTAGATTTGTGACGGCAGCACTCAAGGATAACTGGCCTATAGTAGCAATGGGTAGCAGTCTTCCCTTTGGTGGTATTCCACCTCTCCGAATGGTATATAAGAGATTTAAAAATGTACGCGATCTTCTGGTACTGACGGATCCAGTCCATTGTTATCATAAAGAGACACGGTTGCCCAGAGGTAAAAAGGGATGCTTTTGTTGTGGAAATTGCGTGACTTGTAATAGTGTGATTACAGGCAGCACATTTCATCATCCACACACGAATAAGCTGTATCAGATCAAACACAGAATGACTTGCCTTTCTGAATATGTGATTTATATAATCATCTGTCCATATTCTCTGTGTTATATTGGAAAAACGATCACTACCTTCAGGGAGCGCCTAGCCGACCACAAATCAGCCATTAGACAGGCCATTGACAAGGAAGATTCTGATCAGCACATGGCCAGGCACTTTGTGAAAGCAGGCCATCCTATATCATCACTACGGACAATGTTAATCGACCATCTACCGCCATTGAAGCAAGGGGGTGATAGAGCTAAAGCTAGAAGTGAGATGGATTTTTCATTGGATACAGTCTCACCTAGAGGCCTGAACAGCATGATGGACTTTGCCTGTTGCTATCTCAAATCTAGATGTGTAGGAGCCTGGATAAGTTGTCAGTGAAGCCCCTGTACCCAGGGAAGGCTTATGAAATGAGAATGTTGGAGTACACCATCAGCATGTCGCCTCTGAAGCAGGGGGACTGTTTGGACCTAGGATGTCTGAGTATTATCCTCCTCTATGTCAGGACTTTGTAAATAATTCAATTTCTACCATACTCTTGAGACACAAAGTTGAAAGTCCTGTATATACTCTCCTTATTAGAAGATGCCGGCGGGGGCGGAGCCGGCTGACAAAGAACATGGCCGCTGACTGAGAGAGCTCCGGAGCTCTGAGTTCTGGCGGCGGGTCTCCCGGACTACACAAGGCACCAAAAATATAGCAATAGGTGTCGCAAACTATCTGAACACCACCGGAGCCTGACACTCAGCAATAATCAACACTCAGAGGCATAACAAACAAGACGCCGACATGCGGCCTAGACAGAGACCACGGTGATGGAAAATGGTGACGCAGTAGCAGCTTCCCAGATCTAACAGCGACACAGCGCATCTCATTAAGCAGAGCTGCATAGACTACTTCGGCTGCAGACGACAACTGAGCGGTGCTATGCAGGGACACTATTGACCACCATTCCCACCACTGGCCGCAAGTATACCTTTATTCATATTTGCATATGTGAGACTTTGCTTCGAAACAGGGGTACACAGTTAAAGGGCTACTGACAAATATATATAACGGGCACATGGGATATGGCCCGACTTGGACTTTCATTAGTAGTGCCCCTGCTTGCGCCCCAGCATCATTACCGGCAGTGTGTGTGATTTATCAAGTGGGGAAAAACATAGCACTAGCTCTCCTCCCAGAGAAACCGCATGAGATGCGACTGTAGCAAGGGACAGACAGCCTAACTTCTAAAAGCGCTGAGAGCAGGAAAATTAAGATAAATATACATAGAATAACCCACATCAACTGCAGCTGCACCTGAATTACACAGCAGCCTTGTCATATAAAGCTTATCCACCTCGCGCTAACCTCTTTGGCACGTGAGTGAGGAGAAACATAGTCATAATACCTCTTGGCACAAGACCACCATGACCTCTCGCAGCAAGCAAAAAGCTGACAAGTTGAACAAACCAAATATGTCCACAAATACTAAGTTAAATGGATTTTTCAAGCCACAAGAGGGACTTATGCCCTCCAATCCAACTATGGTCACAGAAGACAGTACTGATAGCTTGGAGGAGAGCTCGCAATGGAGCGATATCCAGAAAACTCCACTCACAAGAGCCGACATAAACAACCTTCCCACTAAACAAGATCTCACTCTTTTCATGTCGCAGGTTAACCAGGCTATTAAGGAGGGCTTGGCAGGCGTTAAAAAAGAAATCACCGCTCTGGGGAACAGAGTGATGTTACTAGAACAGGTTGAGGATACATCTAAGACCACAGACAACTTGGAGGAGGCCGTACAACATCAGAATACAGCGATAGTTCAGCTACAACAACAAATGGAAGACCTCGACAATCGAGGTAGACGCCAGAACCTCTGAATTAGAGGCGTTCCAGAACAAATTCTCCAAGCACAGATAGCCTCATACCTCCAAAATCTATTCAAATACTTGTTGGACTTGAACACAGGAGAATCTATTGTATTAGACAGAGCCCATAGGGCATTGAGAGCACGACCTTCCAATACGGCACCTCCCAGGGACATTATCTTATGTTGTCACAAATTTACAGATAAGGAGAGGATCTTGCAGGCAGCGAGAAAGAAATCACCGATCATCTTTGGAGAAGACAGTATTCAGGTGTACACAGACCTCAGCAGCATCACATTGGCAAAACGGAAAGAAGCCCGCTACCTGACTTTGCACTTAACTGACCTTGGGATCCCGTACAGATGGGGCTTCCCTTTTGCAATAAAAGTCACAAAAGATGATAAGATTGTCATCTACAGGAGCCCGGAAGATCTGGACAGTTTTTGTAAGCAACTAGAAATATCACAACCTACCCTCCCGTCATTAAAAAACCCAGACCAGGGGAAAAAGAATCAACCCACCCTCCCTCAAAGGCCGCAACGCCAAGACTGGTAAACTGTATCAAAGAAAAGGAAAAATACCCCCTCCAGCTCTTTAACCGGAGATGGAGAGGATGAGGCAATAACCTGAACCATTGCTTGATGGACTCAGAGTTTTTCCCGCCATGCGGATCTGAGGTTATGACTTGCTTTTTAGCCTCATACGCTTAATCTACATGTTGAGTTTGTTCAATGAGTTAATACGTTGAAATAAGTTACTCAAAAAGCTTTCTATTGCAAGTAAAAATTGTTGGTAATAACCAGAGTGTTGGCCTGTATGCTGCCAACAATTTACTATGCTTTGTCCTCTGACTTCAGTCAATTGATTAGTATGCTGGACTTGTCTAGTGAGGTAATGAGTTGAAATAGTTATTCAAATAGTTATGTAAAACCAGCGAAAGCCAATTGTAACTGTCAAAATGTTTGCCTTTTAAGTTGCCAAAAAATTTACCAACCCCAGTCCGGGGACCCGTCCCCGGGATGGAGCCGGCCATTCTCTGTTCATTTCTCCTCTTCCCACTTCTTGCGCTTTAATTCCCTCTCCCATCCTAGGCCGGCTGCTCTTCCCCCTCTTCCTACCACTTTTCCTCTTCTCGAGTCCTCCCCCCTTTTCCTGATTCCCTCCCCTGCTCCCCTTCTGACTTCCTCCTCATTCCCACTCAATCCCCTTTTTCCTTATATTCCTCATCTCTGCCATCGTTCAGTATGGGTTTGTTCCTTTTTTGTAATCTGCTGAGATGTATTGAGAATTTGTATTGTTCCAGTTATTTTAAATTTTCTTTTGTTTTTCTTTTTATGCCTGTCAGCTCCGCTTTCCATATAGGGGAAGAGTTATCACGTTCAACCTTTTTCCTTACTATCCCTCACCACAAACCAGGTCGCCTCTCTACAGATGAATTACCACCCACCTATATTGCATCCCGGTACAGGGTAAGAGCTTACACACACGACCGACAAACACACAAATGACTAACAACACATTGACGATTCTATCACAAAATGTGAAGGGTCTAAACTCAACTACAAAACGCTCGGTGGCACTGAATTGCTTTGCTAAACATAGGGACTCGATTATCTTTATTCAGGAAACTCATTTTAAGGGGAAGTCAGAACCTAAATTCCTATCCAAAACACACAACAGTTTTTCTTAACTCCTTCGAAGACAAAAAAACGAATGGAGTGGGGACCCTAATACACAAAAATATTAAGTTCAAATTAATAAAAAAGGTAGCAGATGAAGAGGGTAGGATCCTTATATTGATAGGTATGCTGTTTAATAATCCCATAACCCTGGTAAATGTCTACGCGCCCAACAACACCAAAGCTAAGTTCTTTAACAGACTTAGCAAGTTAATAAGTGATAACAAGAAAGGGACTCTAGTTTTGGGGGGGGACTTGAACGTTATCTTAGACCCCACCTTGGATTCCTCCTCGGGGAAGCCATTTTCCCATGCCCGACCCCCAAACGCGACTTATAATTGCCTGACACAGCTGGGTCTGGTGGATGTTTGGCGCATACAGCACAGCTCCCAAAGAAACTATACCTTCTACTCCCACCCTTGGGCAGTCTACACAAGAATAGATTATCTATTAATAGACAGAAACCACTTAGCTCTAGCAACAGATTCCGACATTCAGTCGACCGCATGGTCAGATCACTCACAGATAAGTATTAATCTAAAATGGCCGAACCACCCTACCACCCCTTACTTGTGGAGAATGGATAACTCCCTCCTTCATGACCCATTAATAAATGAGACCCTCGCTAAGTCACTAGCAGAATATTTCCAAATAAATGCCACGCAGGGAGTAGAACCTAGGCTTGTGTGGGAAGCTCATAAGGCTGTTCTAAGGGGGGAATGTATTAAGCACTCGGCTTTTAGGAGGAAAACATATAACGAGAGAATTCACACTCTTACAGAACAACTTGGAACTCTGGAGCTCCAACATTAAAACAGGCCCTCAGACACCGAGACATACACGCTATTAACCGAAGTCAGACAAATTATAAATAGTATTTTAATGAAAGAAGCACAAAGAAAGGCACTAAACATCAGGAAGCTTTATGCTTATGAGGAAAACCGTTCGGGCCCTTTGTTGGCAAAACTCCTAAGAGCCCAGAACGCTAGATCCCAAGTAGATAAGCTGGTGACATCAGAGAACCGGCACTTATATGATAGTAAACAAATAGCTGACCACTTTGGTAGCTTTTACTCTAAATTATATAATCTAGACAACGTAAACACACCGGAGCATCTAGCAGATATGCGGGACTACATCAAAGCAGCAGACCTCCCAGCCCTAGATCAAACACAAAAAGACGCCCTAGAGGCACCTATATCACTTGCAGAAGTAGTTAAGGCCATCTCAAACTTACCGTCAGGGAAGAGCCCGGGTCCCGACGGTTTCACCAACGCATATTATAAATCTTTTAAGGACATCTTGGCTCCACACTTATTACACTTATTTAACGCCCTAGACGATAACCCCACTCTCTCAAAGGACATGCTGCCAACGCATATTTCAGTCATCCCCAAACCAAATAAAGATCCCACAGACCCAGGGAGTTATAGGCCTATATCCCTCCTAAATACCGATGTCAAGATCTTGGGCAAGATATTGGCTACACGAATTAACGGAACACTTTATTCCCTTATACACATGGATCAGGTAGGCTTTGTCCCAGGAAGGGAAGCTAGGGACAACACCATCAGGGCGATCACCCTTACCTCCTATGCCAAGCATTATAACATCCCTTCAGTCCTCATAGGGACTGATGCCGAAAAGGCATTTGATCGCATTAATTGGACCTTCCTCAAAGAAACATTACTTTCCCAAGGATTCGGCCCCAAAATGATACAGTGTATATTTAGTCTATATTCCCATCCGACAGCAAGTGTGAAGGCGAATGGAATGCTTTCAGATCCCTTTACCATTAGCAACGGGACACGACAGGGATGCCCACTCTCCCCAATACTATTCATTCTGACCATGGAAGCCCTAGCCGCGCACATTAGGCAGAACGATACAATAAAGGGAATCACTATCGGACCTCATAACTTTAAAGTCGCAATGTATGCAGACGACATCCTATTTTCAATAGCTGACCCCCTCTCTAGTGTTCCGGAAGTGTTGAAACAAATAGACACTTTTGGCAAATTCTCCAACTTCCTAGTCAATAAATATAAATCAGAAATCCTAAATATATCACTCCCCACCCCCATCTTCCAATCCATTAGTAACACATATGCCCGCTAAAACTCCAAGAAAAATCCTTAAAGTATCTGGGTGTCTATATCTCCCCTAACATGACACAACTTTTTGACGAGAATTATCTGGCACTATAACGCAAGATACAAGTAGATTTCAGTACATGGTCATCGAAACCGATTACGTGGTGGGGGAGAACCCAATGCGTTAAAATGACAGTCTTGCCCAGGGTCTTGTACATACTCCAGGCACTCCCAATCCCAGTACCTAAGTGGTACGTAGCACACTTACAAAAACTCATTAACCTGTTCATCTGGGGGAAAATTAAGCCCAGGGTGAACAGGGAAAATTTATATAGGACGCATGACAGGGGGGGATTGGTACTACCTTGTGTGACAGACTACCTAGATGCAGTGACTTTGCAGAGAATTGCGGATTGGCACAGGTCAGTAGACACTAAAGCATGGGTAGCAATAGATTCAAACATCCTCAAAGCCCCTGAGGTGGGAGCCCTTTGCTGGGTCCCCAAAGAACTCAGACCGCCCCAATGCACAGAGCTTGCAATACATCGCAGATCATTTGAATCGTGGGATTCACTCATCAAACGGAGAAAACACATCTCAGGGGTTCGCTCCCCACTATTCCCAATCCCGAGAAACGCAGAATTGATAGGGGGTTTGGATAAAGGTTATAACAGGCTGGGGTTACACCACCCCACTAAAAGAATTTACCACACAAGGGAAACTTAAAAAAGAGAGAAGATTTGTCAGAGATAATGGGAGGCAGTTACTCCGGTTGGTTAAAATACTCTCAGTTAGCTCACTTTGTTCACACGTCACCGCACAGGCACGACTTTTTGAGGGAGCTTACTCCATTCGAAAGTTACTGTCTCATTAAGGGAACAGCGAAACATTCACTGTCTTTGACAAAAAAAATGATCCAGGGAGAGCAGGCTCAACAACTTCCATCATACGCGCAGCAATGGCACTTAGACATGCAAATGGACTTGCAGAGAGAAGAATGGCAATACATTTTTATGCGTACAAAGAAAGCCTCCACCTCCCCCCAGGCACTAGAACTTAACTTCAAAGTTTTATCACGCTGGTACCTCACCCCTGTAAGATTACAATCTATCTACCCTGGGTCCTCAGGGAAGTGCTGGAGGGGATGTGGAGCGAGGGGTACCTACCTCCACATGCGGTGGCATTGTCCCAATGTCCAAACTCTTTGGAGTTCAGTAGAGAATTATCTTAAGCCACTTCTGGGGGGGTGACATCTCTCTATCACCTAGAATCGCGCTACTGAATGACTTGCCAAGACTACCGTGTAAACTGAGACTCACCTTGCTCCAGGTGGGTTTGACAGGAGCCAAAGCTTTAATAGCACTACATTGGAAGACCCCTTATTCACCGACACTGAGAAATTGGAAAGATAAAGTCACAGACCTTCTAAATATGGAGGGATATGGTTACACTAAAAGAGGGAAATCCCACATGCTAGCAGACATCAAATTTATTTGGGAGGGTGGCTGGCGAGAGGTTATTTGAGCCCATCAATCTAGTTCCAAGACCAGTAATACTGATAATATAACAGAAATTTCTCCTAAGAGAATGAAGATTGAGAGGACAGACTATTCATCACATTACAAATATCTCCTATATAAGGACACCTTTAAATGATTCGATCCCTTAAGCGGCTGACAGGCATTTTATTTTATCTTATTTTACATCATTTTACCTTACTTTATTTTTTATTTTATTTTTAGTTTTGTATTTATCTTATTTTGTTTTATTTTATTTTTCTTTACTTCTTCTCTCTTATTGCATGAGTATGTTTAATCGTTATTGTTTTATTGTACTTCTCCTCCGCTAACATTGATCAAGATTTACAAGTATTTTAGCACAAATAAGATATCATTACCCGGTGAAACGCTTTGGATTTTGAGACTTTAACAATTACCCGGGTTGTAGGATGGAGTAAAACTGTTATGTCAATTATGTGTTTATGTCTTACATTTTCCATCGATAAGATTAACCTCGATGAAGTACTGTACAATCTCTTTCTAAATCAATAAAACTGTTTTTTAAAAAAAAAAAAAAAAAAAGTAACTTCAATGCAATAAAATTTATTTTTGACAAAAAAAAAAAGAAAAAAAAAAGAAGATGCCAGTAGTGGTTTTGATACAGCAATGTATAGATTACCACATTAGGCTGTACTGAGGGGAATATTTTAAGATATATAAAGTTGCTTTAAGTTGCCATAAATTGATTAATTATATGTTAGCTTTTAAGTGGTTGTTACTAACTATACGCTTTGGTATTGTGATATGGTCCTGTCATTTATACATAGTTTATATGTTCTTCTTTATATGTAGTTATACATCTACATCTAACAGCTGTTGATTGCATCCTTTAAGCGATGTCTGATACACAGCTTTTGTGTATGTGTTGCCATGGCTACATTGACACTTCCTGATGACATCATCACGATGCGCGGTCAATTTGTATTGTCTATAGTGCGGTTACAGTGTTTGGTGCAATGCGAGGCACAGCTGTTATGGATGATCACTGATTACCACAGGTGGGTGTTGGGTCTATTAAGGGGTTCTCTTGTGCAATAGTTTAAGTCTACTTTGGCCTCCATTTGATAAAGGCTCCATTGGGAGCTGAAATGTTATGGCTTTGGGCAATATTGTTTAAACATTAAACAATTAAATAAAAGGCTTTTTTAAAGAAGCTATGCCTGTTTTGCCTGCTTGTGTACCCATTGAGGAAACTGCCTATCCTGGATACACTTTGGAGTCATTGGATGTTTATTTAGCAGTGTACCGGGCTGCTGTTGATAGTTGGTGTGTGCCATTCTTTATGGAATATACCATCAGATATATGTATAAATATTTATGAATAAATAAAACGTATTACTTATCAACAGTTTTCATGCATCTTGGCATGCTCTCCACCAGTCTTTCACATTGCTGTTGGGTGACTTTATGCCACTCCTGGCAAAAAAATTCAAGCAGCTTGGGTTTGTTCGATGGCTTTGGACCGTCCATCCTCCTCTTGATCACATTCCAGGGGTTTTCAATGGGGTTCAGGTCTAGAGATTGGGTTGGCGATGGCAGGGTCTGGATCTGGTGGTCCTCAAGCCAGACCTTGATTGACCTGGCTGTGTGGCAGAGCATTGTCCTGCTGGAAAAAAATAAATCTTCAGAGCAGAAGGAAGCAAGTACAGGATAACCTTTACATGGCTTGACATATGCGACCTTCACAAAGATGACTCTGCTCGATATCAGCCTTGCTGAAGCACCCCCAGATCAATCCTCCAACAAAATTCACAGTGGGTGTGAGACACTATGGCTTGTAGGCCTCTCCAGGTCTCTTTTTATTTATTAGACAACCAGGAGTTGGGCGAAGCTCTAAATTGGCCTGGCTTAAGCAAGGCTGGAATTGAGCAAATTGATCTTTCTAAAGAACTCATAAATCAAGCCACATACAAGGTTACCCTGCTAGAAAAATTGACGCCTTCTGCACTGACAATGTTCCCCAACTTTGAGAATTGTTTTTTCCAGCAGGACAATGCTCCATGCCACCTAGCAAAGTCAATCAAGGTGTGGATGGAGGACCACCCGATCAAGACCGTCATCCCCTGCCCAATCTCAAAACCTTAACCCCATTGAAAACCTCTGGAATGTGATCAAGATGAAGATAGATGGTCAACAGCGATCAAACAAGGCCGAGCTGCTTGAATTGTTGCACCAGGAATGGCATAAAGTCACCCAACAGGAATGTGAAAGACTGGTGGAGAGCATACCAAGATGCATTAAAGCTGCGATTGATAATCAGGCTAATTCCACCAAATACTGATTTCTAAAAGTATTGTGTTGTTTAAAATGAATATATTGTTTTCTTCAAATTATTCAAGGTCTAAAAAAACTACATCTTTTTGTTATTTTGACCAGTTTCTGCAAATAAATGTTCAATATTTTTATTTGGAATTTGAAAGAAATGTTGTCAGTAGTTTATAGAATAAAACAAAATGTTAATTTTTCTCACATACATACCCATAACTAGTAAAACCAGAAAAACTGCAGTGGTCTCTTATTTATTTCCACGTGTAATTAAAGAAGCTTGCCAAAGAGAAGTAAGACAATGAAATATAAAAAGGGACATTTTTTTCCTTTCATGATTCAGGTAGAAAAATGAAATGTATGCTTACCTGATAAATTTGTTTCTTTCTTGACACAGTGAGTCCACGGGTCATCATAATTACTTTTTGGGAATATCACTTCTGACCAGCAGGAGGAGGTAAAAAGCACCACAGCAAAGCTGTTAAATACCACTCCCCTACCCACAACCCCCAGTCATTCGACCAAAGGGAAAGGACAAAAGAAGTAATATAAGGTGCAGAGGTGCCTGAGGTTCATGAAAAAATAAAAACTGTCTGAGTACAGGGTGGGCTGTGGATTCACCGTGTCAAGAAAGAAACAAATTTATTAGGTAAGCATAAATTTCATTTTCTTTCTAATGACACGGTCCAAGGATCATCATAATTACTATTGGGAATCAATACCCAAGCTAGAGGACATGGATGATAAGAGAGGGACAAGACAGCCTAAACAGAAGGTAACACTGCTTGAAGAACATATCTCCCAAAAACAGCCTCAGCTGAAGTAAAAGTATCAAATTTGTAAGATTTTGAAAAAGTGTGTAAAGATGACCAAGTGGCAGCCTTGCAAATCTGATCTACAGAAGCACCATTTTAGAAAGCCCAAGTAGAAGAAACAGCCCTCGTGGAATGAGCTGTGATTTTCTCAGGAGGCTGCTGACCAGCAGTCTCATATGCCAAGCGAATAACACTCCTCAACCAAAAAGAGAAGTAGCCATAGCTTTCTGACCTTTACGCTTGCCAGAAAAAAAAACAAATAAAGAAGAAGACTGGCGAAAAACCTTAGTCGCCTGCAAATATTTCAATGAACGAACTACATCCAGATTGTGCAACAAACGTTCCTTATGAGAAGGAGGATTAGGACACAATGAAGGAACAACAATTTCTTGATTAGTATTCTTATCAGAAACAACCTTGGGAAGAAAATCTAGAGCAGTACGAAGAACTACCTTATCAGAATGAAAAATAAGAAAAGGAGACTCACATTGCAACGCAGAAAGCTCTGAAACTCATCGAGCCGAAGAGATAGCAACCAAAAACAAAACCTCCCAGGTTAACAACTTAATATCCAAAGAATGCATAGGCTCAAACGGAGCCTGTTGGAGAACTCTAAGAACTAAATTAAGACTCCAAGGAGGAGTCACAAACTTAAACATAGGCCGGATTCTAACCAAAGCCTGACAAAAAGACTGAACATCTAGCACATCCAGGCTATGATTACGGCTCACTAAGCCGAAACGCGTAAGCCAAGTGCTTTACCTGCTACAACTCGCAATTTGCTAAGGTACTTCCCCTTCGTTTTTAACATTTGTTTTCAATAAAGTTGGATTTTTTATAATACCTGGAATCGGATTGACTCTTTTTCCCTGTTTCTATACGAATTTCAGCAGATCCGGTGTTAGTTCCAGGACGGAACAATCTATTTGCCAGTACCTTCGGCAGTTCCTGAAAGGCTTCAGCCATCGTCATTGGATAGCGCCAAGGAGAAAGTACAGAAGAGCGCTTAGAAGTCGGATGCTGTTTGCCGCGGCTTGCACAGGAAGAAACGCTGACATAGGGCGAGTGAGGTAGGGAGCACGGCTCTCTTCGAACCGCAGGAATAGCGGAAGGTCCTCCCACCATCATAAGAAGCGTGAGTAAATGTCAAGCCATTACAGTGACATATTGTATTGTTTTATTGCCTTAAAAGGACTGCCAAAAAGAGTGTTATATATACTCATTATCTATGTTGTGAGGATTCGTATGCCAATACACACACACTCCTTTGCACGTCTAGCACATCCGCCAGACGTTTGTGCAACAAAATAGATATTATTATCGGTTATTTGTAGAGGGCCAACAGATTTCGCAGTGCTAAAGCAGAAAAAAAATAAGCAGATAAAGCAGAAATCTGCCCCTTCAGGGTACTAGCAGATAAACCCTTCTCCAGACCCTCCTGGAGAAAAGACAAAATCCAAGGAATCCTGACACTACTCTAAGAATAGCCTCTGGATTCCCACCAATACAGATATTTACACAATATCTTATAATAGATCTTTCTAGTCGCAGGCTTACACGCCTGAATCATAGTCTCAATAACCGACTCAGATAAACTACTCTTAGATAAAATCAAGCATTCAATCTCCAAGCAGTCAACTTCAGAGAAACGAGATTTGGATGAAGGAAGGGCCCCTGAAGTAGAAGGTCCTTCCTTAACGGAAGACTCCAAGGTGGGGAGGATGACATCTCCACCAGATCTGCATACCAGATCCTGCAAGACCACGCCGGTGCAATGAGAATCACTAACGCCTTCTTTTGTCTGATCTGAGCAATCACCCGAGGAAGAAGGGCAAACGGAGGAAACGTGTAAGCCAGGCTGAACTTCCAAGGAACTGCTAGAGCATCTATCAGTATAGCCTGAGGATCCCTTGACCTCGATCCGTACTTTGGAAGCCTGGCATTGTGACGAGATGCATAAGATCCAGCTCCAGTTGACCCCATCTGAGAATCAAACTGGAAAACACCTCCGGATGAAGTTCCCACTCCCCCGGATGAAAAGACTGTCTGCTCAGAAAATCTGCTTCCCAATTGTCCACCCCTGGAATGTGGATCGCAGATAGACAGCAGTTGTGAGCCTCCGCTCACTGCATAATATTGGATACCTCTATCATGGCCAGGGAAGTCCCAAAAAGGCATTGAAGATGGCCTTCAGCTCCAAGATAATTATGGGAAGAGTTGATTCCTCCCCAGTCCACAGACCCTGAGCCTTCAGCAAACCCCAGACAGCTCTCCAACCCAGCAGACTGGCATCCGTGGTCACGATCACCAAGTTAGGCCTGCGAAAACATAATTTATGCTTACCTGATAAATTCCTTTCTTCTGTAGTGTGATCAGTCCACGGGTCATCATTACTTCTGGGATATTACTCCTCCCCAACAGGAAGTGCAAGAGGATTCACCCAGCAGAGCTGCATATAGCTCCTCCCCTCTACGTCACTCCCAGTCATTCGACCAAGGACCAACGAGAAAGGAAAAGCCAAGGGTGAAGTGGTGACTGGAGTATAAATTAAAAAATATTTACCTGCCTTAAAAACAGGGCGGGCCGTGGACTGATCACACTACAGAAGAAAGGAATTTATCAGGTAAGCATAAATTATGTTTTCTTCTGTTAAGTGTGATCAGTCCACGGGTCATCATTACTTCTGGGATACCAATACCAAAGCAAAAGTACACGGATGACGGGAGGGATAGGCAGGCTCTTTATACAGAAGGAACCACTGCCTGAAGAACCTTTCTCCCAAAAATAGCCTCCGATGAAGCAAAAGTGTCAAATTTTTAAAATTTGGAAAAAGTATGAAGCGAAGACCAAGTTGCAGCCTTGCAAATCTGTTCAACAGAGGCCTCATTCTTGAAGGCCCAAGTGGAAGCCACAGCTCTAGTAGAATGAGCTGTAATTCTTTCAGGAGGCTGCTGTCCAGCAGTCTCATAAGCTAAACGAATTATGCTACGAAGCCAAAAAGAAAGAGAGGTAGCGGAAGCTTTTTGACCTCTCCTCTGCCCAGAGTAAATGACAAACAGAGAAGACGTTTGTCGAAATTCCTTAGTTGCCTGTAAGTAAAATTTTAGAGCACGGACTACATCCAGGTTGTGCAGTAGACGTTCCTTCTTTGAAGAAGGATTTGGGCATAAGGAAAGAACAACAATCTCTTGATTGATATTCCTGTTAGTAACTACCTTAGGTAAGAACCCAGGTTTAGTACGCAGGACTACCTTATCCGAATGAAAAATCAAATAAGGAGAATCACAATGTAAGGCTGATAATTCAGAGACTCTTCGAGCCGAGGAAATAGCCATTAAAAATAGAACTTTCCAAGATAACAACTTTATATCAATGGAATGAAGGGGTTCAAACGGAACGCCCTGTAAGACATTAAGAACAAGGTTTAAACTCCATGGTGGAGCAACAGTTTTAAACACAGGCTTAATCCTGGCCAAAGCCTGACAAAAAGCCTGGACGTCAGGAACTTCTGACAGACGTTTGTGTAACAGAATGGACAGAGCTGAGATCTGTCCCTTTAATGAACTAGCAGATAAACCCTTTTCTAAACCTTCTTGTAGAAAAGACAATATCCTAGGAATCCTAACCTTACTCCAAGAGTAACCTTTGGATTCACACCAATATAGGTATTTACGCCATATCTTATGGTAAATCTTTCTGGTAACAGGTTTCCTAGCCTGTATTAAGGTATCAATAACTGACTCAGAAAACCCACGTCTTGATAAAATCAAGCGTTCAATTTCCAAGCAGTCAGCTTCAGAGAAGTTAGATTTTGATGTTTGAAGGGACCCTGTATCAGAAGGTCCTGTTTCAGAGGTAGAGACCAAGGTGGACAGGATGACAAGTCCACCAGGTCTGCATACCAAGTCCTGCGTGGCAACGCAGGTGCTATTAGAATCACTGATGCTCTCTCTTGTTTGATTCTGGCAATCAATCGAGGAAGTAACGGGAAGGGTGGAAACACGTAAGCCATCCTGAAGTCCCAAGGTGCTGTCAGAGCATCTATCAGGACTGCTCCTGGATCCCTGGATCTGGACCCGTAACGAGGAAGCTTGGCGTTCTGTCGAGACGCCATGAGATCTATCTCTGGTTTGCCCCAACGTCGAAGTATTTGGGCAAAGACCTCCGGATGAAGTTCCCACTCCCCCGGATGAAAAGTCTGACGACTTAAGAAATCCGCCTCCCAGTTCTCCACTCCCGGGATGTGGATTGCTGACAGGTGGCAAGAGTGAGACTCTGCCCAGCGAATTATCTTTGATACTTCCATCATAGCTAGGGAGCTTCTTGTCCCTCCCTGATGGTTGATGTAAGCTACAGTCGTGATGTTGTCCGACTGAAACCTGATGAACCCCCGAGTTGTCAACTGGGGCCAAGCCAGGAGGGCATTGAGAACTGCTCTCAATTCCAGAATGTTTATTGGCAGGAGACTCTCCTCCTGACTCCATTGTCCCTGAGCCTTCAGAGAATTCCAGACGGCACCCCAACCTAGAAGGCTGGCGTCTGTTGTTACAATTGTCCAGTCTGGTCTGCTGAATGGCATCCCCCTGGACAGATGTGGCCGAGAAAGCCACCATAGAAGAGAATTTCTGGTCTCTTGATCCAGATTCAGAGAAGGGGATAAGTCTGAGTAATCCCCATTCCACTGACTTAGCATGCACAGTTGCAGTGGTCTGAGGTGTAAGCGTGCAAAGGGTACTATGTCCATTGCCGCTACCATTAAGCCGATTACCTCCATGCATTGAGCCACTGACGGGTGTTGAATGGAATGAAGGGTGCGGCAAGCACTTTGAAGTCTTGTTAGCCTGTCCTCTGTCAGGTAAATCTTCATTTCTACAGAATCTATAAGAGTCCCCAGGAAGGGAACTCTTGTGAGTGGAACGAGTGAACTTTTCTTTTCGTTCACCTTCCATCCATGTGACCTTAGAAATGCCAGCACTAACTCTGTATGAGACTTGGCAGTTTGAAAGCTTGAAGCTTGTATCAGAATGTCGTCTAGGTATGGAGCTACCGAGATTCCCCGCGGTCTTAGTACCGCCAGAAGAGCACCCAGAACCTTTGTGAAGATTCTTGGAGCTGTAGCCAATCCGAATGGAAGAGCCACAAACTGGTAATGCCTGTCTAGGAAGGCAAACCTTAGGTACCGATAATGATCTTTGTGAATCGGTATGTGAAGGTAAGCATCTTTTAAATCTACAGTGGTCATGTACTGACCCTCTTGGATCATAGGTAAAATTGTCCGAATAGTCTCCATCTTGAACGATGGAACTCTTAGGAATTTGTTTAGGATCTTTAAGTCCAGGATTGGTCTGAAAGTTCCCTCTTTTTTGGGAACCACAAACAGATTTGAGTAAAACCCCTGTCCCTGTTCCGATCGTGGAACTGGATGGATTACTCCCATTAACAAGAGCTCTTGTACGCAGCGTAGAAACGCCTCTTTCTTTGTCTGGATTGTTGACAATCTTGACAGATGAAATCTCTCTCTTGGAGGAGAGTATTTGAAGTCCAGAAGGTATCCCTGAGATATTATCTCTAGCGCCCAGGGATCCTGAACATCTCTTGCCCAAGCCTGGGCGAAGAGAGAAAGTCTGCCCCCCACTAGATCCGATCCCGGATCGGGGGCCCTCAATTCATGCTGTTTTAGGGGCAGCAGCAGGTTTCCTAGTCTGCTTGCCCTTGTTCCAGGACTGGTTAGGTTTCCAGCCTTGTCTGTAGCGAGCAACAGCTCCTTCCTGTTTTGGTGCAGAGGAAGTTGATGCTGCTCCTGCTTTGAAATTACGAAAGGAACGAAAATTAGACTGTCTAATCTTGGCTTTGTCCTGAGGCAGGGCATGGCCTTTACCTCCTGTAATGTCAGCGATAATCTCTTTCAACCCGGGCCCGAATAAGGTCTGCCCTTTGAAAGGTATATTAAGCAATTTAGACTTAGAAGTAACATCAGCTGACCAGGATTTTAGCCACAGCGCCCTGCGTGCCTGAATGGCGAATCCTGAATTCTTCGCCGTAAGTTTAGTAAGATGTACTACGGCCTCCGAAATGAATGAATTAGCTAGTTTAAGGACTCTAAGCCTGTCCGTAATGTCGTCCAGAGTAGCTGAACCAATGTTCTCTTCCAGAGACTCAATCCAGAATGCCGCTGCAGCCGTGATCGGCGCAATGCATGCAAGGGGTTGCAATATAAAACCTTGTTGAACAAACATTTTCTTAAGGTAACCCTCTAATTTTTTATCCATTGGATCTGAAAAAGCACAGCTATCCTCCACCGGGATAGCGGTACGCTTAGCTAAGGTAGAAACTGCTCCCTCCACCTTAGGGACCGTTTGCCATAAGTCCCTTGTGGTGGCGTCTATTGGAAACATTTTTCTAAATATCGGAGGGGGTGAGAACGGCACACCGGGTCTATCCCACTCCTTAGTAACAATTTCAGTAAGTCTCTTAGGTATAGGAAAAACCTCAGTACTCGTCGGTACCGCAAAATATTTATCCAACCTACACATTTTCTCTGGTATTGCAACTGTGTTACAATCATTCAGAGCCGCTAACACCTCCCCTAGTAATACACGGAGGTTTTCCAGTTTAAATTTAAAATTTGAAATATCTGAATCCAGTCTGTTTGGATCAGAACCGTCACCCACAGAATGAAGCTCTCCGTCCTCATGTTCTGCCACCTGTGACGCAGTGTCTGACATGGCCCTAATATTATCAGCGCACTCTGTTCTCACCCCAGAGTGATCACGCTTACCTCTTAGCTCTGGTAATTTAGCCAAAACCTCAGTCATAACAGTAGCCATATCCTGTAATGTGATTTGTAATGGCCGCCCAGATGTACTCGGCGCTACAATATCACGCACCTCCCTCTGAGCGGGAGATGTAGGTACTGACACGTGAGGCGAGTTAGTCGGCATAACTCTCCCCTCGTTGTTTGGTGAAATTTGTTCAATTTGTACAGATTGACTTTTATTTAAAGTAGCATCAATACAGTTAGTACATAAATTTCTATTGGGCTCCACTTTGGCATTGCAACAAATGACACAGGTATCATCCTCTGAATCAGACATGTTTAACACACTAGCAAATAAACTTGTAACTTGGAAATACAATTCAATTAGAATAATATTAAAACGTACTGTGCCTTTAAGAAGCACAGAAGATCTATGACAGTTGAAAATTAATAAATTGAAACAGTTATAGCCTCAATCCTTGTAAATAACACAACTTTAGCAAAGGTTTAATCCCATTAGCAAAGATAACAAATTCTGAAAGCAGGAAACAAATTACAGAATAAACGTTTTTTATCTCAGTCAAACTATAATTCTCACAGCTCTGCTGAGAGAAATTACCTACCTCAAAATAAGTTTTGAAGACCCCTGAGCTCTGTAGAGATGAACCGGATCATGCAGGGAATACAATGAGTTGCTGACTGAAATATTTGATGTGTAGTAAAAGCGCCAAAAAACGGCCCCTCCCCCTCACACACAGCAGTGAGGGAGAACAGAAACTGTCAGAAACAGATTAAGCAACTGCCAAGTGGAAAAATAGTGCCCAAACATTTATTCACTCAGTACCTCAGTAAATGAAAACGATTTTACATTCCAGCAAAAACGTTAAACATAATCTCTAGTTATTAAACAGCTTTATGTATTTCTTACAGTGTAATTCTAGTGAAGTACCATTCCCCAGAATACTGAAGAGTAAAGTATACATACATGACATTATATCGGTATGGCAGGATTTTCTCATCAATACCATTGTCAGAAAATAAAAACTGCTACATACCTCTATGCAGATTCATCTGCCCGCTGTCCCCTGATCTGAAGTTTACCTCTCCTTAGATGGCCGAGAAACAGCAATATGATCTTAACTACTCCGGCTAAAATCATAACAAAAACTCTGGTAGATTCTTCTTCAAACTCTGCCAGAGAGATAATAACACACTCCGGTGCTATTTTAAAATAACAAACTTTTGATTGAAGATATAAAACTAAGTATAATCACCATAGTCCTCTCACACATCCTATCTAGTCGTTGGGTGCAAGAGAATGACTGGGAGTGATGTAGAGGGGAGGAGCTATATGCAGCTCTGCTGGGTGAATCCTCTTGCACTTCCTGTTGGGGAGGAGTAATATCCCAGAAGTAATGATGACCCGTGGACTGATCACACTTAACAGAAGAAAACAGGTTTCCTGAGAGAGAAGATCCTGAGACAACAACCACAGAAGAGAGCATTTGCAGCCTGATCTAGAACAATCTTTGGAGACAGATCCGTATAATCCCCATTCCACTGTCAGAGCATGCATAACTGCAAAGGCCTGAGATGGAACCGAGCAAACGGAATGATGTCCATGACCGAAACCATCAAACCAATAACCTCCATACACTGACGGTCGAGGACTGAAGAGCAAGGCAAGAATTGAACATTTCCGATTTCCTTGCATCTGTCAAAAAAAAAATCTTAATTTCTAGAGAATCTATAATTGTTCCCAAGAATACCACTCTTGTAGCCGGAATCACAGAAAAGATAACAACAACTCCGTGTGGAAGTTTGCTAGTTGTAAAGATGGGGCCTGAACTAGAATGTCGTCCAGATAAGGAGCTACCGCAACCCCCTGCAATCTGAGAACTGCTAGTAACGCACATAGGACCTTTGAGAACACCCTGGGAGCTGTTGCAATACCAAAAGGAAGAGCCACAAACTGAAAATGCTTGTCTAGGAAGGCAAATCTCAGAAACCTGTGATGATCCTTGTGAATGGGAATATGTAGATATGCATGCTTCAGATGTACAGTAGTCATGAACTGACCCCCTTGAACCAGAGGAAGAATTGACCGAATAGTTTCCATCTTGAAAGACGGAACTCTGAGAAATTTGTTTACCCACTTGAGATCTAGGATGGGTCTGAAAGTTCCCTCCTTTTTGTGAACAATAAACAGATTGGAATACAACCCTAGTCCCTGCTCCTGAACTGGAACAGGAACGATCACTCCCATGTTGGAAAGATCCTGAACACAACTTAAGAATGCCCTTCTTTTTATCTGGTCTACAGATAACCTGGAAAGAAGAAACCTGCCCCTGGGAGTGAAAGTTTTGAACTCTAGCTTGTATCCCTGGGACACAATATCTACCACCCAGGGATCTGGAACATCTCGAACCCAGGCTTGAGTGAAAAGTAAAAGCCAGCCCCCCACGCGATCCATTCCCGGATCGGGGGGCAGACCCTTCATGCTGACTTAAGAGTCAGCAGCAGGCTTCTTAGAATGCTTCGCCTTGCTCCAGGACTGATTTGACTTCCAAGAGGGCTTGGACTGTCCTGTTTGGAGGAGGAAGAGGAAGACTTACCAGAGAAGGAATGAAAGGAACATAAATTACTCTGATGACCCTTCTGTTTATTTCTCTTATCCTGAGGGAGAGAATGCCTCTTCCCTCCCGTAATATCAGAAATAATCTCAGCCAAATCCGGCCCAAACAAGGTTTTACCCTTGTAAGGAATAGATAAAAGCTTAGATTTAGATGATATATCCGCAGACCAGGACTTTAACCATAAGGCCCTGCGTGCCAGAACAGCAAAGCCAGAAATCTTTGCTCCCAACTTGATGACCTGTAAAGAAGCGTCTGCAATAAAAGAAGTAACCAATTTTAAAGCCTTAATTATATTCTGAATCTCCTCCAGAGGAGTATCCTGCTGAAAAGAATCAGACAACGCATCAAACCAATATGCAGCCGCACTGGTAACCGTAGCAATACACACAGCAAGCTGCCATTGAAATCCATGGTGAACATACATCCTTTTAAGTAAAGCCTCCAACTTCATATAAATTGGGATCCTTAAAAGAACAACTATCCTCAGTTTTAATAGTGGTCCTCTTGGCCAATGTGGAAATAGCTCCCTCTACCTTAGGAACCATCTGCCAGGATTCCTTAATAGAGTCCGCAATAGGAAACATCTTCCTAAAAATTGGAGAAATAATTTCTGAAACACGATCTGGAACAGGAAAAACTTCCGCCACAGAAGGAACCTCAAAAAACGTTTTAAGTTTACTAGCCTTCTTGGGAGTCACTATGACCATCGAGTCAGAGTCATCCAAAGTAGCCAAAACCTCCCTGAGTAACAAACTGAGGTGCTCCAGCTTAAATCTGAAAGAAACCACATCAGAATCAGGAAAACGAAAAGGAATTACACTATCCGAGTCTGAAATTTCCCCCTGAGACGCTACCGAAGTCTCTTCCTCCTCAGACCTATGGGAAGAAACATTTGACATAACTGCAACAGAGTCAGAAACCTAAAGCTTCCTTTTGTGTTTCCCCTGCAACACAGGAAAAGCAGACACAGTCTCAGATACAGCAGAGGATATGTGAGTAGCCTGCGAAGAGGATAGAGTTTGGGATGATAGGGGAGCTTGAACAGGAGACCCCTGAACAACATTCTGCTTAGAAAATGAAGGCTCTGAATCAAAACGCCTATCCCTGTAATTTAATGTTCTCTCTATACATGAAGAGCAGAAAGGGATAGGTGGCACTACATTACCATCTAGACATAAAGTGCAAGTAACATCTTGCAAGTCATCTTGTTCCATCTTTAGCACACAAAAAACAAAAAATTAAAAAAAATCAACAAAATGTAGCAGCAAAAAAAAAAAAAAAAAACAACAACGTTACTGTCACTTTAAGAAACGTTACACAAAAAATTTCACCCAGAAAATAAATTCCAAAACCTAGCTGCACCTCAACAAGTCTTGCTGAGGTGCTTATCTGACCTCCCATGGACCAGAACAATACAAAACGTAGCCAAAGACAATCCGGACACCCCACTGTCAGCAAACGCTCTCCGTTCTGCCTAACACACACCGGAACAGGAGCCGACAACGCATCACTTCCTACACTCAGAAATGAAAAAATAAAAAGGGCGCAAAAGTCGCACAGAATAAGCTCCGCCCATCGTGGCCGTATACAACCACCTCCCAACCGACATTAATCATTACAGTCACCGGGAGGAACAGAAAGAATGTGACACTAGGCATCACTTAGAAAAGCACATTATAGAAACTACACAAATAAATGCTAAACAGGACTGATGCTAATAGAAAATAAATTAATCTGCATTAAGAACTCCAATAAAACGATCACTAGCCAAAATAAGGAGAGCTAAAAAAAACACTCCTAACAGAGCCATCCTCTCACAGTGCCCCACATAAAAAAAAAAAAATACTGCCAAAAGAAAAAAAGCAGGATTGATATCCCAAATTAACCTCATAAGTGCCAAAACCTTTCTGACCCATCAGAAAAATAAAACTAGCACTTACCGCAGGGCAGCTCAATAGGTTTGAAAGGGTTCCCTCCTAACATGGACCGGATACAGAAAAAAAGTCCAAGTAAACCTACAAAGTCTTTTACCAAAAGGGCAGCAACAACAACCTGGGAGGCACAGAGGGGATTATACCCCCAAGTTCCCAAAAGCTTAAAAGCCACCACTGCTCTACTGAAGAGACTGAAGTGGACTACTGCTAAACCCCAGAAAAGATCAGAACTGCTTCTGTTCTCTGTTCTGCTTTAAAAATAACAAAGTCTTGATTGAAGAATCAGACACCTAAGTTTACCCCTCCTTGCAACTGATACAAGCAAAGAGAATGAATGGGGGTTGTGGGTAAGGGAGTGGTATTTAACAGCTTCCTCCTCCTGCTGGTCAGGAGTGATATTCCCAATAGTAATTATGATTTTGATCCGTGGACTTACCGTGTCATTAGAAAGAAATACTATTTTAAACAACTTTTCAATTTACTTCAACTGTCTAATTAGCTTCATTCTCTTGGTATTTCTTATTGAACAGCAATGCACATGGATGAGCCAATAGCATGAGGCATATATCCGCAGCCACCAAGCCTAAGTATGCTTTTCAACAAAAGATACCAAGAGAACAAAACTAATTAGATATTAGGAGTAAATTAAAAAGTTGTTTCAAATTGCATGATCTCTCTGTATTATGAAAAAAATGTTTTGGATTGTATTTCCCTTTAAAGTCATGGCTAAAAGACTTAAAGCTAACATTTTTAAAAACACATTTTCTCTGAATGTTGTGTTATTATTCTGTGTTAGTTTCAAATGACTAAATATCTCTCCCCTTTTCACTCCCATCTCTCCATTCTTGTCTTACCTGGCATTTTTCCTCTCTTCTAGCATTCCTCTGGTTCTTTCCAACTCTCCCTCCTCAAAGCCTGTGCAGCCAGCCAGCAACTAGCACTGCATTATTAATCTGTCATATGAGGTCTAGACATTTCATGTATAATATTATGACCACTAACTAAACTCAGTTTTTATACACTGATCAGAGCCTACCCCCTAAAGCAATGCTTGAAACCGCACCTTTTGCAAAGAAATGCAATTGTGAAGCATTATCACAATACAGAAATAACAAATGTGACGTACAAAATGATTTGAGTGACTAATTCAGCTCATGGAAAAGCAAGACACACTGTTAAATTATTTGCAACACTGTCATTTAATCTCATCTAGAGCAACCTGTTCCACGTAACTAAACTGTAAAATGGACTTTTTATAGTATACATTTTATGACTGCATTTAGCTATAATATAAAAATGGACAATATAGACTGACCTGATCAGATCTCCTAAGAAAGGCTATATGTGAAATCCTAGCCCACTGCAGAAATATCCAGCTGGTACGTGTCCTGCAGATAAATCGCACTGTCTGGACTTTGGCCAGTTCTAATCTACAGATACAGTGAAGCTCAAAGGGCAGTATTGGAAATAGGGTAATGTGATTAATAATCAGATTGTACAGTGTGTGCTGTACACTTTATTTAATGAAAAAGATATATAATACATATTTGACAAATCTTGAGCCAAGCTCTTAAATGTCACCATTCCTTGACTCCCTAGTCTACTGAAACATGGATCTTGCCTTGACATAAATTGATATACAAAGAGTCATTTTTTCCATTAAAAGATTATGAGCACTAAAGAAAAAAGATTTGGTATAATGGGGTGGGGATTGTTCCCTAATGACAATAATTGGGGGGGGGTCGCAGCAAAATAGAAAGCATTCTTATTAATAAATAATTTTAAAAAATTAAGAGAAATATTATAAACTGACTACTGGCAGACAGCTGCAGGCACCTAAGATGGCAGCTTATAGTGAGAGGGGGACGGTTAGAGAGCTGTTTGGGAGGGATCAGGGAGGTGTGTGTGTGTGTGTGTGTGTGTGTGTGGGGGGGTTAATAGGAATCCCTACAGTGGAAAAAAAATGCCCTAAAACTGCATACTGGCAGACTGTCTGTTTGTCGCTGGTCATTAAGGGATTGCGTGGCTATAATACCGCTATTGAAAATGGCACCCCCCCAAAGAAAGACCAGTGACGTACAGGGTCATTAAGGGGCTCAGATGGTGGTGACTAGTGGGGGAAGAGAGGGAGGGAAGAGAGCTGTTTGGGAGGGATCAGGTAGAGATCAGGAGGTGGGAGGGTAATCTCTACACTACAGCTAACGTTAACCTTACAAGCTATCGGATTAACCCCTTCAATGCTGGAAAAAACAGAAGTGTGGTGCGCGGCTGCTATTTCTGAACAAAGGGGGTCCCAGCGAAGCTTTTACATCCTTTTGTCTTATGACTGCACAAGTTATGTGTAAATAATTTTAGTGAGAAATAAAAAGTTTGTGAAAAAGTTAATGATTTTTTTTTTTTTTTAAATATGATCGCATTTGATGACGAAATGGTTGCATGAAATATACCAAAACTGGCCTAGATTAATACCTTGGGTTGTCTACTAAAAAAATAAAATAATGGAGTGATAGCAAAAATACTATAAATTCTCTTATACCGTGCACACATTTTTTTCTGAAATTCCCGTTACTGAAGATTAATTTGAAATTGAACTTCATAAATTAACACCATTTTGTCCAAAGGCAGTATAGAATTTTGCTTTGTACATAATATACATATACATTCTTGCATCTAGGCCGCTGACTTGAAATTATATATATAAGTTCTCTGTATAAAGCACTTAGTGGACTTTATACAGACAACTTTTGTACTAACTTTCTATAGCACCCTGGCAGTTGCAGTTGGATGGTGAGAGTGCATCCACAATACTTTATATTTATATATATATATATATATATATATATATATATATATATATATATATTTATTAACACACACACACACATGTAATCATGATATATGACAGCATATGTAATGTTAGCCAATTCCCAATCACTCTAAACAAGCTTTCTTGTGAAAAGAAGGTAATTTTACCTCAGGTCAATGGAAAGCAACAAACAAATTATCATTTAAAATTGTAGGTTCTTCAGAATAGAAGATAGCTTGCAATAAAATACTCATATGTCCCCATCAAATTTATAGAAAAACTAAATGTTGACACTTTGCTCACTGTACCTACACCTGAATTCCATTCATCACGCCACAATGAATACCTGTGCTTGGCTGTTTCTTTATTATTAATATCTGTGCTGCCCATACTGTCAGATGGATACACCAAAGCAAAAGTTTATCTTCTCTATTTTAATTTATTTAAATCTTGCCCAACACTCCTTATATTGCATAATCTGTCTCTACTAGTGACATATTCTGCTACTCTTTACTGGGACAGCTGCCACCAAATAGTTGCAGGACTCTGTAGTGTAACATTTGGCTGAGAGCCCTTCATGCAATCAAAAAGATTTGTTAACCCCAAAAGTCAAAACTATGGTGTGCTTCTATCTGTAAAACATGCAGTAGGAGTTATTATCAGCCAGTTAGCTATATGACAGGATAGGACGTGTGCAAACATATATTGAATGCTAGTTTCAAACTTCCCATTTCTTTCTTCAAACAAAGTAGCTCAAATATATGCAAAAGAATATAGATTTATTTTTTTCATTAGGTTTTACGTCCCACCAGAAATACAACCTATAAAGTGCATTCATAACCTGCACTAGAGAATGGCAGTAGTCTGCATCAGCGGGGAAAAAATATGTAGGAATTCAGAAAGAATCACTCACATGGCTGTATGGGAGGCTATAGACTCATGCAAAAAAAGTATATGGTCACAGAGAACCTCAATGGTGTCCCTAATATAACACAGGCCAGATATTAAAAACTTTATGAGAATATTAAAGGGGCAGGAAACCACAAAATGTTCTTTCATGTGGGGAACACACTCTTATAATAAGAGAAAATAAGGCAGGTGGTTGGCACCTGGCTATACCACTTGTCTACTCAAATGTTAAAAAAAGCTCTGAGCAACGGGTGACTAAGGAACCACATAAACATGCACCTAGTAGGGTGCTAAAATAGATCTTGCAATGTGCTTTGAGAAGAATGCAGGCAGGTATTAAAAGGAACTATGTAACATTAACTGAAAAAATATTTGGAGTTTACCTCAAAATCATATCTCTATTTAACATTCTGATTAGACCATACTGGATTTCATGTTACTGTGCCTATCTAATTTATTAAAACAAGATATTGATGTGCAATACAGAATAACAAATAGAAAATGGATAAACTCTACTTACTGGAGATTCATTAGAATCTTAAAACATAAAATAAATATTTAGACAAAACACAAGAATGTAAATAAATTGACACAGGATTACAAAAGAAAGTAATTGGTATATATTATCAGAAGAGACATTAACTTTTAAGAATATATATATACAAACCTGGGTAATTAGACAAATAATAAAAAGGTACAATGGTAAATAGCATATACTATCATTTAAAGAACTAGAGACGCAGAACACGAGTAAAAAGACCAACAAGAAACTGCAAAGGAATGCAGCAGAGGCAGTCAAGGGAGTGGTAAGAATACACTGCACCCAACATTCCATGTACACTAATTCTGATATTTATCCTGTGCTATATCACATTAGGTATTATAGAGAAACTGATACACAGACACACATGGGTGTCTGCTACTGAACGGGGCATTAAAAACATACACATGTTCCCAAACCCATTGGCATTAGAGTGGTAGCCCCTCCAACTCACCTTAGCCTCCGTGTCAGTCTGACAGCACCGCCCGGAAGTACAGCTCATGACCAACACAGGGATTGGTGCATGTCATGAACTAGTCAGTGGAAAGCTGAGGCAATCTGCAAAGGTTCCGCCGGCTACTGTAATTGAAGTAGCACTAGCTAATGTTTTTGAAGCCGTGTCGAGCACTAGAAGCAGTAATATACACTTTGTTCTCTAAATGCATTACATATTACTGTCAATGCTAGTCTTTACCTTCTATAGTAAGTTTTGTTATTGGTTAAAACAGCAAAGGAAATATAATTATTTAAATGTCTTGTATATTGCACATATTTGGCAGTTCTAATTTTACCTTTAGTTTTACAGAGATGTTAAAATCAAAATGTTATTCCCCATAAAGTGTTTAATTATGCATCATTAAAAAACTTTACAATGTGTCGGTTCTTGTAATTTAAAGGGCTATTATAGTTTCACAATTACATGCTCTCTATGTTGAGTTGAAGGATCTGCAGACATCCCAAGTCTCCCTGAAGTTCAGGGAGTCTCCTTGATGGTAACAGTGGCTCCCTGATGCCAGCAAATGGAATGCAATCTCCATGAAACTCCAAGTACCATGATGCAATGTGGCCCAAATCCGGAAAAGTGTTTCTTTAAGGAATGCCTTTAGTTGCTGGGACGTTATAGATCCCTCAAAGCATGCACCAGTAACCAAAAAGCCCCCACTGATTTTAATATAACACAAATACTACCTTATTTACTGCACATAATTAAACTTCATATTCTATCATTTTTGAGCATTCAACAAGCGTACGATCACTGGAAAATAGGTTTGTTGTATGTGGTTGTGCAATAAAGCTACTTTTTTTTTTTAATTGTGACTTTAGTTGGAAGCTACTTTAATGATAAGTCCCTATCTTCTTATTTAGGGTTTCAAGGTGTCCAATATATAACTGGGAGGGGGGGGGGGGGTGGCGGCTCAGTAGCCACCTCCCTAAAATGAGTTTTTGCAGGTTGGGATGTCTGGATCTGCATCTAGGGTTGCCACCTTTTGCCCAGAAAATTCCTGGACACTTTTTAAGTGGGCGTGGAGGGGGGGGGGGGGGGTTGGGGGCGTGGTTTGGGGCATGGCTTCTCGCTGCATCAAATTTATTATAAAATCAATTTTTATATTATATATACAGGTGGCCCTCATTTTACAACGGTTCAATTTACACCGTTTCAGAATAACAACCTTTTTTTCCAGTCATGTGACTGCTATTGAAAAGCATTGAGAAGCAGTGCATTTATTAAAATAGCCAGTAGGTGGAGCTGTCCGCTTGTTTTGCAGCAAAGCCAAGCAAGCTAAAATTAATCAGTTTAAACAGACCTGAGCTATCAAGCAGATTTCAAAGGAACAAGATCTTCCTGTCTATAAATCAGTCCAGATTGGAATGCATAGAAAGAACTGTTTGCTAAAAAATGCAAGTGAAGTCTGTGTTGTGTGATTATTTTATTAGGTTTATAATGCTGTTTAGCAAATGTTTTTGTTCATTTAACTTAGTTTAATTATATATGTGTTGTGTGATTATTTTATTAGGTTTATAATGCTGTTTAGAATTTAAAGTCTTCATTTCAAAGCTTTAAAAAGAATGTATTAGGTGTTACTTATGACAATTTTGAGAGGGGCCTGGAACCTATCTCCCTCCCTTCCCATTGACTTACATTATAAACTAGGTTTCAATTTACAACAGTTTCGATTTACAACCATTCCTTCTGGAACCTAACCCCGGCGTAAACTGAGGGCTACCTGTATATATATATATATATATATATATATATATATATATATATATATATATATTAATATATATATTATATATATATATATTATATATATATATATTATATTATATATATATTATATATATATTATATATATTATATATATTATATATATATATATATATATATGATATATACAAACATCAACGCGTTTCTCCCTCTACAGGGCTTTCTCTTGAGAAAGCCCTGTAGAGGGAGAAACGCGTTGATGTTTGTTGCTATTATCTAACTTTAAAGAGGATTTTACAGCCAACAGTTGCTGTCACAGATTGATGCCGTTTGCCATCTGTGAAACTCTGAATTTCGCATTATCCTGGTGCTTGTCTATGCACTGAAATTACCAGCCTAATTGAAGGTGGGAATACTGGACTTTATACCAACTCTAACAGCTGTACACATTACACAGCACCTCGCAATAGTATCCTGCGTGCTTTGGGCACTTAAAGAGCGGATACTTTGTCTTCGCAGAACCAAGCAGCTGAAACCTGAGAGCGATCGCACAGGGACCAATCGGAGTGCTCAGCCAGGCCAGCGCCCATATAGGTAACGTCACTTCCGCTACGGCGGTAATTTGCAATTTTCTTTTTCCCAGTATTGAGAGCCGCATTGTTTGGGGGTAAGCCTGCATCGTCTATCTACATAATAACTCTTATCTGGACTGTTCAAATACTTTTGGCCATAAGGATAGACATTTTACTACTGGTTTTGGTGTGTTGGCAACCCCTTTTTTTATATACGGAGACGTCCGTTTTTAGTTTACTGTGTTTTTAACGTTGACATTTGTTTTCTTTTTTGCTGCATTAAACTTTAGGCAGAGCCTTGCTAATAACACTAAGTTTGTCACTTATTTATTTAACTTTTTGGCTATTTATAGTATGCACGAATCACTTTATCACTAAGCATTTTACACTATTGATATATCTCTCATCACATTTTATGACTTGACACGTATTTATGTGTCCCACTACTACGTAAATTTATCAGTTTGTTTATTAACTACCTTTCACTTTAGTCTACACCTTTAGCTATAGCGCTCCTGTTTAAACGATATTTTCTGTCTATTTTACACACCTATGTTAGGGACTTTTTAGGTATTTCTGGAGTTTGGTGTTTTTACCCTGCGCTTATTAATCTACACTTTATGTACATAAATAAAAGTTTGTTTTTTTTCTTGCAAGGTGATCACATGGTTATACAGGCATAATATATATTTAATGGACTTGTCTACTATATAATAAACATCATTAGGGATCTCAAGACATAACAGATATATTTTATTTTTATTGAGCCAATAATGTCCCATTCCCCAGCAAAACTCCATGCGTTAAGTTTTGACTTTAAAATAAAATAAAAAAAATTGGGTTTGTTGTGGCTTTCCAAGATCACAGGTAATTCTCTTTCAAATGAGGGATCTTGGAGGTATGTGAAGCTGAGATGGAGGAATTTGACCGGCACCCCCCCCCCCCCCCCATATCCAGCTTCCTTGTTGCCTGTCACATTGTGGCCCCAACTCCTCCATGGTGACATCACCGGCACTTCCATGCAGCTCTGGGAGTTCTGTTCACTATACCAACAACGATTGGGCCTGCAGTGCAATCACATTTTTGCAATGTACTTGATTTATCAGAAATATTTCTAATAAAAGCCATCACTGTTTCAGCAGAATATGACAAATGCTGCTCTTGCACTGTGTACCCTCAGATAGCCAACAATTGCATGTTTCATTGTCTGTGATGGCTGTATTTGTGTCATGCAAGCCACGGCCTACTCTTTGAGCAGGGGTGGTGTGTGAATGCTAGTGGGTGGGACATGTGCGGCATATATGCATATACCATTTTAGCAGTGGCATCTTTTATTAGAAGCACTGTTGCTGATTTAAATATTTAGCAAAAATGCTTTATTTCAAAACTGAAATGCACTTACGTACAATTTTGACTATTATGTTCCTTTAATATTTCCTGCATATGAATTGTTACTTTAAAAAAGCAATAATACTGTATATTAGTCTGCTGAGTGTGCACATGCCTAATCATTTTCTTTCCAATTCTTTAGCTACTCACATTAATATCTAATTTTAGATATTTATTAGAAATGAATCCCCACAATGCAAAAAGATCTGCTTGTGGAATAAATGTTTTAAAAGCATTTTAAACTACCATTTTGCTAGAAAACAAATTGTTTTGCAGGCAGGTAGAACCCCTTGAAAGATGTTGATCTTACTTCCTTTTCTGTGGCCAGTTAGGGGCAGATATAAACAAGGTCCTGCACGTATTAACCAATTACTGTGTAATCACATAGATTTGCAGTATTGCTTACAGATTATAGCATGACATTTTATCACTATAGTGTCTCTTAAAAGGGATATGAAACCCAAAATGTTTTTTTTATGATTCAGATAGTGCATACATTTGTAAACTACTTTCCAATTTACTTCTATTATCAATTTTGCTTAATTCTTTTGGCATCCTTTCTTTAAGAAGCAAAAATGCACCACTAGGAGCCAGCTGAACACATTAGTAAGCCAATAACAAGAGTCATATATGTGAAGCCACTAATCGGCAGCTAGCTCCCAGGTCCTGAGCCTACATAGGTAACAAAGGATACCAAGGAACAAATCAAATTAGATACAAGAACTAAATTGGAAAGTTGTTTAAAATTGTATGCTCTATCTGAATTGGGAAAAAAAAAATTGGACTTCATGTCCATTTATTAGTTATTCCACTTTATTAGCGAGGCTGAAGTGCATTTTGTGGAAAACAAAACACTGTCCCTGATACATGATGCACAGTGATTGGTTTATATGTGGAATTCCTTGTTTATATATGCTCCTAATTTGGCAACAGGAAAGGAAGTAAGAGGAATATCATTCAATACGCTTTTAAAGCTACCCCTTCTTGGAGGTCTTCCCCTTAGTTTCTGCTGCCACTGTCTGTCTAGGGCAGGGATGGGGAACCTTGACCCTCCAGATGTTTCAGAACTTCATTTCCCATGATGC
The DNA here is from genome assembly GCF_027579735.1 of Bombina bombina. NCBI lineage: Eukaryota > Metazoa > Chordata > Amphibia > Anura > Bombinatoridae > Bombina > Bombina bombina. The sequence continues at coordinate 438,355,786 of NC_069502.1, read as the reverse complement.
TCAACTGGACTTCAAATTGCCTAAGCATCATGGGTAATGTAGTTCTGAAACATCAGGAGTGCCAAGATTCCCCATCCCTGGTCTAGGGTGTATGCACCCACTTTGACTTTTAGCTGCTATCGTGTATCTACATTGAACTTAGTTGTGGAGCTATGGTCCTCCATAATATATCCACTGTTGTGCTAAATTTGTAATCCACTAGACAACCAGGTGTTATTTACAATATATTTTCGAATAACTTCACATTTATCACAAAATGATGTGGCGATTTTTGCTGGTCTTTTTAACAACTGTTTAATATCCACATTATCAGAACCTATATTTCCTATAACCATTTTCTTATAGGCCTCTGTCTTAAGAATTAATATTTCTATATACTTAAAATGTACCCATCTGACCCTGCCATCAATAAAGCCATAGATGCAGAGAATCAGAAGAAGCATCTATTTCTTCAGACTCTGATAGAGAATCCTCTAATATTGATGAACACATTTGGTGCTCTTAGCCTCAGCTCAAACACAGAAGGTAAAATTCTCCTTTGCAGCCACATAGTCCCCCCCAGGAGCTGAAAGGCGATAAAAAACCTTGGGCTATAGAGGACCCATTCAAAGCAAAATCATTGTCTTCGTACTTAATATTTTGACCTTTACTACCCTGACCTCCCTTCTGATACAGAACCTTAGATGCAATGGTTTCTTACCACTTAATAGAAGAGATCTTAGACTCTTCTGAGTGTCTACTTTTTCAACTCAAATATAGACAACACTACTGCTTCTAGGAGTGGACCCCAGCAGCTTACATAAATACTTTTCTCCAACAGTGACCGTGCATACCACTTGAGCAGCAGGCCCACAATAAACATTTGGCTGAATTTACTTGGCTATCACACACTAACAAAGAGCTGGGTACTCCTGAGTTCAACCTGAAACATGTGGCTTTCCTAACCAAGACGGGTATGGAAGGGCTTGAAAAAAATCACTTCAGAAATCCGAAGATAAGTTATTAGACATACAGTATCAAGGCCCTTTCCTCAGGCTCATTCCTGGATACCTACACTATTGTGGAAAGGGAACAAAGGGCCCTTTGCTTTTTGGGAAACGCTAATGTCACACTTTCTGTCTAACAAATGAGCGACATTCTCATAGATATAGACCCCAAATGAGACTAAGCTGCCTCTGTAGAAGGGTTGATTTTTGATAACTCCTTTGCAAAGGAGATGAAACAGTATGCTTCCACTTTCACCTTTTTTAATAAAATTATGCATTCCCTGAAAGTTTCATCAACCCAATAGTGTTTTTTGTCAGAAAACAAAATTTATGCTTACCTGATAAATTTATTTCTCTTGTGGTGTATCCAGTCCACGGATCATCCATTACTTGTGGGATATTCTCCTTCCCAACAGGAAGCTGCAAGAGGATCACCCACAGCAGAGCTGTCTATATAGCTCCTCCCCTAACTGCCACCTACCAGTCATTCGACCGAAGACAAGCAAGAGAAAGGAGAAACTATAGGGTGCAGTGGTGACTGTAGTTTAAAAATAAAAAACACCTGCCTTAAAATGACAAGGCGGGCCGTGGACTGGATACACCACAAGAGAAATAAATTTATCAGGTAAGCATAAATTTTGTTTTCTCTTGTAAGGTGTATCCAGTCCACGGATCATCCATTACTTGTGGGATACCAATACCAAAGCTATAGGACACGGATGAAGGGAGGGACAAGGCAGGCGCTTAAACGGAAGGCACCACTGCCTGTTAGACCTTTCTCGCAAAAATAGCCTCCGAAGAAGCAAAAGTATCAAATTTATAGAATTTAGAAAAAGTATGAAGCGAAGACCAAGTCGCGCCTTACAAATCTGTTCAACAGAAGCCTCATTCTTAAAAGCCCATGTGGAAGCTACCGCTTTAGTAGAATGAGCTGTAATTCTTTCAGGAGGCTGCTGGCCAGCAGTCTCATAAGCTAAGCGGATTATACTTCTTAGCCAAAAAGATAGAGAAGTTGCCGAAGCTTTTTGGCCTCTCCTCTGTGCAGAGTAGACAACAAACAATGCAGATGTTTGACGAAAATCTTTAGTAGCTTGTAAATAAAACTTTAAAGCGCGAACCACGTCAAGATTGTGTAATAGACGTTCCTTCTTTGAATAAGGATTAGGACACAGTGACGGAACAACAATCTCCTGATTGATATTTTTATTAGATACCACCTTAGGCAGAAAACCAGGTTTGGTACGTAACACTACCTTATCTGCATGGAAAATGAGATAAGGGGAATCACATTGTAAAGCAGATAACTCCGAAACTCTTTGAGCCGAGGAGATAGCTACTAAAAACAGAACTTTCCAAGATAAGAGCTTAATATCTATGGAATGCAAGGGTTCAAACGGAACCCCTTGAAGAACTTTAAGAACTAAATTTAAACTCCATGGCGGAGCAACAGGTTTAAAAACAGGCTTGATTCTAACCAGAGCCTGACAAAACGCCTGAACATCTGGAACCTCAGCCAGACGTTTGTGCAAAAGAATAGACAGAGCAGAAATCTGTCCCTTTAAGGAACTAGCTGATAAACCCTTCTCCAATCCTTCTTGGAGAAAAGATAATATCCTAGGAATCCTGACTTTACTCCATGAGCAACCCTTGGATTCACACCAATGAAGATATTTACACCATATCTTATGATAGATTTTCCTGGTGACAGGCTTTCGCGCCTGTATTAAGGTATCAATGACCGACTCGGAGAAACCACGCTTTGATAAAATCAAGCGTTCAATCTCCAAGCAGTCAGACGCAGAAAAATTAGATTTGGATGGTTGAAAGGACCCTGAAGTAGAAGGCCCGGTCTCAGAGGCAGAGTCCATGGTGGAGAGGATGACATGTCCACCAGACCTGCATACCAAGTCCTGCGAGGCCACGCAGGTGCTATCAAAATCACCGAAGTTCTCTCCTGTTTGATCTTGGCAATCAGACGAGGGAGCAGAGGAAACAGTGGAAACACATAAGCCAGGTTGAAGGACCAAGGCACTGTTAGAGCATCTATCAGTGCTGCCTTGGGATCCCTGGACCTGGAACCGTAACAAGGAAGCTTGGCGTTCTGACGAGACGCCATGAGATCCAGTTCTGGTTTGCCCCAAAGTTGAATCAACTGTGCAAATACTTCCGGATGGAGCTCCCTCTCCCCCGGATGAAAAGTCTGTCGACTTAGAAAATCCGCCTCCCAGTTCTTTACTCCTGGGATATGGATAGCTGATAGATGGCAAGAGTGAATCTCTGCCCATCGATTATCTTTGAAACCTCCAACATTGCTAGGGAACTCCTTGTTCCCCCTCGATGGTTGATGTAAGCTACAGTCGTGATGTTGTCCGACTGAAATCTGATGAACCTGACCGCAGCTAGCTGAGGCCAAGCCTGAAGAGTATTGAATATCGCTCTTAGTTCCAGAATGTTTATCGGAAGGAGTGCTTCCTCCTGAGTCCACGATCCCTGAGCCTTCAGGGAGTTTCAGACTGCACCCCAGCCCAGAAGGCTGACATCTGTTGTTACTATTGTCCAATCTGGCCTGCGGAAGGTCATACCTTTGGACAGATGGACCCGAGATAGCCACCAGAGAAGAGAATCCCTGGTCTCTTGATCCAGATTTAGTAGAGGGGACAAATCCGTGTAATCCCCATTCCACTGACTGAGCATGCAGAGTTGCAGCGGTCTGAGATGTAGGCGGGCAAACGGCACTATGTCCATTGCCGCTACCATTAAGCCGATTACTTCCATACACTGAGCCACTGAAGGGCGAGAAGTAGAATAAAGAACACGGCAGGAATTTAGAAGTTTTGACAACCTGGCCTCTGTCAGGTAAATCTTCATTTCTACAGAATCTATCAGAGTTCCCAGGAAGGAAACTCTTGTGAGAGGGGATAGAGAAATCTTCTTTTCGTTCACTTTCCACCCATGAGACCTCAGGAATGCCAGAACAATGTCCGTATGGGACTTGGCAATTTGGAAATTCGACGCCTGTATCAGAATGTCGTCTAAGTAAGGGGCTACTGTTATGCCCCGCGGCCTTAGGACCGCCAGAAGTGACCCCAGAACCTTCGTAAAGATTCTTGGTGCCGTAGCTAACTCAAAGGGAAGAGCCACAAACTGGTAATGCCTGTCTAGGAAGGCGAACCTGAGAAACCGATGATGATCTTTGTGTATCGGAATGTGAAGATAAGCATCCTTTAAGTCCATGGTAGTCATGTATTGACCCTCCTGGATCATAGGTAGGATGGTTCGAATAGTCTCCATCTTGAAAGATGGGACCCTGAGAAATTTGTTTAGGATCTTGAGATCTAAGATTGGTCTGAAGGTTCCCTCTTTCCTGGGAACCACAAAGAGATTTGAATAGAAGCCTTGCCCCTGTTCCTCCTTTGGAACTGGGTGGATCACTCCCATAACTAGAAGGTCTTGAACACAATGTAAGAATGCCTCTCTCTTTATCTGGTCTGCAGATAATTGTGAGAGGTGAAATCTTCCTTTTGGGGAAGAAGCTTTGAAGTCCAGAAGATATCCCTGGGACACAATTTCCAACGCCCAGGGATCCTGGACATCTCTTGCCCAAGCCTGGGCGAAGAGAGAAAGTCTGCCCCCTACTAGATCCGTTACCGGTTCGGGGGCTGATCTTTCATGCTGTCTTAGAGGCAGCAGCAGGCTTTTTGGCCTGCTTACCTTTGTTCCAGGCCTGGTTAGGTCTCCAGACCGGCTTGGACTGGGCAAAATTTCCCTCTTGTTTTGCATTAGAGGGAGTTGATGCCGCGCTCGTCTTAAAGTTTCGAAAGGCACGAAAATTAGTTTGATTGGTCCTTGATTTATTAGACCTATCCTGAGGAAGGGCATGACCTTTTCCTCCAGTAATATCAGAAATGATCTCCTTCAGTCCAGGCCCGAATAGGGTCTGCCCCTTAAAGGGAATGTTGAGAAGCTTAGACTTTGAAGTAATGTCAGCTGACCAGGATTTAAGCCATAGCGCCCTACGCGCCTGTATAGCAAAACCTGAGTTCTTAGCCGTTAGTTTGGTTAAATGAACAACAGCGTCAGAAACAAATGAATTGGCTAGCTTAAGCGCTTTAAGCTTGTCAAGTATATCATCCAATGGAGTTTCTACCTGTAAGGCCTCTTCCAGAGACTCAAACCAGAAGGCCGCAGCAGCAGTGACCGGGGCAATGCATGCAAGAGGCTGGAGAATAAAACCTTGTTGAATAAACATTTTCTTAAGGTAACCCTCTATCTTTTTATCCATTGGATCTAGGAAAGCACAACTGTCCTCGACGGGAATAGTTGTACGCTTAGCTAGGGTAGAAACTGCTCCCTCCACCTTAGGGACCGTTTGCCATAAGTCCCGTGTAGCGGCATCTATTGGAAACATTTTCTTAAAAATAGGAGGGGGAGAGAACGGTACACCTGGTCTATCCCATTCCTTAGTAATAATTTCTGAAAACCTTTTAGGTATTGGAAAAACAGTGTAAACAGGCACTGCATAGTATTTATCCAATCTACACAATTTCTCTGGCACTATAATGGTGTCACAGTCATCCAGAGTAGCTAAAACCTCCCTGAGCAACACGCGGAGGTGTTCAAGCTTAAATTTAAATGTAGACATATCAGAATCAGGTTAAAGCATCTTCCCTGAATCAGAAAAATCACCCACAGAAAGAAGCTTTCCTGCCTCAGCTTCTGCATATTGTGAGGGGATATCAGACATAGCTACTAAAGCGTCAGAGAGCTCTGTATTTTTTCTAGTCCCAGAGCTGTCTCGCTTTCCTTGTAACCCTGGTAGTTTGGACAATACCGCTGTAAGGGTATGATCCATAACTGCCGCCATGTCTTGTAAAGTAAACGCCATGGGCGCGCTAGATGTACTTGGCTCCACTTGAGCGGGAGTCCCTTGAGCGGGAGTCAAAGGTTCTGACACGTGGGGCGAGTTAGTCGGCATAACTTCCCCCTTGTCAATCTGCTCTGGTGATAAATCTTTTAAAGACAGAATATGATCTTTATAACTTAAAGTAAAATCAGTACATTTGGTACACATTCTAAGAGGGGGTTCCACAATGGCTTCTAAACATAATGAACAAGGAGTTTCCTCTATGTCAGACATGTTTAAACAGACTAGCAATGAGACCAGCAAGCTTGGAAAACACTTTGATAAATGTAAACAAGCAAAAAATAAAAACGGTACTGTGCCTTTAAGAGAAACAAATTTTGTCAGAAATTGAAAAACAGTGATAAAAAGCAGTAAATCTTACGAATTTTTTACAGTGTGTATAATAGACTAACAGAGCATTGCACCCACTTGCAAATGGATGATTAACCCCTTAGTTTCAAAACCGGATCAAAAAAACAATATAAACGTTTTTTAACAGTCACAACAAACTGCCACAGCTCTGCTGTGGCCCTACCTGCCCATACAACGACTTTTGAAGGCACAAAAACCCTTTGTAGAGGTCCTAAGTGTTCAGGGGACTCCTTCAGGGAAGCTGGAAGTCTCAAGCTGCAAAAACTACTGCACGATTTAGGCCTGAAATTAGGCCCCTCCCAACCTGTACTCACAGTGAGAGGGCCATAAAAAACTATCCCTAGGCAAAATCTAGCCAGCCATGTGGAAAAAACTGGGCCCCAATAAAGTTTTATCACCAATATGTAGAAAAAAACGTTTAAACACTTCCAGCAAACGTTATCTTATTTTCAGTAATGTGAGAAAGTAATAAGAATATTACCTTTTACAGCAAGCATGATACTAGTCGTTATTAAATCACTGTAATCAGGCTTACCTTAAATAAATCCGGTATTAACAGCATTTTCTAGCATATTCATTTCTCTAGAAAAATTTAAACTGCACATACCTCATAGCAGGAGACCCTGCACGCCATTCCCCCAGCTAAAGTTACCTCATCTCTTCAGTTATGTGTGAGAACAGCAATGGATCTTAGTTACAACCTGCTAAGATCATCAAAAACCACAGGCAGACTCTTCTTCAACTTTCTGCCTGAGGCTAAAACAGTACAACTCCGGTACCATTTGAAAATAATAAACTTTTGATTGAAGATAAACTACATAAATTCACCACATCTCTCTAGCTACTTCCTATCTTGTCGAGAGCTGCAAGAGAATGACTGGTAGGTGGCAGTTAGGGGAGGAGCTATATAGACAGCTCTGCTGTGGGTGATCCTCTTGCAGCTTCCTGTTGGGAAGGAGAATATCCCACAAGTAATGGATGATCCGTGGACTGGATACACCTTACAAGAGAAATAGGATTTTCAGTGGTTGTCTCCCTGGCACTTCACATATTCTGAACTACAGAGACAGTACCTGGTGTATAGATCCAGTGTAACACAGCCCACCAGAATGCACATCCTACCAGGAAGTGGTCTGGGATGCACTGTATCTCTCCTGGTATCTTCTTTGGTGAGGGGTCGTAGCATTGAGGTTAGAGCGGTGGTTATGGAGGAGTGCACTATTATTATTATCATCATCATCATCGGGTATTTGTAGAGCGCAAACAGGTTCCGCAACGCTAACTAGGAATAGCGTGGCTCCCATTTAAATGGACATGAAACACAAAAAAGAAAAACATTTCATGATTCAGATAGAGAATATAATTTTAAACAACTTTCCATTTTACTTCTGTTATCTAATTTGCTTTATTCTCTTGGTATCCTTGGTTGAAGCAGCAGCAATGCACTACTGGGAGCTAGCTGAATGCATTGGACAAGCTAATAACATGAAGCATATGTGCAGCCACTAATCAGCAGCTACTGAGCTTATCTATCCATTTCAACAAAGGACATCAAGAGAACAAACCAAATTAGATAATAGAAGTAAATTAGAAATTTGTTTAAAATCACATGCTCTGTCTGAATCATGAAAGAAAAGAAATTGGGTTTAATGTTCCTTTAAGTTGCTGTCAATCAAGATACTGTTAGCTGCGCTAAGGATAGCCCGGCTTTGGCAGTATAGAGCAGCTGTGATTTCTTTTGAAGTTACTAGCATTAAGGATATAGTGACCTTCTCTAAGGGTAGTGCTATTTGTGACCTTAATGTCAGAAATACCCCTGTAAATGTTTCGGCGCCAAGGCCTATGGGGGATGTTAAAAGACCCTTACTGACACCAGTTCTGTTTTTGGTTATTCTTTAAGGAAGTTCTAGCATTCCTTTTTTTGGCCTGCTTCCCCGATTCTGACCCTGGCATGTACACTGTTGACTCATCCTTAGCTGTACTGTGCTTTGCAGACTGATTGACTGTTGACCCTTAGAACAGAACTTTGGAGTATTCTTCTGCATTAACCCTTTGCTGTGATGTTTGGTTCCTGACTGCTAATTAGGTATTAACTCCTGACCTCTCTTGATTACCCTCTGCTGATGCTGCTTATCTGGAGTCTACTCTGACCCTCACCTACCCTCGGCCTCCAACACATCTCCTGCAAAATTCTAGTCTCTAAGGCAACTACATTTTTAACTTATATTTGGCCTTCATCCAGGCAATATTTAGACTGCACCTATGCAGGAAGTGTTCCAGATGCTGACCATCATTTTACAGTTGAGACATGAAATTTCACGATAACTTCATTGTGTGTATGCCCGGAAAGGAAGGATAATCTTCAGCTGCATCTAGGCACTCTGCTGAATAGCATTGACAGTCTTAAATCCAACTAGTGAGGACTTCATATGCAGCCCAGATCGTGATGTCATCAGTGGGTGGAGCTTGGCAGCCATTTCAAAGTGGCCAGAAACAATATTCCTTTTAAAAGAGCTTTTTTACCATTCCAGCTGCATGATATAGAAAGGGGTGCAGGACATAATCTAAAGTAAGACTTTAAGATAACTACAGTGTAGACTGTCCCTTTAAGGGACATAATGGTTAAAACTGAAATGCAAAGGTTCTACAAGGATGCTATGCGCTCCTATTCATTATTACATCACCCACAAACTTCAAAGGTTCCAGTTGCCCTGAATATGCAGACAGTGACATTTTTAAACAAAATATTAGGTTGGATGAGGGCCCTACCATTACCCCCAAAAACTAGTTAATAATTTTGTGTTCGCTTTTTGTACTCCAGACTTAATGGTCAAGAATGACACCTACTAATAGCATAGCAAGCTCTGTCATTGGTCGGTGTGCTACAACATCTGTATTGACATTAGTTTTACAGGCCTTTGCAATTGTACATACACTTCCCTACATTCATCGGAAAATTTTATGATTGTAACAAAATAAAAACAATATGGATTGCCATTCAATAAACTGTTTAGTGTTAACCTTCCAATCTCTCATACATTTCTAATTGAAAAATAAAAGGAAACTTCAGTGAAACACAATGAACATTAATATTTATTATAGAATATATTTACAGGAAATATGTTTTTTGTGCCAATGGTATAAAGAGGCTTTTTATTTACATTGATATTTTTACACATATATGATGCACAATATCTTCTCTTTACATTTAGAAACACTTACACTTAAATAATTACAAATTAATAGTAAAAACAACCAAAGGCAGCAGCAACACAAAACAGGTGTTCCTAAAAAAAGATAAAGAAATTAAAGTTTATTATATTTCAAAATTGATCAAATAGAAAAGAATTACTGCACAAATGTGTATACCTGTGTATCTCCATATAAATAGAATAACAAATCAATACTTTATGTAATGATCTAGAACAGTGCTATATGATGTTATTTTGGTGTGATGAACCATGTAGCTACAAACCAATATGCTGCCTCTCTAAATTGACCCTATATGGGCACTCTACACTGATGCCAACTGCTTCAAACAATATTCCTACGTGCAATTTACAGGCAAAATATTACATACATGTCAAAGCAGGTGATGCATTAAATGCACATGCATTTTTCAAAATACAGGCAGCCATAGTTTACAAACCTGTCCTCAGGCCTCCCTAACAGGACAGATTTGAGGATATCTGAACTAGAGCACAGGTGAAATAATCAGCTGATTAGTAAACATGGTTATTTTATCTGCACTCGCCCAAGGTAATCCTGAAAATCTGGCCTGTTAGGGAGGACTGAGGACAGGTTTAAAAAAAAACTGTGATTTACATGAAACAACATGATTAAGAGTTGCATTTGATGCATAAGTCACATTATTGGGAAAAATTATCTTCCATTTCCTGAAAATAAGAAAGGAAAATGTAAACCCAGAGGAGGACATCTGAGAACTCTTTTATGCAACTTTACTATTTTTAACACAAATTATACATAGAATCTTACATCTTATAAGTCAATTAAAATGTTGCATTTTTGATAAAGATCAGTGTTTAATGTATATACCCTTCTAATTGTAAATACTGATAGGACTTATATGGCTGAACATTATTTCTGTCCATCCTGCCACTTTCAGATGACAAGATAAATAAGTCTGTTTTCCCTAGCGTTACAACCTGTTGAAGACAGTGAACAAAGAGCCGCTTAGTGCAGTGTTTCTCAATTGCAGTTCTCTATCACGACAGCTATGCCTAAATTTTGTTGAATCTAAGAATGTATTTCAGGCTATAACATACACACACACACACATATATATTCAATGAAAATGTAAAAAAAGCTAACCAGTAAATAGTGTTTTTGTAAACATAGGTTGTCATAAGTGGCCAGCAATGAAATCCGTCACAGGAAAGACTACCAAATGAAAAAGCTAAAACAATTTCAATGTATCTGCTTTACCATGTGTTATTTGACTCTCAATATATTTAATCTTATAATAGATTGAAAGAATTTAAGACGGACATACAGCAAATACACATACAATTTGCACTTTTGCAAGAAGATCTAGGTTATTTAAATGATCCTTATCTTGTTGCTTAAAGGGCTATAATACCCAAATGTTTAAACACTTCATCTCTATGTAAAAAAGAAAGATATTTTATCTCAAAAGTTCCTCAGTAGCCACATCCTATTGTAAAGGATTTCTAAGCAGCATGTTAGTATGTATGTCCTGGGACAGCTGAAAGGATGAGCCTCGTGCACTCTCATATTATTTCCCTATTCAGATTAGGGAAGGTTACAATGAAATCTCATGAGAGATTAGTCAAATATCATGAGATCACAGTAAAAGAGTTCATGACCTCAGCACTGCTGATGCTGATTGGCTGCTGTTCATTTCTTCATTTTTTTATTTTTTTTACCTGCAGCTGGGAGCAGCTGAAGTATAACTTTTTACACAAAACTTACTCTGCTGAGCTGAGGAGATTGTGAGGTAAAATATCTTCCTTTTTTACATAGAGATGCTCAGGTGATATCTTCCTGTCAGCTTTTTACAGTTATACTGCATCAGTTTCAAGTGATTTAGCATACGAGTATTATGTCCCTTTAAATCAGGTTAAAAAAAAACCTTATGAGCACAATAGTTTTAAAGGATAAATATTTGCATAGTTAAAAGTAACATGAGATATGAGCGATGAGTGTTTGCCTATCTAACATATTGTTATAGTATTGGAAAGCTGCAAGCCCCAGTAGAACTTTCACCTGCAATTAATTTGATTGTTAGATGTATTTCTAAAAATCTTCCATCAATGTACTGGTTACTTTCAGTATGTCAATGAAGCAGATTCACTAACAGCCTAAGCAGCTGCAGCCCATTTAATACAGTTCATGTACATAAAACCAGTGAGATTAAAGAGCTTGGACAGGTTATAAGAGAACCTACCTAGTGTTGCCTGTGTCACCCCAGTAAAAAGATAAGATTTAGCAAAATAAAAACAGTCCTTAAAAAGGGAAAGTAAATTAAAAAAATTCAGATATAGCGTGCAATTTACTTATATTGTGTAACTTTCTATCTTTTGTTGAAAAGCATACTGAGGTAGCCCCAGGAGCAGGCAGTAATGCACTTCTGAGAGCTAGCTGCCGATTTGTAGCTGCATATATATACTTTTGTAATTGGCTTACCCAATGTGTTCAGCTAGCTCCCAGTAGTGTATGCTTTATCTGAATTATGAAAAAAACATAATTTATGCTTATCTGATAAATTTATTTCTCTTGTGGTGTATCCAGTCCACGGATCATCCATTACTTGTGGGATATTCTCCTTCCCAACAGGAAGCTGCAAGAGGATCACCCACAACTGCCACTACCAGTCATTCGACCGAAGACAAGCAAGAGAAAGGAGAAACTATAGGGTGCAGTGGTGACTGTAGTTTAAAAATAAAAAACACCTGCCTTAAAATGACAGGGCGGGCCGTGGACTGGATACACCACAAGAGAAATAAATTTATCAGGTAAGCATAAATGTTTTCTCTTGTAAGGTGTATCCAGTCCACGGATCATCCATTACTTGTGGGATACCAATACCAAAGCTATAGGACACGGATGAAGGGAGGGACAAGGCAGGCGCTTAAACGGAAGGCACCACTGCCTGCAAGACCTTTCTCCCAAAAATAGCCTCCGAAGAAGCAAAAGTATCAAATTTATAGAATTTTGAAAAAGTATGAAGCGAAGACCAAGTCGCCGCCTTACAAATCTGTTCAACAGAAGCCTCATTTTTAAAAGCCCACGTGGAAGCTACCGCTCTAGTAGAATGAGCTGTAATCCTTTCAGGAGGCTGCTGGCCAGCAGTCTCATAAGCTAAGCGTATTATACTCCTTAGCCAAAAAGAAAGAGAGGTTGCCGAAGCCTTTTGGCCTCTCCTCTGTCCAGAGTAGACAACAAACAATGCAGATGTTTGACGAAAATCTTTAGTAGCTTGTAAATAAAACTTTAAAGCACGAACCATGTCAAGATTGTGTAAAAGACGTTCCTTCTTTGAAGAAGGATTAGGACACAGTGACGGTACAACAATCTCCTGATTGATATTTTTATTAGATACCACCTTAGGTAAAAAAACAGGTTTGGTACGTAACACTACCTTATCTGCATGAAAAATGAGATAAGGGGAATCACATTGTAAAGCAGATAACTTCCGAAACTCTTCGAGCCGAGGAGATAGCTACTAAAAACAGAACCTTAAGAACTAAATTTAAACTCCAAGGCGGAGCAACAGGTTTAAACACAGGCTTGATTCTGACTAAAGCCTGACAAAATGCCTGCACGTCTGGAACCTCAGCCAGACGTTTGTGCAAAAGAATAGACAGAGCAGAAATCTGTCCTTTTAAGGAACTAGCTGACAAACCCTTCTCCAATCCTTCTTGGAGAAAAGATAATATCCTAGGAATCCTGACCTTACTCCATGAGTAACCCTTGGATTCACACCAATGAAGATATTTACACCATATCTTATGATAGATTTTCCTGGTGACAGGCTTTCATGCCTGTATTAAGGTATCAATGACCGACTCGGAGAAACCACGCTTTGATAAAATCAAGCGTTCAATCTCCAAGCAGTCAGCCGCAGAGAAATTAGATTTAGATGGTTGAAAGGACCCTAAAGTAGAAGGTCCTGCCTCAGAGGCAGAGTCCATGGTGGAAAGGATGACATGTCCACCAGATCTGCATATTAAGTCCTGCGTGGCCACGCAGGTGCTATCAAAATTACTGATGCTCTCTCCTGTTTGATCTTGGCAATCAGAAGAGGGAGCAGAGGAAACGGTGGAAACACATAAGCCAGGTTGAAGGACCAAGGCGCTGCTAGAGCATCTATCAGCGCTGCCTTGGCATCCCTGGACCTGGATCCGTAACAAGGAAGCTTGGCGTTCTGGCGAGATGCCATGAGATCCAGTTCTGGTTTGCCCCAACGTTGAATCAACTGTGCAAACACCTCCGGATGGAGCTCCCACTCCCCCGGATGAAAAGTCTGTCGACTTAGAAAATCAGCCTCCCAGTTGTCTACTCCTGGGATATGGATAGCTGATAGATGGCAAGAGTGAATCTCTGCCCATTGAATTATCTTTGAAACCTCCAACATCGTTGGCGAACTCCTTGTTCCCCCTTGATGGTTGATGTAAGCTACAGTCGTGATGTTGTCCGACTAAAATCTGATGAACCTCACTGCCGCTAGCTGAGGCCAAGCCTGAAGAGCATTGAATATCGCTCTTAGTTCCAGAATGTTTATTGGAAGGAGTGCCTCCTCCTGAGTCCACAAGCCCTGAGCCTTCAGAGAGTTCCAGACTGCACCCCAGCCCAGAAGGCTGGCATCTGTTGTTACTATTGTCCAATCTGGCCTGCGGAAGGTCATACCTTTGGACAGATGGACCCAAGATAGCCACCAGAGAAGAGAATCCCTGGTCTCTTGATCCAGATTTAGTAGAGGGGACAAATCTGTGTAATCCCCATTCCACTGACTGAGCATGCAGAGTTGCAGCGGTCTGAGATGTAGGCGGGCAAACGGAACTATGTCCATTGCCGCTACCATTAAGCCGATTACTTCCATACACTGATCCACCGAAGGGCGAGAAGTATAATAAAGAACACGGCAGGAATTTAGAAGTTTTGACAACCTGTCCTCTGTCAGGTAAATCCTCATTTCTACAGAATCTATCAGAGTTCCCAGGAAGGAAACTCTTGTGAGAGGGGATAGAGAACTCTTCTTTTCGTTCACTTTAAACCCATGAGACCTCAGGAATGCCAGAACAATGTCCGTATGGGACTTGGCAATTCGACGCCTGTATCAGAATGTCGTCTAAGTAAGGGGCTACTGCTATGCCCCGCGGCCTTAGGACCGCCAGAAGTGACCCCAGAACCTTCGTAAAGATTCTTGGTGCCGTAGCTAACCCAAAGGGAAGAGCCACAAACTGGTAATGCCTGTCTAGGAAGGCGAACTTGAGAAACCGATGATGATCTTTGTGTATTGGAATGTGAAGATAAGCATCCTTTAAGTCCACGGTAGTCATGTATTGACCCTCCTGGATCATAGGTAGGATGGTTCGAATAGTCTCCATCTTGAAAGATGGGACCCTGAGAAATTTGTTTAGGATCTTGAGATCTAAGATTGGTCTGAAGGTTCCCTCTTTCTTGGGAACCACAAAGAGATTTGAATAGAAGCCTTGCCCCTGTTCCTCCTTTGGAACTGGGTGGATCACTCCCATAACTAGGAGGTCTTGAACACAATGTAAGAATGCCTCTCTCTTTATCTGGTCTGCAGATAATTGTGAGAGGTGAAATCTTCCTTTTGGGGAAGAAGCTTTGAAGTCCAGAAGATATCCCTGGGACACAATTTCCAACGCCCAGGGATCCTGGACATCTCTTGCCCAAGCCTGGGCAAAGAGAGAAAGTCTGCCCCCTACTAGATCCGTTACCGGTTCGGGGGCTGATCTTTCATGCTGTCTTAGAGGCAGCAGCAGGCTTTTTGGCCTGCTTACCTTTGTTCCAGGCCTGGTTAGGTCTCCAGACCGGCTTGGACTGGGCAAAATTTCCCTCTTGTTTTGCATTAGAGGGAGTTGATGCTGCGCTCGTCTTAAAGTTTCGAAAGGCACGAAAATTAGTTTGTTTGGTCCTTAATTTATTAGACCTATCCTGAGGAAGGGCATGACCTTTTCCTCCAGTAATATCAGAAATGATCTCCTTTAGTCCAGGCCCGAATAGGGTCTGCCCCTTGAAGGGAATGTTGAGAAGCTTAGACTTTGAAGTAACGTCAGCTGACCAGGATTTAAGCCATAGCACCCTACGCGCCTGTATAGCAAAACCTGAGTTCTTAGCCGTTAGTTTGGTTAAATGAACAACGGCGTCAGAAACAAATGAATTGGCTAGCTTAAGTGCTTTAAGCTTGTCAAGTATATCATCCAATGGAGTTTCTACCTGTAAGGCCTCTTCCAGAGACTCAAACCAGAAGGCCGCAGCAGCAGTGACCGGGGCAATGCATGCAAGAGGCTGGAGAATAAAACCTTGTTGCATAAACATTTTCTTAAGGTAACCCTCTATCTTTTTATCCATTGGATCTAGGAAAGCACAACTGTCCTCGACGGGAATAGTTGTACGCTTAGCTAGGGTAGAAACTGCTCCCTCCACCTTAGGGACTGTTTGCCATAAGTCCCGTGTAGCGGCATCTATTGGAAATATTTTCTTAAAAATAGGAGGGGGAGAGAACGGTACACCTGGTCTATCCCATTCCTTAGTAATAATTTCTGAAAACCTTTTAGGTATTGGAAAAACATCAGTGTAAACAGGCACTGCATAGTATTTATCCAATCTACACAATTTCTCTGGCACTATAATGGAGTCACAGTCATCCAGAGTAGCTAAAACCTCCCTGAGCAACACTCGGAGGTGTTCAAGCTTAAATTTAAATGTAGACATATCAGAATCAGGTTGAAGCATCTTCCCTGAATCAGAAAAATCACCCACAGAAAGAAGCTCTCCTGCCTCAGCGTCTGCATATTGTGAGGGGATATCAGACATAGCTACTAAAGCATCAGAGAGCTCTGTATTTTTTCTAGTCCCAGAGCTGTCTCGCTTTCCTTGTAACCCTGGTAGTTTGGACAATACCGCTGTAAGAGTATGATCCATAGCTGCCGCCATGTCTTGTAAAGTAAACGCCATGGGCGCGCTAGATGTACTTGGCGCCACTTGAGTGGGAGTCCCTTGAGCGGGAGTCAAAGGTTCTGACACGTGGGGCGAGTTAGTCGGCATAACTTCCCCCTTGTCAGTTTCCTCTGGTGATAAATCTTTTAAAGACAGAATATGATCTTTATAACTTAAAGTAAAATCAGTACATTTGGTACACATTCTAAGAGGGGGTTCCACAATGGCTTCTAAACATAATGAACAAGGAGTTTCCTCTATGTCAGACATGTTTAAACAAACTAGCAATGAGACCAGCAAGCTTGGAAAACACTTTGATAAATGTAAACAAGCAAAAAATAAAAACGGTACTGTGCCTTTAAGAGAAACAAATTTTGTCAGAAATTGAAAAACAGTGATAAATAGCAGTAAATTTCTTACGAAATTTTTACAGTGTGTATAATAGACTAACAGAGCATTGCACCCACTTGCAAATGGATGATTAACCCCTTAGTTTCAAAACCGGATAAAAAAAACGATATAAACATATTTTTAACAGTCACAACAAACTGCCACAGCTCTGCTGTGGCCCTACCTCCGATACAACGACTTTTGAAGGCACAAAAACCCTTTGTAGAGGTCCTAAGTGTTCAGGGAACTCCTTCAGGGAAACTGGATGTCTCAAATTGCAAAATCTAATGCGCATTTAGGCGTGAAAATAGGCCCCTCCTGTATTCACAGTGAGAGGGCCTAACAAAACTAACCCTAGGCAAAATCTAGTCAGCCATGTGGAAAAAACTGGGCCCCAATAAAATGTTATCACCAATATGTAGAAAAAAACGTTTAAACACTTCCAGCAAACGTTATTTTCAGTAATGTGAGAAAGTAATAAGAATATTACCTTTTACAGCAAGCATGATACTAGTCGTTATTAAATCCCTGTAATCAGGCTTACCTTAAATAAATCCGGTATTAATAGCATTTTCTAGCATATTCATTTCTCTAGAAAAATTTAATCTGCACATACCTCATAGCAGGAGACCCTGCACGCCATTCCCCCAGCTGAAGTTACCTCATCTCTTCAGTTATGTGTGAGAACAGCAATGGATCTTAGTTACAACCTGCTAAGATCATCAAAAACCACAGGCAGACTCTTCTTCAACTTTCTGCCTGAGGCTAAAACAGTACAACTCCGGTACCATTTGAAAATAACAAACTTTTGATTGAAGATAAACTACATAAATTTACCACATCTCTCTAGCTACTTCCTATCTTGTCGAGAGCTGCAAGAGAATGACTGGTAGTGGCAGTTAGGGGAGGAGCTATATAGACAGCTCTGCTGTGGGTGATCCTCTTGCAGCTTCCTGTTGGGAAGGAGAATATCCCACAAGTAATGGATGATCCGTGGACTGGATACACCTTACAAGAGAAAACATTTTGGGTTTCATGTCCCTTTTTAACACATATACAGGAAGTGATGGTATAGCAAAAGATCTTATAATAAAAGATAGAATGAAAACACATTTTAAAGCACCATTATAGTCAAAAATGTCCATGCTTTATTTCATTAAAGCATGTAAGTGTAAGACTAGCGACCCTGCACCTCTATGTGTTTAACCCCCGCAAAGGGAGTGGGCATTGGCACTAGTACAATCAGCAGCTGCTGGTCCTGAGTGGCAATTCTACTATGTGTTTAATCCCTTTGTAGGGGTTAATCTCATAGAGGTGCTAGTGTTTTTTAGCGTCAGTAACAGGGTTAATTGGCAAAAAATAACTTCCGTATCTCATAACTTGGAAGTAAAAGTATGAATTGCAGAGTATAAACTTAAAATGTTCTAGACTCACAATAGTGCACTGTACAGGGTAGATCACTTATCTCGAGTCTCTGCAGGATAAGCATTTATAAATCCCAAATACGGTTTCAATGCTCACAATTATACAGTTTTAATGATATATTTTTTATTTCTTACAATTACAACAAAATAATTCAGCGTCTCCATATTTGTATTAGTAGCCCACCAATCATCGGTATTGGCTTTTTCTTTATTTCTACACAAAATAGGATCTAGTGGGAGCTTTTGGAAACTATATATATTTCTCCCAGCAATGAACTTACACTCCTAGAGCTATCGCTCAAATAAAGAGGACACTAAGCAACCATAACATTGAATCAAACTATACATTAGTCTCTTCTTCAGAATAAATTCGAATTGCTAAGTAGAATAATTTAGACTTTATTCTCTGGTTATATTTGAAGATTTACCCCTTAACAACAGCTAATGTAGCCTGTAAGTCAGCTGACTGTAGTGCTTACAGAGCTGTAATAGCGTAGGTCTCGCCAACAGAGGTGAGACTGTACTATTTCTGCACACCTCAGGCAGTGAGGCATACAGAAATAGTCAAATACATTAACCCTCCTATAGTATGTGAACTATAATCATTGAAATCATCATATTTTACAGCACCCAGTACAGGAGCAAAAGGAAATTCTTACATTCATAAAAACGTCTTCAGCGTAGTTATCAGTGTCAGCATCCCAGAAACATCTAGCAGCCATTCTGAGGGTAGAAAATAAAAAAGCACTGTAGAATGCATTAGAAGAATTGAACAATACAAAAAGTATTCTTCCGACAATAGAAGCCTTATTTTTTACAGAAGTGGTGCGCTGAATGTAGCATGCGAGCGATAACATAATTTATGCTTACCTGATAAATTATTTTCTTTCTTGGCAAACATCAGAGATTATATATATATATATATATATATATATATATATATATATATATATATATATATATATATATATATATATATATATATATATATATATATATATATATATATATATATATATATATATATATATATATATATATATATATATATATATATATATATATATATAAAATAAATTTTTTGCACTTTAGCTCCCAGTGAACAAGGCGCCAGTGGGTGCCGAAACGTTTGGGGAAGTTCATGTTTTAACTTTATATCAATAAAACATAATTTATGTAAGAACTTACCTGATAAATTAATTTCTTTCATATTAGCAAGAGTCCATGAGCTAGTGACGTATGGGATATACATTCCTACCAGTAGGGGCAAAGTTTCCCAATCCTCAAAATGCCTATAAATACACCCCTCACCACACCCACAATTCAGTTTAACGAATAGCCAAGAAGTGGGGTGATAAGAAAGGAGCGAAAGCATCAAAAATAAGGAATTGGAATAATTGTGCTTTATACAAAAAAATCATAACCACCACAAAAAGGGTGGGTCTCATGGACTCTTGCTAATATGAAAGAAATGAATTTATCAGGTAAGTTCTTACATAAATTATGTTTTCTTTCATGTAATTAGCAGGGAGGGATAAAATAAAGACAGCCAATTCCGCTGAAAAAATAATCCACAACCCAAATCAAAAGTTTTAATCTAAATAATGAAAAAAACTGAAATCGTAAGCAGAAGAATCAAACTGAAACAGCTGCCTGAAGTACTTTTCTACAAAAAACTGCTTCAGAAGAAGAGAAAACATCAAAATGGTAGAATTTAGAAAAAGTATGCAAAGAAGACCAAGTTGCTGCTTTGCAAATCTGATCAACAGAAGCTTCATTCCTAAAAGCCCAGGAAGTAGAAACTGACCTAGTAGAATGAGCCGTAATCCTTTGAGGCGGGGACTTACCCGACTCCACATAAGCATGATGAATCAAAGACTTTAACCAAGACGCCAAAGAAATGGCAGAAGCTTTCTGACCTTTCCTGGAACCAGAAAAGATAACAAATAGACTAGAAGTCTTTCTAAAATCTTTAGTAGCTTCAACATAATATTTCAAAGCTCTTACTACATCCAAAGAATGTAAAGATCTCTTTTTTGAATTCTTAGGATCAGGGCACAATGAAGGGACAACAATTTCTATACTAATGTTGTTAGAATTCACAACCATAGGTAAAAATTGAAATGAAGTCCGCAACACCGCCTTATCCTGATGAAAAATCAGAAAAGGAGATTCACAAGAAAGAGCAGATAACTCAGAAACTCTTCTAGCAGAAGAGATGGCCAAAAGGAACAACACTTTCCAAGAAAGTAATTTAATATCCAGAGAATGCATAGGTTCAAACTGAGGAGCCTGTAAAGCCCTCAGAACAAAATTAAGACTCCAAGGAGGAGACATTGACTTAATGACAGGCTTGATACGAACCAAAGCCTGTACAAAACAATGAATATCAGGAAGATTAGCAATCTTTCTGTGAAAAAAAACAGAAAGAGCAGAGATTTGTCCTTTCAAAGAACTTGCAGATAAACCTTTATCCAAACCATCCTGAAGAAACTGTAAAATTCTAGGAATTCTAAAAGAATGCCAGGAGAACTTATGAGAAGAACACCAAGAAATGTAAGTCTTCCAGACTCGATAATAAATCTTCCTAGACACAGATTTACGAGCCTGTAACATAGTATTAATTACTGAGTCAGAGAAACCTCTATGACTAAGAATCAAGCGTTCAATTTCCATACCTTCAAATTTAAGGATTTGAGATCCTGATGGAAAAATGGGCCTTGAGATAGAAGGTCTGGTCTTAACGGAAGTGTCCAAGGTTGGCAACTGGCCATCCGAATGAGATCCGCATACCAAAACCTGTGAGGCCATGCTGGAGCCACCAGCAGTACAAACGAACGTTCCATTAGAATTTTGGAAATCACTCTTGGAAGAAGAACTAGAGGCGGAAAGATATAGGCAGGATGATAATTCCAAGGAAGCGACAACGCGTCTACTGCTTCCGTCTGAGGATCCCTGGATCTGGACAGATACCTGGGAAGTTTCTTGTTTAGATGAGAGGCCATCAGATCTATTTCTGGAAGTCCCCATATTTGAACAATCTGAAGAAATACCTCTGGGTGAAGAGACCATTCGCCCGGATGTAACGTCTGGCGACTGAGATAATCCGCTTCCCAATTGTCTACACCTGGGATGTGAACCGCAGAAATTAGACAGGAGCTGGATTCCGCCCATACAAGTATCCGAGATACTTCTTTCATAGCTTGAGGACTGTGAGACCCACCTTGATGATTGACATACACCACGGTTGTGACATTGTCAGTCTGAAAACAAATAAACGATTCTCTCTTCAGAAGAGGCCAGAACTGGAGAGCTCTGAAAATCGCACGGAGTTCCAAAATGTTGATTGGTAATCTCGCCTCCTGAGATTCCCAAACCCCCTGCGCTGTCAGAGATCCCCATACAGCTCCCCAACCTGAAAGACTCGCATCTGTTGAGATCACAGTCCAGGTTGGACGAACAAAAGAGGCCCCTTGAATTAAACGATGGTGATCCAACCACCAAGTCAGAGAAGATCGAACATTGGGATTTAAGGATATTATTTGTGATATCCTTGTATAATCCCTGCACCACTGGTTCAGCATACAAAGCTGCAGTCATGAGACCTAGAATTTCCATGCAAAAAGCTACCGAAGGGAATGACTGAGACTGAAGGTTTCGACAAGCTGAAACCAACTTCAGACGTCTCTTTTCTGTTAGAGACAAAGTCATGGACACTGAATCTATTTGAAAGCCCAAAAAGGTTACCTTTGTCTGAGGAATCAAAGAACTCTTTGGTAAATTGATCCTCCAACCATGTCTTTGAAGAAACAACACAAGTTGATTCGTATGAGATTCTGCAGAATGTAAAGACTGAGCAAGTACCAAGATATCGTCCAAATAAGGAAATAACGCAATACCCTGTTCTCTGATTACAGAGAGAAGGGCACCGAGAACCTTTGAAAAGATCCTTGGAGCTGTTGCTAGGCCAAACGGAAGGGCAACAAACTGGTAATGCTTGTCTAGAAAAGAGAATCTCAGAAACTGATAGTGATCTGGATGAATTGGAATATGAAGATATGAATCCTGTATATCTATTGTGGACATATAATGCCCTTGCTGGACAAAAAGGCAGAATAGTCCTTATAGTCACCATTTTGAATGTTGGTATTCTTACATAACTATTCAATATTTTTAGATCCAGAACTGGTCTGAAGGAATTCTCCTTCTTTGGTACAATGTATAGATTTTAGTAAAACCCCAGACCCCGTTCCAGAACTGGAACTGGCACAATTACCCCAGCCAACTCTAGATCTGAAACACATTTCAGAAATGCCTGAGCCTTCACTGGAATGCGAGAGAGAAAAAATCTTCTCACAGGAGGTCTTATCTTGAAACCTATTCTGTATCCTTGAGAAACAATGTTCTGAATCCAAAAACTGTGAATCGAATTGATCCAAATATCTTTGAAAAATCGTAACCTGCCCCCTACCAGCTGTGCTGGAATGAGGGCCGCACCTTCATGCGGATTTGGGAGCTGGTTTTGACTTTCTAAAAGGCTTGGATTTATTCCAGACTGGAGAAGGTTTCCAAACAGAAACCGTTCCTTTAAGGGAAGGGTCAGGCTTCTGTTCTTTATTCTGACGAAAGGAACGAAAACGATTAGCAGCCCTGTATTTACCTTTAGATTTTTTGTCCTGCGGCAAAAAGGTTCCTTTCCCCCCAGTAACAGTTGAAATAATAGAATCCAACTGTGAACCAAATAATTTATTACCTTGGAAAGAAAGAGAAAGCAAAGTTGACTTAGAAGTCATATCTGCATTACAAGATTTAAGCCATAAAGCTCTTCTAGCTTAAATAGCTAAAGACATATACCTGACATCAATTCTAATGATATCAAAAATGGCATCACAAATAAAGTTATTAGCATGTTGAAGAAGTTTAACAAAGCTATAAGCATTATGATCTGACACTTGTTGCGTTAAAGCCTCCAACCAGAAAGTTGAAGCTGCAGCAACATCAGCCAAAGAAATAGCAGGTCTAAGAAGATTACCTGAACATAAATAAGCTCTCCTTAGAAAGGATTCAATCTTCCTGTCTAAAGGATCCTTAAAGGAAGTACTATACGCCGTAGGAATAGTAGTACGTTTAGGAAGAGTAGAAATAGCCCCATCAACTTTAGGGATTTTATCCCAAAATTCTAATCTATCAGATGGCACAGGGTACAATTTCTTAAACCTTTGAGAAGGAGTAAATGAAGTACCCAGACTATTCCATTCCCTAGAAATTACTTCTGAAATAGCATCAGGAACTGGAAAAACTTCAGGAATAACTACATGAGGTTTGAAAACCGAATTTAAACGCTTAGTAGATTTAGTATCAAGAGGACTAGACTCCTCCATATCTAATGCAATTAACACTTCTTTAAGTAAAGAACGAATAAACTCCATCTTAAATAAATATGAAGATTTATCAGTGTCAATATCTGAGGCAGAATCTTCTGAACCAGATAGATCCTCATCAGAAACAGATAAGTCAGAATGATGATGGTCACTTAAAAATTCATCTGAAATATGAGAAGTTTTAAAAGACCTTTTACGCTTACTGGAAGGAGGAATAACAGACAGAGCCTTCCTAATAGATTTAGAAACAAATTCTTTTACATTAACAGGGACATCCTGAACATTAGATGTTGAAGGAACAACAACAGGTAATGGATTATTACTAATGGAAACACAATCTGCATTAGAAAGTTTATCATGACAGTTATCACAAACAACAGCCGGAGGAACAGTTACCAAAAGTTTACAACAGATACACTTAACTTTGGTAGAACCAGCATCAGGCAGCGTCTTTCCAGAAGTAGATTCTGATCCAGGGTCATGTTGAGACATCTTGCAATATGTAATAGAAAAAACAA
This sequence comes from Bombina bombina, assembly GCF_027579735.1. Taxonomy (NCBI): domain Eukaryota; kingdom Metazoa; phylum Chordata; class Amphibia; order Anura; family Bombinatoridae; genus Bombina; species Bombina bombina. The sequence goes on along the minus strand of NC_069502.1, from coordinate 438,331,642 downwards.
CATATAAAGCAAAATTATCAAATTCCTTAAATGACAGTTTCAGGAATGGGAAAAAAATGCCAAATGAACAAGCCTCTAGCAACCAGAAGCAATGAAAAATGAGACTGAAATAATGTGAAAAAAAGGTGGAGACAAGAATGACGCCCACATTTTTTGGCGCCAAGAATGACGCCCACATTATTGGCGCCAAGCACAACGCCCATATTTTTTGGCGCCAAGTATGACACCACATCCTGTGACGCTGAAAAAAACGACGCCCACAATTTTGGCGCAAAAAAATGTCTGAACGTCAAAAATGAAGCAAACAAGCACAAACTTCCGGCGTCAATTAGGGCGCCGGAAATGACAAAATTTTTGCGCCAAAAAAGTCCGCGCCAAGAATGACGCAATACATTGAAGCATTTTCAGCCCATGCGAGCCTAACAGCCCACAGGGAAAAAAAGTCAATTGAAAAAATTCTTTTAAGGTAAGAAAAAAATATTTCATATGCATTATCCCAAATAATGAAACTGACTGTCTGAAAATAAGGAATACTGATTATCCTGAATCATGGCAAATATAAGTTTAAACACATATATTTAGAACTTTACATATAAAGTGCCCAACCATAGCTTAGAGTGTCATAATAAAATAAGACTTACTTACCCTAAGACACTCATCTACATATAGTAGACAGCCAAACCAGTACTGAAACGAGAATCAGTAGAAGTAATGGTATATAAGAGTATATCGTCGATCTGAAAAGGGAGGTAAGAGATGAATCTCTACGACCGATAACAGAGAACCTATGAAATAGATCCCGTAGAGGAAGACCATTGTATTCAAATAGGCAATACTCTCTTCACATCCCTCTGACATTCACTGCACTCTGAGAGGAAAACCGGGCTCCAGCCTGCTGCGAAGCACATATCAACGTAGAATCTAGCACAAACTTACTTCACCACCTCCATGGGAGGCAAAGTTTGTAAAAACTGAATTGTGGTTGTGGTGAGGGGTGTATTTATAGGCATTTTGAGGTTTGGGAAACTTTGCCCCTCCTGGTAGGAATGTATATCCCATACGTCACTAGCTCATGGACTCTTGCTAATTACATGAAAGAAAAGGACATTTTATTCTAATGAAAATCCGGTGTTCTGTTCTGGATGAATGGATTTCAACTTTGCTATTTTCTACACAGCACCCCGGTACTACACATTTTGGATTGGTGAGTGCATTGCTTATATATATATATATATATATATATATATATATATATATATATATATATATATATATATATATATATATATATATATATATATATATATGTATTTAAGAATAAATAGAACATATTCTTCTATGTGAAGAACATTGGAATGTGAAATATTAATATTTTATGTTGGGTTAGCACAATATGGTTAAATGCGATCAGATTTGTGAGACTTCCCCCACTTTTCGCTTTCCATTGAAGCCTATGGGGGCAAACATTAACGCGGTAGTGATATTTTAACTTCGGCATTTTGCACGTATCAGGTTAGCGAACAAAAACATTTTACTTTCAAAATTGTAATATGCGCGCTACTCGACACGCGCAGAAAAACTAAGTGTAGTGAAAATAACCGCTCCATTTGTAATTTAATAATGGGTTTGTACGGAAAAGTATATTTTTGTTACGATTAACAGTATTAAGAAAATGTGTTCACCTTATTTGAAAACATTGGAGACCTCTGTCTATAAAAACATAAACCATTTATTTTATGTCAATAAATGTCTTAATTTCAGAAAAAGCAGCAAACCATTTCTTCCTACCTTTTTATTACAATTAGTATTGTTCCTCAACCATCTGATATATGCAAAATACTTACTTGACTCCTTCTCCTCTCTGTTCACCAATAACAACTTGCACCGCTAGTTTGTATCTGTCAAATGCCTTTTCTGAAGATTATGAAAAGAAATATATACAGATTATTATTTTTTTATGAACGAGAATTAAAAATTTAGGGTACCATAAATTTGTTTTTTTAAGGCTGTATTTATTTTAAAAAAAAGTGTCCAAACCACTGTTTAGAACCTGTGTGTGTATTAATGTGGCCAACTACCCTGCCCTGAAGCTATATTTTTTTCTATTTAATCACAGGCTATACAGTCCCATATCATCTGCCCCATGGAAAGATATCAGAGAACTCTTCTGCCTCTCTGCTTCTACAGCTCTCGGTTACTTATTCAGCAGGGGAGACCTACGAGACACAAGTAATCATGCACCCAATGCGGATCTAAACTTCTGTTTGCACAACATTTTTTTTTTTTAAATGAATTGGCAGGTGGTACAGCCAATTAGATGCTATACTGCCTGCTCCATTAAAAGTAAATATTATATTTTGGAATCCTCTCAAATTATTTGCCCTTCATTTGTTTTTGTTTTTTTAAATTTTACCTTTTGACAATTATATTGATCAAAGCCCTATGATATTTGTTAAGATGTTACAGCTATACTTTTATTTGTATTTCATAAATTTAATTTTATAGGTGAATATTAGTTAGTTATTTTTTTTAAATTATTTTAGCCACTCAAAATTTAATTTTTGTTAACTAGAATAATAAAATCCATTTTTTTGTTACCTTTGAGTTTGTCCTTTATTGTATCTGATAAAAAGCGTGTAAGCTGTGGGATCTCTTCAGGCACATACTGTTTATCTGCAAGCTCTTGCCTTAGCACTGATCGAATACACTCTTTTACTGCTGCCGTTCTAAATCTGCAAAGGAAAAAATACCACCATAAACTCATTATTATAGCACCGATATGTGGCCTATGACTATAATATCACAAACCACTACCAACATATTTAATGAGACTATCTTTAAAGGGGCATATTAAACACTAAATACATGTCATGCACCTCCCTCTAATTAAGGGTGCTGCCATTCTGGAACCTGCATATGTGCAGCAACTCTCCTTCAGATACATTCAAACATGTCAGCACTGCAATGCAAAGAAAGATACACTTCAAAATTGCGGCACCCATGGCTAGAGGGAGACGGTAAATAACCTCAATACTATGCTTCTAAAATTGTTTCATGTCCCTTTAAGTAACATTTTAGCTTAGACTATTGAGAATAGTTTGCAAGTTTGTAACAAACCTGATAAAAAAAAAAAAGAATGTTTAGCCTTTCTATAGCTCAAAGGTTTGCACAAAAACATGCACTAGATGGCGATCTAGGAACATGGTGTGTACGTACTAAAGAGTAGATTAGAATGTTCTAGTGAGCAGAACATCCATGCCACTCTCTGAGTTAAAGTGATGGTAAATTCGTATGTATTGCAAAACATATTCTAGATGCTCTTACTTTAACTAGCAGATCGATGTGCTTATATTTAAAAAAACATAATTTATGCTTACCTGATAAATTTATTTCTCTTGTAGTGTATCCAGTCCACGGATCATCCATTACTTATGGGATATTAACTCCTCCCCAACAGGAAGTGCAAGAGGATTCACCCAGCAGAGCTGCTATATAGCTCCTCCCCTAACTGCCATTACCAGTCATTCGACCGAAAACATGCAGAGAAAGGAAAACCATAGGGTGCAGTGGTGACTGTAGTTTAAAGGAAAAATTACCTGCCTTAAAGTGACAGGGCGGGCCGTGGACTGGATACACTACAAGAGAAATAAATTTATCAGGTAAGCATAAATTATGTTTTCTCTTGTTAAGTGTATCCAGTCCACGGATCATCCATTACTTATGGGATACCAATACCAAAGCTAAAGTACACGGATGACGGGAGGGACAGGCAGGCTCTTTATACGGAAGGAACCACTGCCTGAAGAACCTTTCTCCCAAAAACAGCCTCCGAAGAAGCAAAAGTGTCAAATTTGTAAAATTTGGAAAAAGTATGAAGAGAAGACCAAGTTGCAGCCTTGCAAGTCTGTTCAACAGAAGCCTCATTCTTAAAGGCCCAAGTGGAAGCCACAGCTCTAGTAGAATGTGCTGTAATTCTTTCAGGAGGCTGCTGTCCAGCAGTCTCATAGGCTAACCGTATTATGCTACGAAGCCAAAAGGAGAGAGAGGTAGCCGAAGCTTTTTGACCTCTCCTCTGACCAGAATAAACGACAAACAGGGAAGACGTTTGTCGAAAATCCTTAGTTGCCTGTAGATAAAATTTCAGGGCACGGACTACATCTAGATTGTGTAGCAGACGTTCCTTTTTCGAAGAAGGATTAGGACACAAAGATGGAACCACAATCTCTTGATTGATATTCCTGTTAGTGACCACCTTAGGTAGGAACCCAGGTTTAGTACGCAGAACTACATTGTCTGAATGAAAAATCAGATAAGGAGAATCACAATGTAAGGCAGATAACTCAGAGACTCTTCGAGCCGAGGAAATCGCCATTAAAAACAGAACTTTCCAAGATAACAACTTGATATCAATGGAATGAAGGGGTTCAAACGGAACCCCCTGTAAAACATTAAGAACTAAGTTCAAACTCCATGGTGGAGCAACAGTTTTAAACACAGGCTTGATCCTAGCTAAAGCCTGACAAAAAGCTTGAACGTCCGGAACTTCTGACAGACGTTTGTGTAAAAGAATGGACAGAGCTGAAATCTGTCCCTTTAAGGAACTAGCGGATAAACCCTTTTCTAAACCTTCTTGTAGAAAAGACAATATCCTCGGAATCCTAACCTTACTCCATGAGTAACTCTTGGATTCGCACCAATATAAGTATTTGCGCCATATCTTATGGTAAATCTTTCTGGTAACAGGCTTCCTAGCCTGTATTAAGGTATCAATAACTGACTCAGAAAAACCACGTTTTGATAAAATCAAGCGTTCAATTTCCAAGCAGTCAGCTTCAGAGAAATTAGATTTTGATGTTTGAAGGGACCCTGGATCAGAAGGTCCTGTTTCAGAGGTAGCGACCAAGGTGGACAGGATGACATGTCCACTAGATCTGCATACCAAGTCCTGCGTGGCCATGCAGGCGCTATTAGAATCACTGATGCTCTCTCCTGTTTGATTCTGGCAATCAATCGAGGAAGCATCGGGAAGGGTGGAAACACATAAGCCATCCCGAAGGTCCAAGGTGCTGTCAAAGCATCTATCAGAACCGCTCCCGGATCCCTGGATCTGGACCCGTAACGAGGAAGCTTGGCGTTCTGTCGAGACGCCATGAGATCTATCTCTGGTTTGCCCCAACGTCGAAGTATTTGGGCAAAGACCTCCGGATGAAGTTCCCACTCCCCCGGATGAAAAAAGTCTGACGACTTAAGAAATCCGCCTCCCAGTTCTCCACTCCCGGGATGTGGATTGCTGACAGGTGGCAAGAGTGAGACTCTGCCCAGCGAATTATCTTTGATACTTCCATCATTGCTAGGGAGCTTCTTGTCCCTCCCTGATGGTTGATGTAAGCTACAGTCGTTATGTTGTCCGACTGAAACCTGATGAACCCCCGAGTTGTTAACTGGGGCCAAGCCAGAAGGGCATTGAGAACTGCTCTCAATTCCAGAATGTTTATTGGTAGGAGACTCTCCTCCTGATTCCATTGTCCCTGAGCCTTCAGAGAATTCCAGACAGCGCCCCAACCTAGTAGGCTGGCGTCTGTTGTTACAATTGTCCAGTCCGGCCTGCTGAATGGCATCCCCCTGGACAGATGTGGCCGAGAAAGCCACCATAGAAGAGAATTTCTGGTCTCTTGATCCAGATTCAGAGTAGGGGACAAGTCTGAGTAATCCCCATTCCACTGACTTAGCATGCACAATTGCAGCGGTCTGAGATGTAGGCGTGCAAAGGGTACTATGTCCATTGCTGCTACCATTAAGCCGGTCACCTCCATGCATTGAGCTACTGACGGGTGTTGAATGGAATGAAGGACACGGCATGCATTTTGAAGCTTTGTTAACCTGTCTTCTGTCAGGTAAATCTTCATTTCTACAGAATCTATAAGAGTCCCCAAGAAGGGAACTCTTGTGAGTGGAAAGAGAGAACTCTTCTTTTCGTTCACCTTCCATCCATGCGACCTTAGAAATGCCAGTACTAACTCTGTATGAGACTTGGCAGTTTGAAAGCTTGAAGCTTGTATCAGAATGTCGTCTAGGTACGGAGCTACCCGCAATTCCTCGCGGTCTTAGTACCGCCAGAAGAGCACCCAGAACCTTTGTGAAGATTCTCGGAGCCGTAGCCAATCCGAATGGAAGAGCTACAAACTGGTAATGCCTGTCTAGAAAGGCAAACCTTAGATACCAGTAAAGATCTTTGTGAATCGGTATGTGAAGGTAAGCATCCTTTAAATCCACTGTGGTCATGTACTGACCCTTTTGGATCATGGGTAAAATTGTCCGAATAGTTTCCATTTTGAACGATGGAACTCTTAGGAATTTGTTTAGGATCTTTAAATCCAAGATTGGCCTGAAAGTTCCCTCTTTTTTGGGAACCACAAACAGATTTGAGTAAAACCCTTGTCCTTGTTCCGACCGCGGAACCGGATGGATCACTCCCATTAATAAAAGATCTTGTACGCAGCGTAGAAACGCCTCTTTCTTTATTTGGTTTGTTGACAACCTTGACAGATGAAATCTCCCTCTTGGGGGAGAGAATTTGAAGTCTAGAAGGTATCCCTGAGATATGATCTCTAACGCCCAGGGATCCTGGACATCTCTTGCCCAAGCCTGGGCGAAGAGAGAAAGTCTGCCCCCACTAGATCCGTTCCCGGATCGGGGGCCCTCGATTCATGCTGTCTTAGGGGCAGCAGCAGGTTTCCTGGCCTGCTTGCCCTTGTTCCAGGACTGGTTAGGTCTCCAGCCTTGTCTGTAGCGAGCAACAGCTCCTTCCTGTTTTGGTGCAGAGGAAGTTGATGCTGCTCCTGCTTTGAAATTACGAAAGGAACGAAAATTAGACTGTCTAGCCTTAGGTTTGGCTCTGTCTTGAGGCAGGGCATGGCCTTTACCTCCTGTAATGTCAGCGATAATTTCTTTCAACCCGGGCCCGAATAAGGTCTGCCCTTTGAAAGGTATATTAAGCAATTTAGAAGTAACGTCAGCTGACCAGGATTTTAGCCACAGTGCTCTGCGTGTCTGAATGGCGAATCCGGAATTCTTAGCCGTAAGTTTAGTTAAATGTACTACGGCATCTGAAATAAATGAGTTAGCTAACTTAAGGGCTTTAAGCTTGTGTGTAATCTCATCTAATGGAGCTGATTCAAGTGTCTCTTCCAGAGACTCAAACCAAAATGCTGCTGCAGCCGTGACAGGCGCAATGCATGCAAGAGGTTGCAATATAAAACCTTGTTGAACAAACATTTTCTTAAGGTAACCCTCTAACTTTTTATCCATTGGATCTGAAAAGGCACAGCTATCCTTCACCGGGATAGTGGTACGCTTAGCTAAAGTAGAAATTGCTCCCTCCACCTTAGGGACCGTTTGCCATAAGTCCCGTGTGGTGGCGTCTATTGGAAACATCTTTCTAAATATCGGAGGGGGTGAGAACGGCACACCGGGTCTATCCCACTCCTTAGTAACAATTTCAGTAAGTCTCTTAGGTATAGGAAAAACGTCAGTACTCGCCGGTACCAGCAAAATATTTATCCAACCTACACATTTTCTCTGGTATTGCAACTGTGTTACAATCATTCAGAGCCGCTAACACCTCCCCTAGTAATACACGGAGGTTTTCCAGCTTAAATTTAAAATTTGAAATATCTGAATCCAGTTTGTTTGGATCAGAACCGTCACCCGCAGAATGAAGCTCTCCGTCCTCATGTTCTGCAAATTGTGACGCAGTGTCTGACATGGCCCTAATATTATCAGCGCACTCTGTTCTCACCCCAGAGTGATCACGCTTACCTCTTAGTTCTGGTAATTTAGCCAAAACTTCAGTCATAACAGTAGCCATATCCTGTAATGTGATTTGTAATGGCCGCCCAGATGTACTCGGCGCTACAATATCAAGCACCTCCCGAGCGGGAGATGCAGGTACTGACACGTGAGGCGAGTTAGTCGGCATAACTCTCCCCTCGTTGTTTGGTGAAATATGTTCAATTTGTACAGATTGACTTATTTAAAGTAGCATCAATACAGTTAGTACATAAATTTCTATTGGGCTCCACTTTGGCTTTAGCACATATAGCACAGATATCTTCCTCTGAATCAGACATGTTTAACACACTAGCAAATAAACTAGCAACTTGGAAATACTTTTCAAGTAATTTACTATAATATGAAAACGTACTGTGCCTATAAGAAGCACAGAAAAAGTTATGACAGTTGAAAATTAATAAACTGAAAAGTTATAGCATCAAATCTTTGTAAAAAACACAATTTTAGCAAAGGATTGCTCCCATTAGCAAAGGATAACTAACCCTGATAGCTAACAGTGAGAGAGATCAGTAAACTGTCATAAATTAAATAAAACGACTGCCAAGTGGAAAAAAATAGTGCCCAAAACATTTTTTCACCCAGTACCTCAGAAAATTAAACGATTTTACATGCCAGCAAAAAACGTTTAACATTAATAAATTGAGTGTTATTAAAAAGCCTGTTGCTAGTCCCTGCAAATTAGGCTAAAGTTTTATGCATACAGTATAATTCCAGTGAAGTGCCATTCCCCAGAATACTGAAGTGTAAAATATACATACATGACAGCCTGATACCAGTTGCTGCTACTGCATTTAAGGCTGAGTTTACATTATATCGGTATGGCAGAATTTTCTCATCAATTCCATTGTCAGAAAATAATAAGCTGCTACATACCTCTTTGCAGATTATATCTGCCCGCTGTCCCCTGATCTGAAGTTTACCTCTCCTCAGATGGCCGAGAAACAGCAATATGATCTTAACTACTCCGGCTAAAATCATAGAAAAACTCAGGTAGATTCTTCTTCAAATTCTACCAGAGAAGGAATAACACACTCCGGTGCTATTATAAAATAACAAACTTTTGATTGAAGGTATGAAACTAAGTATAATCACCACAGTCCTCTCACACATCCTATCTATTCGTTGGGTGCAAGAGAATGACTGGTAATGGCAGTTAGGGGAGGAGCTATATAGCAGCTCTGCTGGGTGAATCCTCTTGCACTTCCTGTTGGGGAGGAGTTAATATCCCATAAGTAATGGATGATCCGTGGACTGGATACACTTAACAAGAGAAATAAACTTTTTTTACTTTGTTATTCCGTTTTTATTAGGGTAACCGTACAGTCTAATAATCTGCCTCTCTCTATATTTTTCACAGGGGCAGCTGTGATTGACATCGGTTTTAGCCAATCATCAGCTCACCATGCGCCCCATGTGAAATCGGACCTGCACGCTCCCGTGCTCTCAACTCACTCATTGCTATGGACGGCGCATGCGCAATTCTTACGCTAATTGCGCATCTCTAAATGATAATACTAATAATAATAATAATGAGTATTATCATTTAGAGATGCGCAATTAGCCTAAGAATTGCGCATGCGCAGTCCATAGCAATGAGTGAGTTGAGAGCACGGGAGCATGCAGGTCCGATTTCACATGGGGCGCATGGTGAGCTGATGTTTGGCTAAAACCGATGTCAATCACAGCTGCCCCTGTGAAAAATATAGAGAGAGGCAGATTATTAGACTGTACGGTTACCCTAATAAAAACGGAATAACAAAGTAAAAAAAGTTTATTTTTTTAAATATAAGCACATCGATCTGCTAGTTAAAAGTAAGAGCATCTAGAATATGTTTTGCAATACATACGAATTTACCATCACTTTAATATATACAGGATAACTGGACATGGAAATCAAAATGAAACTCATGATAAGGGGTGTACATTAAATAAATAATAAAAAAAAAAAGTTTTCCAGTTTGCCATTATATGTACCTTTTCTCTCCGTTTCCTTTATTGAAACTTAGCCCTTTTACAAGCATATCTAGGCTAAAGACACTCCACAAGTCTTGAGCACTATATAACATTGTTACAAACATTGTTGCAAACAGTTGCTGAGTGTTAACAAAGGATACGAAGAAACATTTGAAGACTTTACTTTATCTATAATTAGGACTTCCACATAAATTTAAGTAAAAGAAATAAATGTATCAGGTAAGCCTACATTTTGTTTTCTGTTATAAGGTGGTGAGAGTCTATGATCCAGTACTCCTGGGAACTAATACCCAAGTTGTGGAGTCCACAAGTAATGGTGGGCAGGACAAAAAGGCAGGCACCTAATTTACAGACACTTCTGCCTGGAGGCCTTTTTCTACCAAATGCTGCTTTAGAAGAAGCAAAAAACATAAGTGGAAAGATTCAGAAAAAGACTGACTGTGTTGCTGCTTTGCAAATTTGCAGAATTCTCATTTTTGAAGGCCCAGGAAGATTAAACTGATCTTTAAGAATGGCCTCGGAAAACACTTTGGGGAGGACCCTCCAAGTAAGCCTTGAGAATCAGAAGTTTTAGCCAAGAAGCTAAAGAATCTGCAGTGACCTTTTAACCTTTACGTCAGTGCTTGACAAATCTGATTAAAAATTAGGAGCCAGTAAGACTATTTAGGAGCCAGGCATATTTTTAGGAGCCAGACAGTTGGATTTGTATATAGACATATGGAAAATAACCTAAAAAGGTAGGAGCCAGGAGTAAAATTCTAGCAGCAAGGGGGTGGAGCCTACTCTCAAAGCAGCAGGACGCATCTCAGTGAAGCTCCTGGAGATTAAAATATTTTAATCAAGTTACATACCACAAATCTACATTATTTTACACTTTTGTGTTCACTTTTCAGCTAAAGTTAGGATAATCTCTAGAGCTGAAGTCACTACAATGTTTTCGCCTATGTTCTTTGGGATAGCTACGCAGTAGACATTCTACAAGGGCCTAGTAGCCATTTTGTCATTGGATGTTATCAAGCAGTCGATTGATTACAGTCAACGACTCAGAGAAGGATACTAAGCGTAGGTCTGGGGCTGCCGCATAACCCCACCCCCCCCCAAACTTCGGGGTTAAATATCCTGCAATAGGATAAACAAAAAGGTAACCTGCTATTATAATTTTAACAGTCTCCGGGAGACTACAATGGAGGCGCTAGCTAGATGGGAGCATCGAGTGACGCAAGTCATTCAAAACTACCACCAGAGTCTGCTGAAAGACCTCTGTGATCTACTTTGTACACCACAGCTAATTCGGTGAAGCGCAAGTTCGGCTCGCCTCAAAAGTATGCTTGCGATGCCACACCAGTTCAATTGGACTTGGTTTCCACACAAACGGCACAACACTTCGAACAGACATCCTGTCAATATCATGATACTACAGACCTCTCATTAACTTATACTATGAGGTTGTCTTCTGCTCGAGTGTATGATCCGGAACCTAAGGGTAAGACTAGGGCCCTATCTAACAGATCGGAACATTACCTACCTCAGACATCCTGGCGCCATGTTACCCCTGAGCTCCCAACAAAGAGACTTTTCCCTAAACAGCCAGGTCAGCGTTTTGAGCCACAAGGGAGTAGGCTAAACCATAGTCTGCTCATGTGCCCAGTAAGCCTATCCTCCTTTGTGAGACCACCGCATAAAGGAAAACTAAATTTATGCTTACCTGATAAATTGATTTCTTTTATGGTAAGACGAGTCCACGGATTCATCCTTTACTTGTGGGGATATTATCCTTCCCTACAGGAAGTGGCAAAGAGCACCACAGCAGAACTGTCTATATAGCTCCTCCTTTAGCTCCACCCCCCAGTCATTCGACCGAAGGTACAGGAAGAAAAAGGAGAAACTACAAGGTGCAGAGGTGACTGAGTTTAACTCAAAAAAAATATAATCTGTCTTAAAATGACAGGGGCGGGGCCGTGGACTCGTCTTACCATAGAAGAAATCAATTTATCAGGTAAGCATAAATTTAGTTTTTTTCTATATAGGTAAGATGAGTCCATGGATTCATCCTTTACTTGTGGGATACAATACCAAAGCTACAGGACACGGATGAACGGGAGGGACAAGACAGATGGTTTAAACAGAAGGCACCACTGCTTGAAGAACTTTTCTCCCAAAACAGCCTCTGAAGAAGCAAAGGTATCAAACTTGTAAAATTTGGAAAAGGTATGAAGCGAAGACCAAGTCGCAGCCTTACAAACCTGTTCAACAGAAGCATCATTTTTAAAAGCCCATGTGGAAGCCACTGCTCTAGTAGAGAGAGCTGTAATTCTTTCAGGAGGCTGCTGTCCAGCAGTCTCGTATGCCAAACGGATGATGCTTTTCAGCCAAAAGGCCAGAGAGGTAGCCGTAGCTTTTTAACTCTACGTTTTCCAGAATAGACAACAAACAAAGAAGAAGCTTGACGGAAATCTTTGGTCACTTGCAAGTAAATTTTTAAAGCACAAACCACGTCCAAGTTGTGCAATAGACGCTCCTTCTTAGAGGAGGGATTAGGACACAGAGAAGGAACAACAATTTCCTGATTAATATTCTTTTTAGTAACAACCTTAGGAAGGAATCCAGGTTTGGTACGCAAAACCACCTTATCAGCATGGAAAACAAGATAAGGTGAGTCATATTGCAATGCAGATAGTTCAGAAACTCTTTGAGCCGAAGAGATAGCAACTAAAAACAGAACTTTCCAAGATAAAAGCTTAATATCTATGGGAATGCATAGGTTCAAATGGAACCCCTTAAAGAATCTTAAGAACTAAATTCAAACTCCATGGCGGAGCAACAGGTTTAAACATAGGCTTGATTCTAACTAAAGCCTGACAGAACGACTGAACGTCTGGAACATCTGCCAGAAGTTTGTGCAGTAGAATTGGATAAGAGGAGATATCTGTCCCTTTAAGGAACTAGCTGATAGGACTAAATCCTAGGAATCCTGATCTTTCTCCATGAGTAGCCTTTGGATCGCACCAATAAAGATATTTACGCCATATATTATGATAAATTTTCCTGGTGACAGGCTTTCGAGCCTCAATCAAGGTATCTATGACCGACTCAGAGAACCCGCGCTTGGATAAGATCAAGCGTTCAATCTCCAAGCAGTCAGTCGCAGAGAAACTAGATTGGATGCTTGAACGGGACCTTGAATCAGAAGGTCCTGTCTCAGTGCAGAGTCCATGGGTGGAAGAGATGACATGTCCACCAGGGTCTGCATACCAAGTCCTGGCGTGGCCACGCAGGTGCTATCAAACTCAACCGAAGCTCTCTCCTGTTTGATTCTGGCAATCAAACGAGGAAAGGAGAGGAAATGGGTGGAAACACATGGTGGAAACACATAAGCCAGGTTGAACGACCAGGGTACTGCTAGAGCATCTATCAGGACTGCGTGAGGATCCCTTGACCTGGACCCGTATCGAGGAAGTTTGGCATTCCTGACGAGACGCCATCAGATCCAATTCTGGTGTGCCCCATTGCTGAATCAATTGTGCAAACACCTCCGGATGGAGTTACCACTCCCCCGGATGAAAAGTCTGACGACTTAGAAAATCCGCTTCCCAGTTCTACCACTCCTGGGATATAGATTGCTGATAGATTGAATTATTGAATTATTTTGGTAACCTCTATCATCGCTAGAGAACTCTTTGTTCCCCCCTGATGATGATATATGCTACAGTCGGTGATATTGTCCCGACTGGAATCTTATGAATCTGGCCGACGCCAGCTGAGGCCACGCCTGAAGCGCGTTGAATATCGCTCTCAGTTCTAGAATATTTATCGGGAGGAGAGCTTCCTCCTGAGTCCACAATCCCTGTGCTTTCAGGGAATTCCAGACTGTACCCCAGCCCAATAGGCTGGCGTCCGTCGTCACTATGACCCACGCTGGCCTGCGGAAACACATTCCCTTGGACAGATGATCCTGCGACAACCACCAAAGAAGAGAGACTCTGGTCTCTTGGTCCATGATTTATCTGAGAGATAAATCTGCATAATCCCCATTCCACTGTTTGAGCATGCAAAGTTGCAGTGGTCTGAGATGCAAGCGAGCAAACGGAACTATGTCCATTTACCGCTACCATTAAACCGATTACCTCCATACACTGAGTCACTGACGGGCGAGGAATGGAATGAAGAGCTCGGCAGATGGATAAATCTTTGAATACCTGACCTCCGTCAGAAAAATTCTCATGTCCACCAAATCTATCAGAGTTCCCAGAAATGGAACTCTTGTGAGAGGGATAAGTGAACTCTTTTTACGTTCACCTTCCACCCGTGAGATCTTAGAAAAAGCCAACACGATTGTCCGTGTGAGACTTGGCTAGTTGGTAAGGTCGACGCCTGGATTAAGATATCGTCCAGATAAGGCTATGCCCCGCGGCCTTAGGACCCGCCATAAGGGACCCTAGCACCTTTGTGAAAATTCTGGGACCGTGGGCCAACCCGAAGGGAAGAGCCACAAACTGGTAATGCTTGTCCAGCAAGGCGAACCTGAGGAACTGGTGATGATCTTTGTGGATAGGAATGTGTTAGATACGCATCCTTTAAGTCCACGAAGGTCATATATTGACCCTCCTGGATCATTGGCAAAATAGTCCGAATGGTCTCCATCTTGAAGGATGGGACTCTGAGGAATTTGTTTAGGATCTTGAGATCCAAATTTTTTGTCTGAAAGTTCCCTCTTTTTTGGGAACCACAAACAGATTGGAGTAGAATCCTTGCCCCTGTTCTGTATCTGGAAAATGGGCAGATCACTCCCATGGAATATAGGTCTTCTACACAGCGTAAGAACGCCTCTCTTTTTGTCTGGTTTACAGACAATTGAGAAAGATGGAATCTCCCCCTTGGGGGAGAATCTTTGAAATCTAGAAGATACCCCTGGGTTACTATTTCTAAAGCCCAGGAGTCCTGAACGTCTCTTGCCCAAAAGCCTGAGTGAAGAGAGAAAGTCTGCCCCCTACTAGATCCGGTCCCGGATCGGGGGCTACCCCTTCATGCTGTCTTGGTGGCAGCAGCTGGCTTCTTGGCCTGTTACACCCTTGTTCCAAGTCTGTTAGGTCTGCGGCAGGGGAAGAGGAACCACCTTTGAAGTTTCGAAAGGAACGAAAATTATTTTGTTTGGTCCTCATCTTATTCGTCTTATCCTGAGGAAGGGCAATGGCCTTTTCCTCCAGTGATGTCTGAAATGATCTCTTTCAGTTCAGGCCCGAATAGGGTCTTAACCTTGAAAAGGATGGCTAAAGCTTAGCTTTTGATGACACATCAGCAGACCAGGACTTAAGCCATAACGCTCTGCGTGCTAAAAATGGCAAAACCTGAATTCTTTCGCCGCTAATTTAGCCTATTGAAAAGCGGCATCTGTAATGAAAAAATTAGCTAGCTTGAGAGTCCTAATTCTATCCAGAATATCCTCTAATGGAGTCTCAACCTGAAGAGCCTCTTCCAGAGCCTCGAACCAAAAGGACGCTGCAGTAGTTACAGGAACAATGCACGCTATAGGTTGGAGAAGAAAACCTTGATGAACAAATATTTTCTTCAGGAGACCCTCTAATTTTTTTACCCATAGGATCTTTGAAAGCACAACTGTCCTCAATAGGTATAGTTGTACACTTAGCCAGGGTAGAAATAGCTCCCTCCACCTTAGGGACCGTCTGCCACGAGTCCGCACGGCATCTGATATGGGAAACATTTTCTTAAAAGTAGGAGGGGGAGTGAACAGAATACCTGGTCTATTCCACTCCTTAGTAACAATTTCCGAAATCCTCTTAGGGACCGAAAAACATCAGTGTAGGCAGGGAACCTCTAGGAATTTGTACATTTTACACAATTTCTCTGGAACTACAATCATCCAGAGTCGCTAAAACCTCCCTAGCAATAAGTGGAGGTGTTCTAGTTTAAATTTAAAACCCGTCATATCTGAATCTGTCTGAGGGAACATATTTTCAGAAATCTCTCCCTCAGCCAGCAAATCCCTCACTTCAGAAAATTGTGAGGGTACATCTGATATAGCTAATAAAGCGTCAGAGGGCTCAGCGTTTGTTCTCACATCAGACCTACTGCGCTTCCCCTGCAACCCAGGCAGCTGTGAGGGTAGTATTCATAACTGCGGCCATATCTTGCAGGGTGAAAGAATTAGACGCACTAGAAGTACTTGGGCGTCGTTTGTGCGGGCGTTAACGGTTGTGACACTTGGGGAGAATTAGATGGCATAACCTGATTCTCTTCTGACTGAGAATCATCCTGCGACATACTTTTAGTAGCTAAAATATGTTCTTTACAATTTATTGAACTTTCAGTGCATGAGGGACACATTCTAAGTGGGGGTTCCACAATGGCTTCTATAACATATTGAATATTGACTTTCCTCAATGTCAGACATGTTGAACAGGCTAGTAATGACTACAAACAAGCATGAAAACACTTTATTTATTTAGTGAAAAAAATAACAAATCTTAAAAAACGGTACTGCGCCTTTTAAAAGAAAAAAAAGCATACACGTTCTGCAAAACACTCTAAACATGCACCAAATTTTTCAAAATTTTGTATGTAGACCCACTATAGGTAGTTAAGATTGCACCACAATTTTTTTTAACAATTAACCCCTTAATGTCCAAACCGGATCGAAAATAGGCCCAGATCCGGAAAAAGACCCCTCAGCACCTTGCCACAGCCCTGCTGTGGCCCTACCTGCCCTCAGGGATCGAAAATATGGGGTAAAAGCTTCAATTTGGCCCAAAACATAGAACAGGGCCCTCAGAAGTTAGAGCTTGCTGCTTGCTGACAACTGCGCATCTGAGGCGTGAAAATAGGCCCCGCCCATCTCACTCGATGTTTCCTCAGCCTTAAAGAACTGCACCAGAGCAGTTATAACTAGCCATGTGGGGTTCCAAAACCCTAAAGTTAAGCCATGTGTGCCCTAATAAAGTTGCCCAAAACGTTTATTGCCCACAAAAATGTTAAAGCACTCCCATCCAAAAAACGTTTGCTCACAAACATTTGTCATTCAGTGTAAACATATATGTAATTGGCCCCATATGCAAGCTAAGTAATGCCCTTCTTTTATCTCTAGGATTACTGCTTACCCTCCTGCGTATAATGTCAGCCTTTCTGAAATACACAGTCTCTCCAGAAAAAATATTACTGAACATACCTCATTGCTGCATAGCATGAAAACCGTTCCTCACACTGAAGTTTCCTGTACTCCTCAGCCTCTGTGGGAACAGCAAATGGACCTTAGTTACAAATGCTAAGATCATCATCCTCTCAGGCAGCAGTCTTCATCCATCTGCTGCCTGAGAGTAAATAGTACAAACCTGGTTTCATTTAAAAATAACAAACTCTTGATTGAAGAAATTAAAAACTAATATTTATCACCTCTTTCACTTTACCCTTCCTAGTACTTAGAGTAGGCAAAGAGAATGACTGGGGGTGGAGCTAAGGGAGGAGCTATATAGACAGCTCTGCTGTGGTGCTCTTTGCCACTGTCCTGTAGGGAAGGATAATATCCCACAAGTAAAGGATGAATTTGTGGACTCGTCTTACCTATATAGAAGAAAAATCCATATTTTGAAGGTCCCTTTCCTATGCCCATCGGATCTGTACGGTTGCGACAAGCAGCAGCTAGGCGACACTCTCATAGGAATTAAACTGCAGAGAGCTGGTGTGGGGTAAGAAAGTATTCTTACAGTCCAGCTCTTAAGAACTCCCCCGTTTAAGTTCTACATAGGTGCTTCTCCACTAGACGGAACCTTTTTATGAGGACCATGCGGTCTGAGACCTCAAGTTCATTGTTTATCCAGGGATCTAACGTTTGAGAGACCTGATACTAACTGTGTATCTTCTACTTTTCTCATCAACCTGCCCTCACAGTTTAAAAAAAAAAAAATGCATTAAACTTAATTTACCTGTTCTTTGTCCTAATCAGAATTGCACCAGTGTATGTTTGTAAACATAGTTTATTAATAATTGTCCAATGATATTTTATACATATGATGTCAAAGGTGGGGTAAATATATCTACTAGCCATCATTTTGTGTTTGAGATGGGTAGCAATGCAGTGTTTATAACCCCAATATTTTAAAGATGTCTATTACTTTAATCAGCTCTAAGAAGGCTTACAGTTATTTAGGCTAAGTTGACTTTCACTAATTTTGCTGGTAAATATGTATTGAACGCTCCTGTCAAATTACTATGGCCCCCTCCTCATTCTATTTTGCAATTAAGATATGTGATAAATATATAGCTAGATATGTAAACGGTGCGTCCTATGGCTGTACACAGATATTGTAGAAAGAGGAATTGATGTGCACACATTGTACAGAATCAACTATTTCTATTTGATGTTATAATTCTCTGTATGTGAAAAGAAAAACCAATGCCATTTATTTTACCAAGCTGTGCTGCTAGCGGCCGTGGCAGCATGGCACTTCTATAAGGAAGCCTATTTTAGGTATTAATAAGACCTAAACTCCTTTCAAAACATCAGTTGAACACATTATATTGCACACAGCTCACATATCTCTAGATAGAGAGTCATTCCTCTACTCTTTAGCCTAATGACTATTTCCAGTTCTCAACAGCTTAGCTGATATATAAATGTGAAATTTCGTTATAGATATGACTATCAGTGTGCTTTTCCACACAGTGTATTCACCCTAATATGTTCCCTTTAACATTTATCCTAAGCACAATATCACCAGGTTTTAATTAATCCCATGTAAAATTAATACATGCTCCTGTATCCCTTTTGACTTTAGTCAAGATCCCAATATCATCTCACTTTGGATGCACCAATAGCCCAAACTTGCCTCCTTAAATATACCCCAACCTAGAGGTCTCAGATCCACTCTAATTCACAATTTTATCTCACTGTACCCTAACCCATCCACTAAAGATTCATTGCGTTATTTTCTCCTATATTTATCTATACCATTTAACATTGTAATAATTGATTCTCCCTCTCTGATACAAAACTATACCTATATGTACTATGGCCCATAAGTGGCTGCTTCATAAACTAATAGTCCTCTACCCTGCACCATAAGAGTCATATGGTCCCAGAGTGGCCTTTAGTATAATTAGAGGACCCTGTACTATATCTAAAAAAAAATTGAGGTTTTAGACGATACATGTACCAACATCATCGCCAAGTCTGTTTTTTGTTTATGGTAGATATGCTTATGTGGTTGCAAGGTACATGTATAGATAATTACCAACCTGTCTAATTGCAAATATCCACCAGATGACCTATTACCATGTTACCAATTATTGTTTAACTATACACTTACTTAAGTTGACTTTTTTGATTGCATAACCACGGTTATAGTGGTATGTCTATATGTTGTTATCTATGCAAACCTCTATAAAAAATATATATAAAAAAAAAAAATGGCAGCCAGGGACTCCCAGGCTCCTGGGTTTGTCAAGCCCTGCTTTCCGTGGACCTGAGAAAAGAATAAATAGATTAGAAGATTGGCTAAAATCTTTTTGTAGTTTGCAGGAGAAACATTAAAGCCCTAAAACCATTCAAATTATGTAAAAGTTTTTCCTTACAATTTTGAAGGTTAGGAGAAAGATAAGGGAACAATAAATTTACCTACCGACAGATGTTATCAGAAGACACAACTTTTTTCATAAAAGTTCAATTTTATCCTTATAAGACCGCTTAATCCTTGTGGAAGATGAGATAAAGAGGGTCACAAGAAAGAGCAGACAGATCAGAAGCCCTTCTGGCAGATGATATAGCTAGAAGAAAAATACTTTCCATGATAATAACTGGATGTCCAAACTATGCATCTATTCAAAAAGTGAAACCTGTAAAAGTCGTAGAACCAAATTTAGCTTCATCATAGCTACAGAACTGCGAGTTCCCCATGGTGATTGATATATGCCACCAGCTGTGATATTGCTTGATTGAAAGGGAAGGGAAAGTCTCTTCTTTCAGGAGAGGCCAACTCTAAAAAGCCCTGGAGTTAGGATGCTTATTAGTAACCTCGCGCCTGAGGAGACCAACATCCCTGTTCTCTACTAGACCCCCCATACTGCAATTGTGATAATGGTCCATGTTGGACTGACAAACAAAATGGATTTGTTCTTTATTCCAACAGGACAAAGAATTCCTTGTAGCTGGACCCAAAAAGATCCCTTTAGAAGCATGTTGACTGTAACTTTGATTGCCTTTGATCTGAGAAGGAAAGTCTCATAGTTATTGAGTCTATAATGACACCTAGAAAGGAGACTCTGTTTGAAGAAATAAGGAACTCTTGGGAATGTTAATACTCCAGCCATGGTTGCGAAGAAACAAACAAAAAACAAACAAACTTGTAGTTATTAGATATTGCTAAAGGAAAAAAGATAAAGCATGTACCAATATATCATCCAGGTATGGTGCCACTGAAATAGTAAAAAAACTGGCTTCTTAGATTACGCTAATACTATAAGCTAAATGGACACAAAAAAAATGCAGCAATGTATCAAATAGCAACGTGTCAACAAATATAATATAAAACAATAATTTAATAAAATAAGCACTATGTGTACACAAAATATAATGCACTATTTCATAACAATATAAAAATCACATACTCCAGATCACATAAAAAAATGCAAGCATACATATAAATCAGTTTCAGAGAAGAGTCCTTGATGTTATACAGTCCCTCTGTGATTCAAATGTGCGCTAAAAGCAAAAAGAGACAGCGTTCTTTGAACACAAGATAAAAGTACGGAAAATAAGGTGTATTTTTTTACTTACACCATAAACTCTCTGTATTAGCGCTGTGTGTATGAATACTTGTCCAAACTTAATGGCCGATTCCTGGCATTGGCAGATTGGGATGTCTATGCAGCCCTAACTCTGGTCTCCGCTTTAATGACTTCTCCCAGTCTTTTTGGATACTCCGTCTGAGATTGGTGGCAGGCCACAAGGTACACCAACAGCCTAAAGCAACGGGTTTCAACTTTGGTCAAGTCTTTCTCAAGCTCTGATGTCTAAGATTCATTCTCATGCTTATATTGGGATCTTAAGGTGGAACTAGCTCCAAATAGTTTATAGTTTTAAAATGTAAAAGGTGTATTTAGAATAAAAAAATTAAATTATATAAATTAAATTTATATATTTACTGTATTATGTCAATAGATATTTATATATGTCCCGTATAAGTATTTGGAATGCTCAGAACTTCAGTAACAATTACCCTACCTAAAAGCCTAACCCAAAAGGGTTTATATATAAGAATAATTAAAACAAACAGATACTCATATTCCACTATCTTACATCATGATATCTAGATAAAAAAAAAATGTATATTATAGAAAACGCATCATGAAAAAAATTATAGGAATAGATCAATAAAAAACGATAAAAAGGCTATAAAAAGCTATTCATTTCTAACTCTAATGTAATCATTTAGGTTTTAAAGTACTCAGTTTATATATCCATTTGGACTCTAGTTTCAATAATTCATTATGTTTATTCCCCCTCTCCAATTTATGTTTAGTTTAGCTATCCCTGTGTAGTAGAAGCCATTTAGTATCAGCTCCATTACATTTTAGAAAATGATGTGGGATTGGTAGTTCTTTATTTCTGTGTCCGCATTCTCGATAGATAATAAATGTTCCCTGATGCCACTGAAATACCCTGAGCTCTTATTACAGACAAAAAAGAGTTCTCAGACGTTTTGTAAAAATTCCGGGAGCAGTAGCCAGACAAAACGAAGAGCAACAAAATGAAAATATCTGTCCTGAAAGACAAATCTTAGGAACTGGAGGATGGTCTTTGTGGATAGAAATATGAAAAGAAAGCAATTTTCAACTCTATCATGGACATATATTGCCCTTGTTTCCATTTTGAAAATAGGAACCCTCGAAAAACTTGTTCAAACATTGCAAATCCAGAATAGGCATGAAAGTTCCTTCTTTTTTGGGAACTATGAAAAGGTTGGATTAAAAAACCATGGCCTTGTCCTGATATCGAAAAGGAACTATCACTCCCAAGAGTTCTAGGATCTTGAGAACAAAGATAAAAGCTTCAGCCTTTACAGGGTCCTTTGGAACATGGGACAGAAGAAAAAACTTCCCTCTGGGAGGCCTTAATGATGGAACACCTTTAAGTTGATGTTGATCCAATTTGGGTAGATTTCCAGGAAGATCCAGAAGAATCGTGCTTTTGGGGAGAGGAGGATTATCTTTCGTTCCTTGACTGATGAAAGGAACAAAAGCAATTAGTAGCTCTGTTATTTCCCTTAGACCTTTTGTCCTGAGGGAGAAAAGATCCTTTACCTACAGTAACTGAAGAGATTATGGGGATCTAACCCAGGCCAAAAAAAAAAGAAAAAGAAGAGATAATAATCTAGATTTTTAAACCATGGCAGCTAACCATGATTTAAGCCACAGGGCTCTTCTGGTAAAACAGACAGAGAATGTCATATCCTTAGCATTGATTTTAATAATGTCAATATTTGCATCAAAGATTAACGCATTTTCTGACCTAATAAGTTTCAAACAACAGAGAAATTCCTCCTCAATAGACCAATCTGAAAGCTAGGCAAATAAATTATCGTACCAGATACTGACAGTTGTCTGATATAAATAACCCACTTGAAGAAGAGCTTTTCTATGAAAACCACCAATTTTCTGTCCCTAGGGACACTAGTGCTGCCCCGCTATGTTCTATCCTTGGAGCTTCCCTTTATGCTTTTAAACAAGTTTTGAATAAAGTGTTTTTTTTTACCCATTGAATGAGTGGATCGTTGCTTTCTACAGGCAAATGACATAGCCTATCCTCTGCGGGGAGAGCTTGGTGCCAGCTCAGTGCCATTACTGAGACCATTGAGGCGCTCCACAAGGTTCTGGTTCCGATGTCAGGGTTAGGCTTTCCCCTGTTAGATCAGCAGATATATATGTTAAAGAGCAATCAATATAGGTTAAAAGGCGCTCTGCTATAGTTAGTCTTCTGATATATGAAAACATTTTTTGCCTTAATAGAGCTAACAGTTCTTAAATAGTAGCTGTATGTTGTTCTTATTGGTTTCTTTTGTAGAAAGCCTTCTTAATATTGTGTGTTGAAATAAAAAATTCCCTCTTACCAGCTAAGACCTCAATCATATGAGGTAAGATATCAGCTCTGTATGTGTAAAGGTGATTCAATCTTTCTTTCCCAAAATGGTGTCCCTTATGAATTCTTAATCTATTTCTTATCCCATTAGTTTGGCTGAGTCTTTATATTCAATGGTAACCCTGGACTCTCTGATGATCTTTCATGCGATGGTGAGAATCTTTTTTCCTTAGGTGTATGAACAGCCGGTTGGCAAGGATTCCCAGAGTTATGCAGGGAGGAAAAAAACACACATAGCGTTATACTCTCAGCTTCTTATAGGCAGAGCCTACTTAGTTCCCATCTTGTTTTCTGAGATGCTCGACAAATGTTCATCAGAAATCTCTGTTGTTCTTGGAACAAAACTTTAAAGCTAATGATAGATTATAATATATATAAATATATATATAAAATCAAAGTAAGCATAAAAAGAAACGGCAAACAACTTACTTGTGTTTCTTGCCTGCAGCTAGATATGAGTGTCACTATACAAAAGGGACATGAAAACCAACATTTTTCTTATATGATTTCGATAGAGTATATAATTTAAAATAAAAACTTTTAATTTACTTCTATAATCAAATTTACTTTGTTCTCTTGGTATCTTTCATTGAAAGCAGGAAGGTAGGGCTTAGGAGCATGCACTTGTCTGTAGAACTAGATGGAGCACTTCTGCAAGAATGTTGTACATTGTGCAGACACCGCTGCAATCTTGTGCTCAAAAGCATTCTTATAAATCTGCTGCCACCCTACCTACCTAGATATTCTCTTCAACAAAAAATACCAAGAGAACACAAATTTGATAACATAAATAATAAATCATAAAAAAAAAAATATGAGGTCTCATGTCATTTTAAAGGGACAATCCAGCCAAAATTGTAATCCACATGGATGCATTTCAGATTTAATAAGAAGCCTTTTTGTAATATGCATGTTTTAGCAAAAATTCCTTAATAAAAGCTATAGCTGTCTCAAAGTGTATTTAAGTATGCACCGTGCACCAGCATTTTAATCACAGCACTTGATCAGAGAGTCGCTGCTTGTTGCCATCTGATAATGGCTCAATTTGTTAACTACTGACATGATACAAGCCCCATTGGAGCTCTGAGCAGCTGCAGTATTTAAAATGTTGGTCAACTAAGAAAAGCTAGCAATGCTTCACATGCACGTGCAGAGAAAAATGTTAACGACTAAAACGGTGATAACCTTTACAAGAAGCATTTTTGCCAATACATTTATATTACAAATATGTTTCTACTCGAAGATGTAATTCATCTACGTGCATTGAAATTTTGACCGGAAAGTCCCTTTAAAGGGAAACTGAAACCTATTTTTTTTCTTTCAAGATTCAAATAAGCATGCAATTTTAAGCAACTTTCTAATTTACTCCTAGTATCAATTTGTCTTCGTCCTCTTGCTAACTTTATTTGAAAAGCAAGAATGTAAGTTTAGAAGCCAGCCCATTTTTGGTTCACAACCTGGGTTGTCTTTGCTGATTAGACATCACCATAAACAAGTACTGTCCTCCAGGGTGCTAAACCAAAAAATGGCAAAAAATGGCTGGGCTCCTTAGCTTAGATGCCTTCTGTTTCAAATAAAGATAGCAAGAGAACGAAGAAAATTTGCTCATCTCAATCAATACAGAAAAAATTTGGGTTTAGTATCCCTTTAAGTTATATTATGACATGTTTTTTTAGCAAAAGTCCTCTACTGAGTATTAGCAATAAACTAACTGCAGCAATTTTATTGTGTCTCCTAGAAACACTTTAAAGGAATATCTGATCTGTAGCGACCCCAGGCCAAAAAAAAAAAAAAAAAAAAGGTAAAATCCTTTAAAATGATAGATAATACATTCTGTTATGGTTTCTACTAAATAAACCACTGCTTATTGCTTATTTTATTACAACAATGATGAAACAGGCTGTTTTAGATCCCTTTAAAGGGACAATTTCAGATTCAATAGAACATACAATTTTAAAACAACTTTCCAAATTACTTCTATTAGAAAAATGTCTTTGTTTTCTTGTTATCCTTGTTGAAAAGCTGGAAGGTAAGTTCAGGAGTGTGCACGTGCCTGCAGTACTATATGGCAGCAGTTTTTTAACAATATTATACATTAGCAAGAGAACTAGATGGCAGCGCTATTTACTAACATGTAGTGATCCAGACATGTGCGCGCTACCTATATGGATATCTTCAACAAAGAATAACAAGAAAATGAAAAAAAAGTGGCACGACTTAAATGCACAATTAGTGCTGCTGATTTGATCAGCAGCGATTTCTGCTGTGCACCAGCAGTGCTCTGTGGTTCCAGAGCAATTTTTTTAATGTGTGTCTTGCCCCTTTACGCTAGTCTTAAAATTACATGCCCTAACAAATTAGAGCATGCAGATTTTGGACTATAATTGTCCCTTTAATGTCAGCTCAAACAATATCAGTTACATTTCTAACAATTTTTTAACAAAAAAAAATAATATATTTATATAGCAATTTTTTAAAATAACTCAAAGCTAGCAGGGACAAGCCTCCCCCCACCACCAAGACAGACAGTTCATCTTACACATCTGATCCTGCAGCCCCTTTAGAATCATTAGGCATAATAAAAACATATGTTGTAAGGAACTACAAATTACAGCCCACAGTAGCGCTGCAGGAAGGCCTACAGAATAATAAACCAGCACTGCCGCCCTGCAGTCGCTACTGTGGGTTGTAATGTGCAGCTCCTCACTACACATGTTGTCCATATCCCAGAAGGGGAAGAAGGGAGATGTAGAAGAGCTTGATGCGAGAACGAACAAGCACATAGAGCAACGGCGGTGGACGGGTGAAGTCTTCGGCCCATCTCGCCCGTTAAAGAGTTCCGGCACTGCAACTTCTTACTGCTGTTCCCAGCGGTACCGTAGTAGTGTCCCTACACATGGCCCTGTTAAGCCTGGTGACGCCCTCACAGCTCTACACACCCGTCATAGCCGCTGTAAGCGAGCCACGTGACTGGGGTCTCTGCCTATACCGGGTCGACATCACAGCCCGCGAGTTTGCCCCCATTCCCACTCCTTGCAGCGGAATTGAAGTCACTGCCACGCCCCTTCTCGCATGTGAGCCGCAGCGGAGCCCTCCTGTAAGTCATAGGGGACATCATAGTGGGACCGGGGTTAAAAATTGGCATACTCCCGCGATTTTAAATCACGCTGATTTAAAAATTGCGGATTACTCTATTATTTTACTTCTTTTTTTTAACCCAGTGCATTAGATACACTTTCACTTCTACAGCAGTACTGCTTATTGTATGGAGCAAATTGCACAGATGAAAGAAGAGATATTTAATTTGTGTAATATTCTATGTTAATAGGAGATGCTTGTCCTGAAAAATGTGTAAGGGCCACATTTTTATCTTCTGTTTAGTGTTACTACACGCTATCCAAAATAGCAATAATCATTAAAAGAGAAGATGGAACGCAAAACATTTTGTTATATATGTGAAGAATAAGCAGTTAAAGGGATACTAAATCCCAATTTTTTTCTTTCATGATTCAGATAGAGCATGCAATTTTAATAAACTTTCTAAGTTACCCTTCTTATCAATTTTTCTTTGTTCTCTTTGTATCTTTATTTGAAAAAGCAGGAATGTAAAGCTTAAGGGCTAGATTTATTAAAGCTGAGGCGTATAGGGGAGCGTATACGCGCCCCTGTACACCTCAGCTCGGCCTGTGGCGGGGCGAAAATACCCGCAAGGTATTTGGCATTGCACACGAGCGCAATTTTGCGCTCGCGTGCATTCCCGCCCCCTGCCTGCGCACAGCCAATCGCGCGCGGGGCAGGAGCCGTCATCTCTCGCTCTGACTAGACCGAGAAGATTGAATTTCGCCAGATTAGAGGTGGCGAAGAGGCTCAGGAAGCAGCGGGTCTGGTGACCGCTGCTTGATAAATGACGGCGAGCAAGTTCTTTAGAGAACTTGCTGCCGTAGAGGCTTAATAAATCTAGCCCTAAGAGCAGAGCCCATTTTTGGTTCAGTACCTGGTGTGCACTTGCTAAGTGGTAGCTGCACATATATACCTCTTGTCATTGGTTCACCCAATGTGTTTCAGCTAACTTCCTGTAATACATTGCGTGCTCCTTTACAAAGAATACCAAAGGATAATGAAGCAAATTGCTAATTGAAGTAAACTGAAAAGTTGTTTAAAATTGGTATGCTCTAGAGTCTAGCTGAATCATGAAAGAAAATGTTGGGATTTCATATCCCTTTAAACACAAAGAAAATAATAATAATAATAATAATTAGTAGAAACTGTTTAAGTAGAAACTAACAAGAAGTGGGACTCCTACTGCCCTCTAGCTGATAGGGAACAACTCTCGTGTACAAAAATATGTTTATTCTGCACAGAGCTTTTTTTCTTTCAAATAACAAAGCCATTGTATTTTGAAGCCATCTCTTGTAGATGGAAATACTTGGATAATATATTTTTAAAGCTTCCAATGCTGCTGACTATAAAGAAATCTAGGCTGAGATAAACATAGGTAAATTAGTGTTTCCGTGTGGGAACCTGCTCGATCTAGCATACCTTGAATACCTACTGAATACCATTGTCAAGCTGAAGTATTTCTATCGCACAAATATTTAGCTAGATAGATCAAGTTTGTGAGAAAAAAAAAATATTTAACTGATTGATTCCCAATATGTCAAAACAGCGTTCAGTTTGCCGAGACTGGTGCTGACCATTCACTAATTAACGCAGATTATGCTGAACTGTATAATATCTGTGACCCAAATTGACTTCAGAATGAAATTATCGTCCCCATAGGGTTACCGTGCTGCTACCCTATAACTAACTGACACTGTTGACGGCAAACAGAAAACACCCGCTTACTAACTTATACAACTGCATTACTGACTTGTGCTGGAAGTTGGGCCGTATAGTATACGTGTTCTCTGAAGCTTCGGTGTCCATCATAGCGACCACGGGAAGAAAGAACACAGCTGTCTAAGCGTCCTGACTTGCTACTACAGCAACCACAACATCCTGTTCTGTACGTCACACTTCCGGTGACTACAGTGTCAGCCATATTTCTTTAGGGGAAAGTGTATCGTAGGCGTAACAGTATGACTTGAATACAAATGTGTATACATTATCGTGTGTAAAATGCAAACGTATACATTATATCAATATAATATTTTAATCCTAACTTTTTTTCAAATCAAATCATCAAATATCTAGGTTAAAAAACTTGAGTAAAACTGCAGTGTCCACTAATTGGGAACGTTCTTTTGACTCGTTCAGGGGCATCATCAAACGTGATGAACTACTAATACAGTGCTTTCCAAACTGTGTGTCGGGACACACTAGTGTGTCGGCAGCAGTGTGTAGGTGTGTCCCTGCTTCAGCACAAATTTTTTTTAAATTACATTATTTTTTTTTATTGTTTTTTGGTTTCTGACTTTCCACCTGCCTGCTACACATATCACATAGTTGACACGTGATTGATACCTAGTGGGTAACAGATCATCCTAACCAATTCGCACAGCTCAGTGGGAACTGAAACTATTACCATTGGCGGATTTGGCGGCACATTGGCTCCTGACTGCACGTGTAGTTTCCTTAATTGGCTCGTGACTGCAAGTGTAGCCAGTGAGTGGGACAGCAGTGTGTTTGCAGTGCGGGCAGTAGTCAGTCGGACTCACAGAGCTCTGAGGGTGGCAGCTTAAACGCTGAGCTGAAGTCAGAAGTCAGTGTGATTTTTTTTGCGACTAGCTCCCAGTAGTGCATTGCTGCTTCTGCTCTTGATATATGGATAGGAAGTGGAAGCTTAAAAATGCTTGATGATGAAATGCGAGTGTCTTTATCTTATATTAAACCAAATATTCTGAAACTGTGTTCATCCCATCAACCTCATACATCCCATTAAAATAGTAAGTAGCTATTGGTGTTATTAAACTTTTTTTTAATTCTTGCACATACATACTGTTACTTGTAAATGCATTTTGTTATTATATAATTTATGTATGTGTCCGTATCTTTTAAAACAAGTTAGTTTAACCTCCTTTTTGCTAGTACAACTGAATTACTGTGTCGCGAAATGATGTAGGTTTAAAAAGTGTGTCACCAACATGAAAAGTTTGGAAAGCTCTGTACTAATATATCCAAATTAGAATTGATTGATGTGGTAGTTTGTATGTTTATCTTTAAAGCTTTTAGTTGAGTATGTCTGAGGATCAATTAAATGAATCGTGATCTCTGTGCAATAAACAAACAGTACAAGAATTCAACAATTTGTGAATTGTACTGTTTATTGTTCTTATTATTAAAGTGTGTGCACGTTTATCAATATGATCAATAGGATACCTGGCACCTTCTGCTTCCATTTTAATGGGACAGTATACACACATTTTCAAATAACTAATTGTAATATACACTACTATAAAGAAGAATATGCACCAATACTGATCTAAAAATCCAGTATATAAAACCATTTAAAAACTTACTTAGAAACTCCCAGTTTAGCAAATTTGACAAGGTTAGGCGGAGACACCCATTGAAAGAGGCTGAGAAAGAAGGAAGAGCAGACACCCTCCTCCCCTTCATATGAAAATACCCTTTACACAAACAGGAGCAAGCAGGAATCTGTAGACTTGAGTCTACATTTGACACTTTGAGGCTTGGTCATGAGTCTGAAAATCAGCACAGTTATTACAAAGTAAGCAAAACTTTACAAAGTTAAAAACACTCCTATATGGGCTTTATAAATCGATCATCTACAAAACATGTATGCAAAGAAAAATCTAATGTACAATGTTCCTTTAAATGCTGACACCTTGCAGTAGTGGCAAGGCCAGGTCAGCCAAGCATATAGTCCATAATATGGTCACAGGGGTAATAATAAAGAATCTGACAAGCCCTTCCTGGTTGTGCTTTGAACACTCCCCAATGCATGGATTTGGACACTGCAGTCCAGGAAAACAAAGGACATAAAGAAGGGCCAGCTGAACATTGTTCCAAAAATCGGACAATTGGTTCCTGGGTATTTTTCAAGAAGAGGGGTATGTTGTAATTTGAACCCTATACGGACAAGGATATTTTGCAAGTTAGAGACTAAAGTTAAACATTAATATACATTACTGTTTTTCAAACCTGTCTTTAGGGACACATTTTGAAGATATCTAAACTGAAGCACAGGTGAAGTAATCAGCTGATTAGTAAACATGGTTATTTTACCTGCTCTCTTCCAAAGTAATCCTGAAAACCTGGCCAATCTTTAAAGCCCAGGACCATGTGACTTATATACAGGTCTAGACAGTTCATAAGAAGCAAAAATTCACATTGGTTGCCAGGTGTCCAGTATTCAACCAGACAGTCCTTTATTTTAGCAAGCTGTACAGTAAAATATATACAAATATACAGGACAAACTATGGCATATGTGTGTTACTGGCAGACAAGGGGATAAAATGACCGCTCAGCTGTGAAAAACACAATTTATGTAACAATTTAAATGAAAAATTTCTTTCATGGCGGCAAGAGTCCACAAGCTGTTATGTATGGATATACATTCCTACCTGGAGGAGGTAAAGTTTCCCAAACTTCAAAAGCCTATAAATACCTCACCCACCTCACACATACCTCAGCTTATTGTATAGCCAAGTGGTGAAGTGTTTAAGGAGTAAAATAAATGAAATAAATTAATTTATCAGGTAAGTTCTTACATAAATTATGTTTTCTTTCATAAAGGTGGTGAGAGTCCATGAGCTGTTAC
Source organism: Bombina bombina (assembly GCF_027579735.1). Lineage (NCBI taxonomy): Eukaryota > Metazoa > Chordata > Amphibia > Anura > Bombinatoridae > Bombina > Bombina bombina. The sequence continues at coordinate 438,300,949 of NC_069502.1, read as the reverse complement.
ATATGGGATATAATACCCAAGATGTGGAAGTCCATGAGTAACAATAAAGCAAGGGATAAAATAAAAAGTTTTTTTGCTGATAAATTAAATCCAAAAATAAAGTCTTATACGACAAAAAAAACACTCAAAATATAGGCACCATTATCAAATTAAAACAACCACCTGAAGTTTCTACCAAAAGCTGCTTCTCAAGAGGCAAATACATCAAAATGGTCAAATTTGGTAATTGTAGGCAAAGAAGACCAAGTGGCTGCCTTGTAAATTTGATCAACTGAAGCCTCATTCTTGAAATGCCCAAGATGTGGCAACTGATCTAGTAGAATGAGCTGCAATTCTCTGGCCCGCCCACTTCCAAATAAGCTTTGTGAATCAGAAGTTTCAACCAAGAGGCTAAAGAAATAGCTTTCTGACCTTTCTTGGAACCAGAAAAAAGAACAAACAGACTAGAAGTCTTTCTGAAATCTTTAGTAGCTTCAACATAATATTCCAAAGCTCTAACAACATCCAAAGAATGTAAAGTTCTTTCAGTATCATTCTTAGGTTTAGGACACAAAAGAGGGAACGATAATTTCCCTATTAATGTTGTGATAGGTAACAACCTTAGGTAAAACTTTGAAAGAAGTCCGCAAAACTGCTTTATCTTGATGGAAAATCAGATAAGGAGACTGACAAGAGAGAGCAGACAATTCAGAAACTCTTCTGGCAGAAGAGATAGCCAAAAGAAACAATACTTAACAAAAAAGTAGTTTAATGTTCAAAGAATGCATAGGCTCAAAAGCAGGAGCCTGTAAGATATTTAACACCAGACAAGGACTCCAAGGAGGAGAAATAGATTTAAAGGAATAGTCTGGTCAAAATTAAACTTTCATGATTCAGATAGAGCATGCAATTTTAAGCAACTTTCTAATTTACTCCTATTAATTTTTCATTGTTCTCTTGGTATCTTTATTTGAAAAAGCAAGAATGTAAGCATAGGAGCCGGCACATTTTTGGTTCAGACCTGGGTAGCACTTTATGATTGGTGTCTAAATGTAGCCAACCTATCAGCAAGTGCTACCCAGGTACTGAACCAAAAATGGGCTGGCCCCTAAGCTTGCCTTCAAATAAACATACCAAGAGAACGAAGAAAAATTGATAATAGGAATAAATTAGAAAGTTGCTTAAAATGGCATGCTCTATCTGATTCATGAAAGTTTAATTTTGACTAGACTATACCTTTTAATAACAGGTTTAATACGAGTTAAAGCCTGAACAAAACAATGAATGTCTGGAAGATAAGCAATTGTTCTGTGAAACATCACAGAAAGAGCATAGATTTGTCCTTTCAAGGTACTGGCAGACAAACCTTTATCCAAACTATCCTGAAGAATTCTAGGAATTCTAAATGAGTGCCAGGAGTAATCATAGAACACCATAAAATATAAGTTTTCCCACCTTTGTGATAGATCTTTCTTGAAACAGGTTTTTGTGCTGAATCATGGTGTTTAATCACGGAGTCAGAGAAACCTCTGTGACTGAGAACTAGGCATTCAATTTCCATGCCATTAAGTTCAGAGACTTTAGATCTTGATGAAAGAAGGGACCTCTAGACAGAAGGTCTGGTCTTAGAGGAAGAGGCCATGGCGGGCAACTGGACATTCAAAATAGATCTGCACACCAAATCCTGTAAGGCTACGCAGTGGCTATCAAAATTACATAGGACTGTTCCATTTTGATCCTGGATATTACTCTGGGAAGCAGAACTAGAGGAGGAAATATGTAAGCATACTGGTAAGACCAAGGAACTGCTAGAGCATCCAACACCTCCGCCTGAGGATCCCTGGACCTTGCAAGGTACCTGGGAAGTTTCTTCTTCAAATAAGAGGCCATCGGATCTATTTCTGGAAGACCCCATATATGAACTATCCAAAAGAACACATCTTGGTGGAGAGACCACTCCCCCGGATGTAGGGACTGACGACTGAGTTAATCTGCCTCTCAGTTGTCCACACCTGGGATGGAACCGCAGTGATGAGGCAGGAATTAGAATCCTCCCAAGAAAGTATTCAAGATATTTCCATCATGGCTAAGGAACTATGAGTTCCTCCTTGATGATTGACATATGCCACTGTGTGTTTATTGTCTGTCTGGAAATAAATATAAGGCTTGTTCCTCAATAGAGGCCAAACTTGAAGAGCCCTGAATAGAGCACAGAGTTCTAAGATATTGATTGGAAACCTTGCTTCCCGAGGATTCCAAACTCCTTGTGCTGTCAGAGACCAGGTAGGACAAGCAAAGGAAGCCACCTGAAGAATAGAGTGGTGGTTTAACCACCAAGCCAGAGAAAGTCGTGTATTAGGATCCAAGAATATCAGTTGTGATATTTGAGTATAGTCCTTGCACCATTGGCGCAGCATGCAAAGTTGAAGAGGCCTCAAATGAAAACGAGCAAAAGCGATCGCGTACGATTCTGCAATCACGAGGCCTAGTACATCCATGCACATAGTCACTGAAGGAAATTATAGAGACTGAAGGCTTAGACAATCTGAAACCAATTTCATTTGTCTCTGTTTTGTCAGGGAAAGAGTCATGGACATTGAGTCTATTTGGAAACCCAAATAGGTGACTTTTGACTGAGGAATCAAGAAATGATTTGGTAAATTGATCCTCCAACCATGTTTTCGAAGAAACGACAACAGTTGTTTCATGTGAGATTCTTCTAAATGAAAAGATTGAGTTAGTACCATGATATCATCCAAATAAAAAAACACTGCAACACCCTACGCTCTGATTATAGATAGAAGGGCACGAGAACCTTTGAAAATATTCCTGGATCTGTTGCTAGGCCAAAAGGGAGAGAAACAAATTGGTAATGCTTTTCCAGAAAAGAGAACCTCAGAAATTAATAATGTTCTGGATGAATTGGGATGTAAAGCTAAGCATCCTGTAAGTCTATTGTGGACATAAAGTGACCTTGCTGAACAAAAGGCAGAATAGTCTTATAATTTCCATCTTTAAAGTTGGAATTCTCACAAACTTGTTTAGTGTTTTGAGATCCAAAATTGGTCTGAAAGAATTCTCTCTTTTGGTACAATGAAGAGATTGGAGTAAAAACCCATCCCCTGTTCTTGTAAAAGAAATGGGACAATCATTCCCATGAGTTCCAGGTCTGAAACATATTTTAGAAAAGCCTGGGCTTTTATCGGATGTTTTGGAATATGAGTTACAAAAAAATCTTGCCATAGGAGGTCTTATTCGAAATCCAATTCGATATTCTGGCTCCATGGATTTTGGACAGATCTTAACCAAAATTCTTGAAAAAGTTTTAGTCTGCCCCTACCAGAAGAACTGGGTTGGGGGCTGCACCTTCATGCTGTCTTAGGGACTGGATTCGGTTTCTTGTATTGTTTGGATTTATTCCAATTTGAAGAGGGCTTCAGTTAGAGCCAGAGGCTTTAAGAGAGGGTGTAGTTTTCTGTTTTTTGTCCAGATTCACATCCAATCGGCCGCTAGCAGCGGGTGTCAATCAGCCCGATCATATAGGATCAGGTGAATTGCAGACCGCAGCCTCAGAGACAGCGGACCAGTTATGAGCTGCGGTCTTTAGACCGCTGCTTTATAATTGCTGTTTCGGCCGAGCCTGAAGGCTCCCACGGAAACAGGGGCATCAAGCTCCATTCAGAGCTTGATAATTTGGCCCTGTAGTCTTGAGGAAGAAAAACTCCCTTACCTCCAGTATTAGTGGAAATAATGGAATCTAATTGAGAACCAAATAGATTCTCACCTTGAAAAGAAGGAGACAGTAATCTCATTTTAGATACTATATCAGCATTCCAAGATTTAAGCCATAAGGCTCTTCTGGAAAGAATAGCTAAAGAGATAGTTTTGATGTTGATTTTCATAATATCAAATACTGCATCGCAAATAAAATTATTCGCCTGTTGAAGAAAATTAGGAATGTTAGAACATTCAGGATCTGAAGATAACTGCTGAACAAGAATAGATAACCAAAAATTAGAGGCAGCAGCTACATCCGCTATAGATATGGCTGGTCTCAGAACATACAAATGTCCAAACAGAGTCAAGCACACCAGTACCACAATAATTAAGGGGTAACTCCCGAAACGTGAGCATTTTTTGGTGCCAATAAACTTAATTAACTTCAGTGCTGCTGCTTTAATATGATTTTTTGGTATAAGAACATAACCAGTATGTAAATATGCCCTCCTAAGATAATATTCAAGTTTCCTATCTAAAGGATCTTTGAAAGAAGTGCTATCTTCCAAAGGAATAGTAATACGTTTAGCTAGAGAAGAAATGGCCCCATCGACCTTGGGGATCGTTTCCTAAAGCTCTAAACTAGCAGTAGGTAGAGGATACAATTTTTTTAAACCTTAAAGAAGGGTTAAAAAAGGTACCTGATTTAGACCATTCATTTGCAATCATATCAGGAACATGAAAAATCTCAGGGAGATTAACCACACTACTACTGAAGTTAGATGATTACAGGGTTTATCTTCAGAAGGTTTAGTTTCTTCAATCCCTAAATTGACTAAGACTTCTTTTAAAAAAGAACGATAATACTCAATTCTAAATAAAAAATAATTATATGATTCTGTATCGGATGAGGTAGCCTCAGAATCAGAGGAATCCTCATCATAAGAAGATACTTCAGTATTTATTTACTCAGTACATATATTACTTGTAGACTGTAAAATATGGGCTGACCTCTTTCGTTTATTTGAAGGTGGTAGCACAGTCAGGGTTTTCTCAATGGCAGTAGCAATATTTTTTTTCATTGCTGGGGTACGCCATCTGCATCCTTCTGTGAAAGTGAAACAGTTGATGCATTTGAAACCATAGAAACATCATCAGTACGCAATAAAAATTCTATACATGAGTCACACAAATTAGCTAAAGAAGCTACTTCAGAAGTTTTCAAAAAAGCACACTTAGGTTCGATAGAAAGGTGTTCAACAGACTCCGGTCCTATGGTTACTTTAGGGACAGGTGCAGGCTGCTCTATTTTGTCAAAGAAACAAAAAATTGTAAATAAGCAATAATGTCAAATAATTTAATCGCCTTTATAAGCTTTAAGGTATGGAAAAGTTTGCTATAGAAAAAACCTTTAAAAACAAAAAATTTCTGAGCACTTATGAGAGAACGACAAGAAGCTTATATAAAGCCCTTAATAAAAATGAGGACGCATGGAGATGGAAAGCCGAGTCTTTTAAACATATTTTTGGCGCAAAATTTGAGCGCAAAAAAACGTGTGAAAAACTGTGCATCAGTGACATCATATTGGAAACTGTAAAACACGAGGGTGCGCTTGCTCGAGAGCTCAGTCCCATGTGTCTGTTAAAAAGGTATGACCCTGATTTGTAAAAAGAACCGTACCAAATATTAACAAGCCCTTAATAAGCAAACTTTCCCAAAGCTTTATAAGGCACATTTATGAATAAAAAGAGAATAACTAATACTTACCTTTGATTTGTAGACACTTGCCCACTGAAAGCAGACAGCCGTACTGAAACATATCAGCAGAGGTAATGGAATAGGAGTATAATGTCTATCTGTAAAGGGAGGCAGAAGATGAATTCCTGTGACTGAATTTGCAGAGAGCCTTTGAAGAGATTTTCCCAGAGGCAAAAACTTGGAGTCATGAGGCAATACTCCCTTCACATTCCTCAGACAAGCATTGTACTCTGAGGGGAAATGCTCTGAAGCACCTCTCACTGAAGAATCAAGCACATTATGCTTCAACCACCTCCTAAGGAGGCAACGTTTTAAACTGAGGTATGTGTGAGATGGGTGGGGTATTTATAGTCTTTTGAGGTTTTGGAATCTTTGCCTCCTCCTGGTAGGAATGTATATCCCATACATAACAGCTAGTGGACTCTCGCCAACTTTATGAAAGAAAATATACATGGTGGGATCAAACATGGCCCTAAGTTTAAGCTTTTGGGGGGGACATTGTGTGACTCCAGCTAATACCCATGCTCAGTCACCTATAAGTTGTGCAGTATTTTTATGGAGCACAGCTAATTGAAAACTAATTGGAAGCTTGTAGGCCTCTAAGAATGACACCGCATGTAAACTGCCATGCCAATCTATTTAAAGGGACAGTAAAGTCAAATTTAAACATTCATGATTTACTTTTATTATTAAAATTGCTTTGTTCACTTGGCCATTTTTTGTTAAAGAGTAAGCCTAGGTAGGCAGATAGGAGCTTAGGAACTTGCATGTGTCTTTAGCAGTCCATGGCAGCAGTGTTTATAACAATGTATAACACTACAATAATCAATGTTGAAAACAAAGCTGGCAGATGGCTAAATACATATACAATCCCCTGAGCTCATTGAGGATTTCTCTTTAACCCCTTAGTGACCAGACCATTTTTCAATTTTCTTACCGTTAAGGACCAGGGCTGTTTTTACATTTCTGCGGTGTTTGTGCTTAGCTGTAATTTTCCTCTTACTCATTTACTGTACCCACACATATTATATACAGTTTTTCTCGCCATTAAATGAACTTTCTAAAGATACCATTATTTCCATCATATCATATAATTTACTATAAAAAAAATATAAAATATGATGAAAAAATAGAAAAAAAATAATTTTTTCTAAGTTTGACCCCCAAAATCTGTTACGCATCTACAACCACCAAAAAACACCATGCTAAATAGTTTCTAAATTTTGACCTGAGTTTAGAAATACCCAATGTTTACCCCCTTAACCCTTTACAGGACTGGGCATTTCAGACTAAGGGGCCGATTTAAGTAGCTGCGAATACAGCTGTTTCCGTGCAAGCCTTTAGGCTCACCAGAAACATAAGTTACGAAGCAATGGTCTTAATATATATATATACACACTATCTGATTAAAATGATTCATATACATTTAAATAAAAAAACATTTTTATAAGGGTTGATAGGTATATGGTATATGACAAGGTGTTTGACTGAAAAGGGAGCTAGTGTATGTATGTATATATATTTCTGCAAAAATCAGATGTATGTTGGAATAAATAGAACATATTCTGCTATGTGCAAAACATTGGATTATGAAATATGCAATATTATCTTCTTAAATTGCGCCTTTAAATAACCGCGTGTTTGCGAGACTTGTGTTTTTTTTTCAACTTCTTCAGCTCCATTGAAGTCTATGGAGAATGCGATTTTGCATTCATGACTTCTCAAAATCTACTTGTTACAGTAACTTTGCAAAAGTGGGTCACAAACTTTTTACTTTCAACTCGTAATACGAGCACGAATCTCTTAGCGCGCTCCACTCATAATCTAGCCCATGGTAAAAGAGAGACAGCTGTGGCTTGCCCTCAGCTCTTTGCCCCCTTCCACAGAATCACAGAACTAACTTTTTATTATAAGAATGTGAATAATATATTAACAAACAGCTACTTTCCTGCCAGTTGTTTAAAAACACAATTTTAAATACTTATAATGAAGTTAGTTTCTCATAGCCCATTTGTGGGCGCGTAATAATTAATCTGCCATTACAAGTGGCTGGTTATTGCTACCGCGAGCTTGAGGTAGCAATTAGCGCTTATAAAATTAACAAGACATCAGATCTCTGGTTAATTTTATAAATGTGCCCCAAATGCGCCCAAAATACAGTGTAGTGTATTTTATTAAAAAGTCTGTCCTGGGAGGCCAAAAAGTGAGCGGTACACCCTAAACCGTCAAGATTTCTACCGCATTTGAAAGTCAGTAGTTATGAGTTTTACGCTACAAAGCTGTAACATAAAACTCATAACTAAAGTGCTAAAAAGTACACTAACACCCATAAACTACCTATTAACCCCTAAACCGAGGCCCTCCCGCATCGCAAACACTAAAATACATTTTTTAACCCCTAATCTGCCGCTCTGGACACCGCCTCCACCTACATTATATTTATTAACCCCTAATCTGCTGCCCCCAACATTGCCGACACCTACATTATATTTATTAACCCCTAATCTGCCGCCCCCAATGTCACCGCAACGTTCCTACACTTATTAACCCCTAATATGCCGTCCCGACATTGCCGCCACTATAATAAACATATTAACCCCATAACCACCGCACTCCCGCCTCACAAACATTAGTTTATTATTATTAACCCCTAATCTGCCGTCCCTAACATCGCCGCAACCTACCTACATTTATTAACCCCTAATCTGCCGCCCCCAACGTCGCCGCCACTATATTAAAGTTATTAACCTCTAAACCTAAGTCTAACCCTAACACCCCCTAACAAATATAGTTTAAATAAATCTAAATAAATATTGATATCATTAACTAAATAATTCCTATTTAAAACTAAATACTTACCTATAAAATAAACCCTAAGCTAGCTACAATATAACTAATAGTTACATTGGCCTCTAGTTATTAAGGTCTGTCGGACCTGATCCGACAGTGCGGATCAGGTCCGACAGACCTGCTGAATACGGCGAGCAATAAGCTCGCCGTATTCAGCATTGCACCAGCAGCTCACAAGAGCTGCTGGTGCAACGCTGCCCCCTGCAGACTCGCGGCCATGTCTCAGAGCAGGCGGACAGGTTATGGAGCAGCGGTCTTTGTGACCGCTGCTTCATAACTGCTGTTTCTGGCGAGTCTGAAGACTCGCCAGAAACAGGGGCCATCAAGCTCCATACGGAGCTTGTTAAATAGAGCCCATTGTATCTAGCTTAGGGTTTATTTTTATTTTACAGGCAAGTTTGTATTTATTTTAACTAGGTAGAATAGTTATTAAATAGTTATTAACTATTTAATAACTACCTAGCTAAAATAAATACAAAAGTACCTGTAAAATAAAACATAACCTAAGATACACTAACACCTAACACTACACTATAATTAAATAAATGAACTAAATTAAATACTATTAAATAAATAAAATTAAATTATCTAAAGTACAAAAAACAAGCAAACACTAAATTACAGAAAATAATAAACAAATTACAGATATTTAAACTAATTACACCTAATCGAATAGCCCTATTAAAATAAAAAAGCCCCCCAAAATAAAAAACCCTAGCCTAAACTAAACTACCAATAGCCCTTAAAAGGGCCTTTTGCGGGGCATTTCCCCAAAGTAATCACCTCTTTTACCTGTAAAAAATAATAATACAAACAACCTCCCCGACAGTAACTAAAAAAACTAAGCCCCCATTGCCCTGAAAAGGGCAGTTAGCTTTTGCAGCCCAAACCCTAACCTAAACCCCCCCCACCCAATACACCCTTAAAAAAACCTAACACTAACCCCCTGAAGATCGACTTACCGGGAGACGTCTTCATCCAAGCCAGGCGAAGTAGTCCTCCAGACGGGCAGAAGTCTTCATCCAGACGGCATCTTCTATCTTCATCCATCCGGCACGGAGAGGCTCCATCTTCAAGACATCCGACGCGGAGCATCCTCTTCTTCCGACGGACTAACGAAACAGCCAATAGAATTGGATCAGCCAATAGGATTGAACTTCAATCCTATTGGATGATTGCATCAGCCAATAGGATTTTTTCTACCTTAATTCCGATTGGCTGATAGAATTCTATCAGCCAATCGGAATCTAAGGGACGCCATCTTGGATGACGTCACTTAAAGGTACCTTCATTCGTCGTTAGTCCATCGGAAGAAGAGGATGCTCCGCGTCGGATGTCTTGAAGATGGAGCTGCTCCGCGCCGGATGAAGATAGAACATGCCATCTGGATGAAGACTTCTGCCCGTCTGGAGGACCATTTCTGCCCAGCTTGGATGAAGACTTCTGCCGGTCTGGAGGACCACTTCTGCTCGACTTGGATGAAGACTTCTGCCCATCTGGAGGAACACTTCGCCCGGCTTGGATGAAGACGTCTCCCTGTAACTCAATCTTCAGGGGGTTAGTGTTAGTTTTTTTAAGGGTGTATTGGGTGGGTTTTTCTTTTAGGTTAGGGTTTGGGCTGCAAAAGAGCTAACTGCCCTTTTAAGGCAATGCCCATCCAAATGCCCTTTTCAGGGCAATGGGGAGCTTAGGTTTTTTTAGATAGTATTTTATTTGGGGGGCTGGTTGTGTGGGTGGGTGAGTTTTACTGCTGGGGGGTTGTTTGTATTTTAAAAGAGCTTATTACTTTGGGACTGCCCCGCAAAAGGCCCTTTTAAGCGATATTGGTAGTTTAGGCTAGGGTTTTTTTTTATATTGGGGGGGCTTTTTTTATTTTAATAGGGCTATTAGATTAGGTGTAATTAGTTTAAATATCTGTAATTTGTTTATTATTTTCTTTAATTTAGTGTTTTTTTGTACTTTAGATAATTAAATTTTATTTATTTAATGGTATTTAATTTAGTTCATTTATTTAATTATAGTGTAGTGTTAGGTGTTAGTGTAACTTAGATTAGTTTTTATTTTACAGGTACTTTTGTATTTATTTTAGCTAGGAAGTTATTAAATACCTAATAACTATTAATAACTATTCTACCTAGTTAAAATAAATACAAACTTGCATGTAAAATAAAAATAAAACCTAAGCTAGATACAATGTAACTATTAGTTATATTGTAGCTAGCTTAGGGTTTATTTTATTGGTAAGTATTTAGTTTTAAAAGGAATAATTTAGTTAAAGGGACAGTCTACACCAGAATTTGTATTGTTTTAAAAGATAGATAATCCCTTTATTACCCATTTCCCAGTTTTGCATAACCAACACAGTTATAATAATATACTTTTAACCTCTGTGATTAACTTGTATCTAAGCCTCTGCAAACTGCCCCTTTTTTCAGTTCTTTTGACAGACTTGCAGCCTAGCCAATCAGTGCCTGCTCCCAGATAACTTCTCGTGCATGAGCACAGTGTTATCTATATGAAATACATGAACTAACACCCTCTAGTGGTGAGAAACTGTTAAAATGCAATCTGAAAGAGGTGGGCTTCAAGGTCTAAGAAATTAGCATATGAACCTCCTAGGTTAAGCTTTCAACTAAGAATACCAAGAAAACAAAGCAAAATTGGTGATAAAAGTAAATTGGAAAATTGTTTAAAATTACATGCTCTATCTGAATCATGAAAGTTTATTTTGGCCTAGACTGTCCCTTTAATGATAGATATATTTATTTAGATTTATTTAAATTATATTTTAATTTGGGGGTGTTAGGGTTAGGGTTAGACTTAGGTTTAGGGGTTAATAAATTTAATATAGTGGCGGCGACGTTGGGGGCAGCAGAATAGGGGTTAATAAATGTAGGTAGGTGGCGGCGATGTTAGGGACGGCAGATTAGGGGTTAATAATATTTAACTAGTGTTTGCGAGGGGGAGTGCGGTGGTTTAGGGGTTAATATGCTTATTATAGTGGCGGCGACGTTGGGGGCGGCAGATTAGGGGTTAATAAGTGTAGGTAGGTGGCGTGACATTGGGGCGGAAGATTAGGGGTTAATAAATATAATGTAGGTGTCGGCTATGTTGGGGGCAGCAGATTAGGGGTTCATAACTATAATGTAGGTGGCGGCGGTGTCCGGAGCAGCAGATTAGGGGTTAATAAACATAATGTAGGTGTTGGTGATGTCGGGGGTGGCAGATTAGGGGTTAATAAGTGTAAGATTAGGGGTGTTTAGACTCAGGGTTCATGTTAGGGTGTTAGCTGTAAACATAAATTGTATTTCCCCATAGGAATCAATGGGGCTGTGTTACTGATTTTTACGCTGCTTCTTTGCAGGTGTTAGACTTTTTTCAGCCGGCTCTCCCCGTTGAATCCTATGTGGAAATCGTGCACGAGCACGTTACACCAGCTCACTGCTGACTTAAGCAGCGCTGGTATTGAAGTGAGATTGGGAGCAAAATTTTGCTCTACGCTCACTTCTTGTCTTTTAACGCCGGGTTTATAAAAACCCGTAATACCAGCGTTGCATGAAAGTGAGCGGTGAGAAAAAACTGCTCATTAGCACCGCACCCCTCATAACGCAAAACTCGTAATCTAGGCGAAAGAATGCAGCATATTTATTGTTTAATAAAATAACTGCAATAGGCAGTATTTTGGGGGTAAGTTGGCGGCTGTGGGTGTTAGAAAAAAAAGGGAATGAAAAGTGTTTATGGGAATTGTGTGTTCCCAGTAAATATATATGTATGTGCTTATATACATATATATGTATGTATTAATATGTGTATATACACATATTAACACATAAATATATATGCGTGATGGGGACGCTACTTAAGTTTGGCTACACGGGTGCAGGTAACACATAAATATTTGATTGTTTGTGATTTTATGTAAGTCTGAGGACGGGGGAAACCCAGAAAACGTTCACTTAGTAATCTTTATGTTAAGCTGAAAATGGAGAGTGCCTTGTTTCGTTATTCTTGTGCAATTAGGTTTGAGTGCACCCCGGAGGTTGATTGTCTACTAAAGCGAGTGCTGGATCCACATTGGATATAT